>NC_137091.1:4974563-5340345 GCF_951640355.1 Cnephaeus nilssonii
CCCAACCACCACGCTGGAAGGCGACGCTGAAGGATTCGCTTGTACATCTGCAGGAGGGGAGGAGGAGGGGTGGATCAGCCATGGCTGCCACTGCATGAACTCGCCACTGAAACAAGGCGTTGCATCTGAGGGGGTGCCCGGAAGAGACAACTCATTCAAGGTTGCTCCGTGGGTCCCTGTGGGGGCCATTGTCATGCTCCCCCTGTACCCCATCTTCTCCAAGGTTTGTGGGAACGACCTCATGGTCTATCAGCTCTTTCCCTTGTTGCGTTGTGTGAGTAGGAGTTCGTTTCTGGTGCTTGCAATCGAAGAACCTTAGGTTGCGCCCTAGGTGTCACCAACTTGCATGGCATGGAGACCCCTGGGTTCACATAGCGAGTGTCTCGCTGGCAAGCACGCCCTCGGAGGACAAGACGGCGGTAACTGAGCCAAACGCGGCTTCCTCAGTGCTCTGCGGTTCTGTCTGCCAGCAGGAGGGATCTCACTGTTGAGTTAATGTCACTCGTCCCTTCCCTCTATAGACACTTGAGCTGTGCTGTTCCTTCCACAAAGAACACACTAAAGACCCATGGCATGCTTTTGGGGAGAGACTGGGTGACTCCCAGGTCTCTGAATGGGGTGTCCTCCAAGGGTCCCATGCTTTAGAGAACATGCTAGGCTTGAGGATATGAACGTTCCCATGGACTTGAGAATGAACATGACTAATGCTAGATTTAGGACTTATAACTCAGACCCAGAGTCAGAAGGTAAATGCCTTCAGAAGGTCCCTGTCAAGTTGGACCGACATCAAGGAGCTCCCCCGTGTTCCTACGTAACGTTATTCTGAAGTTTCTCCCTGTGGAAATCCGGGCTCTGTTGTCTCAGAAGTGACCCCTCTGGTTGAGAAGGCCATCAAGAATAGGCGGCATCTCCACCATCTCCCGCCCGCAGACCGGCCTGATTAATCCCTATCCAGTCTGTGGAAAGCACACAAATATAAACTATTCATTTATTTCAAATCGGCAGGCGCCGTGGGGAAGTTATCTCATATAATCTAGTGTTAGTCTATCCACTGCATCATAAAAATTAATTTGTCTAATTAATGACATTAGTACTTTTATACATGCATAATTCATATTAATTGATAGGTCTGCCTAAAAAGAATACCTTTTGGAAGAAAAATGATCCCATTAGTGCAAGTTTAATCCAAATCAGGGCTGACAAAGCATGTAGCCTTCAAGGCATGTCTTCAGCTTTGTTAATTGTCATAAGCATTCTAAATTGATTATTCTTACATTAGCATGAGACATTTCATTCATCAATGCTTTGCTGTAAAGGAAATTTGTCTAATGGATTTGGGGAGCTCCACTAAATAAGTAGTATTTTTTTTTTCCTCAGGGTAGCTAGAGGGGCATTTAAAGCATATTAATTCACTAATACTGGAGGGAAGAAAAATTAGTGGTGGAAATATATAGAAATATCATACAAAATTAGATTTCTGACACTGAATAATTTTTGTGATATCTCCTTCAATGGTAATTGAGTGAGCATGCCTACAATTTTATTGCTTTTCTGTTTTGCAAGCTCCGTGATAAACAGCTCATGTGAATATTTCTTATGAGTTATGTGCCCGCACCTGGTAGGGCCACAGGGGTATGCAGTGAGGAGGAATGAGATGAATATGCATTTTTTCCGGGGACTGCTGGGAGGCACAGGGATTCCACAAGGATTGGCCATAGCGCCGTGCACCCCGGGCTTCTGGGAAAACCATGCCCACAGACCCGTGTGGCCAGCTAAGCCATGAGAACATAGCACACTCAGATTTGATTGCGTCCCTGTCCAGACAGACTGGAGCTCTGGAAGTCCGCTACACTGGGGGCTGCCCTTCATTTTTTCAGGAATTATTGAAGAATTCTTTTTAGTGGCCTACAGCAAAGTTATCGGTCGAGGGACAGATGTTTACACAAAGCTTGGTTGGGATCCTCTGTTTGGGAAGGGCAAAGTTAAGGATGAGCTAACGAGATGTATTTAAGAGTTGCTTCTGTTCTCTCTCTTTTTTTTTTTTTTTTTTTTTGACTGTGCAGACAGCTTCTCCCCTGTGGGTTGGGGATACAGCGAGGAAGGATGGTCTAGAATGCAGTAGTCCTTGTGCCAATAGGATCGGGGTCAGCCTGGGAAGTTGTCCATAGTAATCTTCTCCTTGGAGTATCTACTCTTGCTACTCCTCTTTTTCCTCCTCCTCCTCACCAGAATGTACTCGTGACATTTAATACTTTAGACCAGTGGTCGGCAAACTGCGGTTTGCGAGCCACATGCGGCTCTTTGGCCCCTGGAGTGTGGCTCTTCCACAAAATACCACAGCCTGGGCGAGTCTATTTTGAAGACGTGGCGTTAGAAGTTTAAGTTTAAAAAATTTGGCTCTCAAAAGAAATTTCAATTGCTGTACTGTTGATATTTGGCTCTGTGGACTGATGAGTTTGCCGACCGCTGCTTTAGACTCTCACCGTCACCGGAGCAGCACACTGCACTGGAGTCTCAGCGAGCTCCTCAGAACTGGGGGGCCTGGGGCCAGCTGCTCGATGTCTTTGGGCTTCAGTTTCTAGTGGTGACAGTTCCTGGGTGTGTGACAGTCGTGTACCTGAGACGATGCACACACAATGGGCTTAGCACTGTGGCTGGCACCTAACAATTGCCCAACCAATTGAACCAAATATTATTAGCAGTGATTTGGCTGAACTCCATGGAGATAAAATTGTGCTTTCTTTTAGTCTTACTCCTCTTTTTCTTACTTTCCTTTTTATTTTATTTTATTTTATTTCTCCTGGAGGATTATATTTTTAGTGGCATTTTCCCCCCCTAAGTCCCCATTTCCCCTAACTTTCAGAGCGGACGCTTTTGCTCACGTGGTATGCACAGGGTGCCAGGCCGGGAAAAAGTGCTGGCGGTCCCCACCACCTTCCAGAGCACGGCCACATGCTTGTTCCAAGTGTGTCACTGATCCCATCGCCGCTAGCTTTCCTCAGAGGAGCCTGGGTGAGTAGAGCAAGCTCAGGTTTCGATGGAGATAGCTGAGCTGGAAACAACCTCTCCCGTGCATGCCTTCACCCAGTATTGAATAAGTAATGCGAGGGCCTGCGACGTCCTGGGCACTTCGTTAACATTGTCTTGTGGACATGGATGTGCACTCAAGGAGCTGTCCTGGTCAAGTTGAGCAGCAGTTTACCATGAGCCCCACCCCGAGGAGAGCTACGAGAGGAGCGCTGTGGGGGGGAAGTGGACCCGAGGCGGTGCAGAGGGGCCGGACCGCGGGCAGAGGGCTGGGGACATCGCTTTAGCGAGGCTGGACAGGGAAGGACTCCAACCTCCGACGTGGAGCCAGCAGACCCATGAGGCGGATGCCTCCTTTCAGGCAGAGGGGACGTCGGGGGAAAGGCTATGGGAGGAAGGGCCATGGACATTTGCAGCCCAGACAGAAGCGGTGACTGCAGTATTGTCCCCCCGTGGGAGAACGGCAGGAAGTGAGTCTCAGGTCGGCAGGGACCTGCCACCGACTCGCTGTGTTCTCTTGGGCGGACTGTATAGACTTCTTCGAGCCTGGATCTCCTCTCTACAAGAGGGAGCTCATCCCGGGTGCCCTCACGCAGGGTTCTCTCTCTGAATAAACATGGTACCTCGGACCACAGAGAAACCTGGACTCGCACCCTTGCCCCCTGTCCTCTACAAGTACCATCGGAGGACGAGTAGTGAAATATTTCCGCCGATTTGATGGACATCCCCTACCCTACTCGGGGATTCACACATCCAGTCGGCAATGAGACGTCTCCTTCAGGCAAGGGGAACGGCCTCTACGTGGTGACTGCTTGTCCCGTGCAGCAAGGCTGCGGAAGGAAGCCTGCTCCCCCTTCCGATGTGGAGCCCTCGCAGCCTGTGCCCTGGCCACAGCTCCGGCTGGCTCCTCTCCCTCCACCCTGCGCTCCTGCTGGCTGCTCTTCCCTGCTCTTGGCAGTAAACTCCCTCCCGGCCCCACGTATCCCCAGATGTTTCTTCCCTGGACTCTGATTTCCAATCTCCTTGTTTCAATAGCTATTGATTTTTCACATCCATTTTCAAATCCGTCCACCGAGCTCTCTGTGCCAGCTTCGGGTTTCAACAGAAAGGAAACACTTCCTAAAGTTGTTCGTGTCGGTGTCCAGTGGACAGCAGCGGGGAGGGATGGGGAGATTACATATCCCACAACTAAAATATACCAGATGTGTGGCTTTCTTCTGGTTTTTAACATCGCATACTCCTGTTTTCCTCAGTGTAACTGAATATTGCTTTCAACGTGGAATGCGATACTCTAATTAGACCAAACATAAGCCATACCTCTCTCCCTGTATATATATTTATACATCTACTAATGGAAGAGGCTAGGACAAATGATGTGTGTGCGTTATTCCAAATGTGAACAAATGAGGTTTGTAGAGAGAGATTTAATAGCTATTGGGGGAGTGCTTACAATAATTGGTTATTGTTGGAAACAAATGTCAGATATCATTATTGACATTTACAATTTTAATTAGCTTGATCTCTTAGTCCAATATGTTATATTTTCCTCTTTTCATTTTTTTCCCCCTTCTGGAAGAAATAAAGCCAATAGGCGCTCACAGTTATTTAAGGAAATGTTATTAAGACCCACGATGCTGGGATGCACTAATAGTTTAATGGATAAAGAGTGTGGGTCATTTTTCATGTTAAAACACAGCCCTGAAATGAAATACTTCTCCCATTTCCCCCAGAGCCAGCGTCTCAGGACACACTCTTTCCCCTAGCCCTTCGGCTGTTCAAGGTTTCCTGTTTTGTTTTTTTTATCTTGGTGCCATTCATGCTTCACACACCCCCATTTTTGTTTGAGGAAGAGCACGGACAGGGAGGGCCGCGGGAGGTGTGTGTGGAGGGACTGAACGTTGCGTGAGGCAGGGCACCGTTTAATGCAGGCGCCTCTGCAGGAAGGAGCCTCTTGTCTGTCTGCGGGAGGCTGCGGGCATGCCTGGCGGTGTCTTATACGTGCCACGTAATTCTACAAGGTCTCTTATACGCCCCAGATAGACATCACTGTTGGAACCATCTCTCACGAGCTCCACGTGGAGAATTTTGCTGGTTGTCTGCTTCTCTGATCGGGAACACTCCAAACTGGCATACTTCAGGCAATCGTACCGTCATCTCTTTCCTGAAGCAAATGTCATCTGGACAGTAGATGGGTTTTCAAAGACCATTTAATCATGTATTTATTGTGCTATTATAAGATGTGTGTGTGTGTGTGTGTGTGTGTCCCCAGCTCCTGGCCAGAGCTCCTAAAACCTGCGACACTTCTTCAGCAATAAAGGTGTTAGGAGCATCTTTTTGTTCTAATATTTGGTGTTTGACTTCAGTTCCTGACACCGAGCCCCTAGGTCCCTTGGGATTTCCTGGGTGAAAGGACTGAGTGCCTTTTGTTGGCTTTGGGATGGAGGCTCGTCACCAGAAAGACCGAGCCACGGTGCGAGGTTTGGTGCTGTCAGCCCTCCCTGCTGTCCTCTGGGGAGGGGAAAGGGACTGGAGCAAGAGCTAATGAGCGACCGTGCCTCAGTGATGAAACTGCTGTCACAACTTGGGAGCTGCAGGGTTTGGAGAACTTCAGGTTGGAGAGTGCACCACCAGCAGGGTGGCACACCCAGGTCCACAGGACAGAGCCTCCTGGTCTTGGGATCGGGAGAAGCGGACCTGGAGGAAAATTCAGAGCCTGAGAAGCAGGCGCAGGGCTGACTGAGCAGGGGTTCTGAGGGTCCTGGGTACACGGTCCAGGCTCTGCGGGCCCACCCCTGGTGTTTCGGTCAGAGGAGGCCAGAGGAGAGACACTGAGGTCTGAGGGCCAGGCTCCTGGCAGTGTGCAAGCCTCTCTGAGTGGTCAAACTCACGACTTGGATATTTTGGCCTAATTAGCTCAAGGGGTCCCATCCTCAGTGGGTTTCCTTCTACCGGGTCAGACGATAGAGAAGAAAATATATTGTGGACAAGGCACGGGGAGCTGGCTCTAACTAGTCCTCTCGGGCAAAGATGACAGGTCGTGGTGGCCACTGCCCATAATCACATTTCCTTCCCTCCTTCCATCGTAAGCCCAGATCGTCCCTCGTCCCTTTCCCGGGCTCTGAGAAGATTATCTCCTCCCATGTTCTCGCGCCTGCCCCTCGGCCTCTGAGAAGCAATTTCCACAGAAACGATGGTCTGCCACCGGATCAGAGTTTCCCAGGAATGAGAATTGAATTTCGTCGGCCTGTTGACAAGCTGATTGATCGGAGAGCTCTCGTGACTGAACCCTCTCCTCGGCGCCTTCTCATTTATCATGTGCGATGGTTTCGGAATCGATAGCAGCCCCGCGCGGAGGCGTGTCCGCCGGGGTCCGCACGCCCACAGCCCGCCCTGGACCTCGCGGGTTTGCTTTTCTCCACTGAATCATGTCCACACGTTCACTGTTCTGCGCCTGCTGCCCCGCACTCTCACTGGGCCTGTTTGTCGGGGTCATCATTTTGAAGACACTTCCCATAAACGCTGACCCGGAGGAGTCCGCCCTTCCGCTCGGGAGGTTCATTGCTTCTTGATGCTGCTCTTCTTCCTCAAAAACCCGTGTCTACGTGTCAGGTTATATTTCAGGGTGTCCTTCGGGTGCGACCCCCTGTGTGCCACCCGCATCGGAGGGCATCTCCTCCGGGAGCAGGAGCAAGGCGACTTGACTGCGGGAACTAGCTGTGTGGCCTTCACAACTGTCTTTCCCTCTCTGGGCCCCCTTTGCAGCGATGAGGCCCAGTGACGTAAGGTCCGTCTGCGTAGAGCAGACGCTCTGTCCAAACCAGGAGCGGAGCGCGGGAGGTTATAGGCAGGACTCGGTCTGCAGGTGGGTTTCATGAGGCTCCAAAGTATCCGTTTTGTTTGATTTGAGTCATGGTTGTTGTTGTTTTACTTTTTTAAATCTTTATTTTTGAAAGTATTGCGGATGTCTCCCCCCTTTTATCCCCCCATGGTCCCTTCTAGCCCACCCCCACAGGCTTTTTCTCCTTTACTTAAAAAGTTAAGTTGTTAGTATGTTAAATCTACATACAGTACGATTCGCTCTTTTTGTAATGAGTTTTGACACATGCATATGTTCTTGCCCCTACTGTGCCCGATACAAAAAAGTCCATCACCTGACAGAAGTCTTTCCGGCTTCTCCCTACTCATCGAGCCCTGCCCCTACTCTAACCACTGGCAACTGTTAGGTCCCATGTTCCCGTAGTTTTGCCTTTGTCTAGATGCCGTGCAAATGAAGTTCTACAATTATAGAACATTTGACACAGTTCTTTTACTCAACAAAATGCCTACGAGATTCATCCATGGTGTATGTGTCAACAGTAGGCTCCCTTTTATTTCTACTCTAGAGGCCTGGTGCACGAAATTCATGCACATGTAGGGTCCCTAGGCCTGGCTGGCAATCAGGGCCTATCGGGGCCTTCTGGCTGCCGGCCGGGGCCTTTCTTCATTCCGCACCACCCCCAGTGGTCAGCACATGTTGTAGCGAGTGATTGAACTCCTGAGGGGACAATCTGCATATTAGGCTTTTATTTATATAGATAGTATGCCACTGTATGGACGTACCACCATTTGTTTATCCATTCACCCATGGAAGGATATTTGGACTTTTGCAAGTTTTTGGCAATGGTGAATAATCCTGCATAGGTTTTTTTTGTGTGAAAGTAAGTTTTAATTGTTCTAGTATAAATATCTAGACAAAGTTCCACATCCATTCATGATATATGTTTCAGAAATAGAGATAGAAGAGAGTTTAATAAAGAGTTGCTGCGAAGACCCTTACAGCCAGCATCCTATTGGATGTTTTCATCATCAGGGGTCAGGGGCCAGTCAAGGATGTCTGCTCTTGCACTTCTATTCAACGTTGTACTGGAAGCGAGCAAATTCGGTACATCTAGAAAAGGTAGGAAAAGGCATCCAGATTAGAAAGAAAAATAAGGCTTTCCCTAGTCACAGTATAATTTTCTACCTTAAAAAAAATCACAGGGAATACACACACAAAACCCCTTTTCTAGAACTAATAAGTGAGTTTTGCAAAGTTGCAGAAGAAAAGATCAATGTACAGAAATCAATCATACCCCTATATTCTAGCAAACAGCCAACAATTGCAAATAAAATATTTTAAAATAGTACCATTCACAGGAGCTCCCAAAAATGAAACCATAGACCTCAGTCTAACAGAACGTGTGCAGGATCTGGACACCAAAGCTTCCTAATGCTGACGAAGGAGCTCAGAGGAGAGCGAAGTAAGCAGAGACATACTGTTCCCAGGGAGCAACAGAGTCGATATTGTTAACTCGCCACTTCTCCGCCATTGATTTATAGATGTAATACAACCCCAGTCAACATCCCAGCAAGACTCCCTGTAAATATAGGCTAGCTGATTCAGAAGTTGATATGGGAAAGTAAAGGAACTAGAATCATCAAAACAATTTGGATCAAGAACAAAATTGGAGGATTCACATGATCCAAACGCCAAGTAGCGTTCTAAGGCAGACTCAACCCTCAAGATTCAGTCGTTGCAATGTGTCCCATCAGATGGTCCTGGTAGTAGATGCACAGTTATTTACAGCCTAGCTGACATGGCGGAGCTTCGTTCAGAAACCTGCCTAGGTAGTGATGGTAAAATCTCTCCTGAAGCAATGCACAGCATGTTTTTGTCCTCCGCATAGCATAGACACCGTGTCCTCCGGGTGCTGAGCCTTGAAAGCTCACCATAAAGGACAAAAATAAGTCACGGCTCAGACTTAAGCACTTTCAAACATATACCTATCTCCTCCCCAAAGCCCTTTCTTTGAGGTCTCCAGAGTGGAGGGGAGGGGTCTACACACACCCCTCCAAGGTCAAGGTGACTAAGAAAACTGGCATCCTCCAAGGGCTATTGAGCATTTCAAGTTAAAATCGGGCTAGTTTAGGAGGAAAACAAAATACGAAAAGCGGAAACTCTCCCAGAGAAGACATGATGGATAGGGAGCAACTCAGCACCCCACAGTATTTTCAGAGGATGTCGGAGCATTTACCATCCTCCAGCGCTTAGAACGCCTTTGCCGCGGGCATTATCTCGGTTGGTTGTAAAGGGACGTCTCCTTGAAGCGGAGAGGGAGAGGTCACCCCGTAAATGCAATGAGCAGGCTCTTTTCGCTCTTAGCTCGATGAGAGGAGGTAAGAGTAAACACACCGAGAAGGAGTCAACTGTAAACAGCCGGACGCGGTGCCTGAATTTGTAGGGCCAGGTGATTCTGCGGGTGCCGGAGCCTGGCATGCCCGAAGCGGAGCCCCAAGAAGTGACTTCTAGGAAACCCTCCTATCGGATTATTTTTATAACATAAACTGCCGCGAGGCCTTCCCGTGGCATAGACCATGATGATCGTTTACACATGCTGAACAGATAAATGGCTCAATTCTTAGTTACACGGGGCTGCTGACAGTGATTACTGACGCTCATTTCTCCCGGCACGCTGGGTGGGGCAGGCCGCTCCGGGTTCCGGGCCTTCCGTGTTTTCCCGGAGTGAACCGGTCCCTCGCGGAGTAATTGTTTATTATCCACATTGGCAGACGGTGGGATGCCTTTATGACAGTTAAGACCATCAGACAAAGGGCTGCCAAGTGGCGCCACCAATACAATATCTTACAGCGCGGGAGGCGGCGAGGAGAGGTAGGCCTCCGTACCCTATGGAAGAGCAGCGCAGCGGGGAGTCTCCCAGTGATGCCTGCTCGCTCCCCACGAGGCCTGGCTGTTGGGACCAAAGAGCTGGCGTCCACCTGAGATTCGCATTCAGACCACGGGGGCGGGTCTTTGGAAGAAGCCTTCTTCCCTACATACCATCCGCACTCACGCATCCGTCCATACCGGGTACGTGCCGTTTTTCACTCATGGGTTCAGCTGTCATGAAGCATTTCCTAGGTGCCGAGTGTCCGACCCAGTCCTTCATGCAATCTGACCTCCCAGGAAGGGCCCCGGGCTGAGAACCTTGTGAGTTCCCGTCTTCATGGGCCATGCTGTGCCTCCTCCAATTCCCTGCCCAGTCGCACTCCAGAGGCCCCTCAGAGTTGGGTCTAAAAATCACCGCAGAGTGCAGCATCCCACAAGGACAGCCACAGGCCCTGTGGGGAGATGGGGGCAGGGATACAGCACTCAGAAGCATCAATAACATCTGTAACAACATAGGCCTTGCCAGAAAAGGTATCTCTGCCTACTTTCCACCGTCCAAATCTCACAGCATGCCTCTCATTTAAAGAAAAGGAGACATATGTAATACCTTAATCAATAAAGAATCTTATATAATAAAACCCTAATATGCAAATCAACCGAATGGCAGAATGACCGGTTGCTATGAGGTGCTCTGACCACCAGGGGGCACACACTCAACACAGGAGCTGCCCCCGTGGTGGTCAGTGCCCTCCCCTAGGGGGAGCTCCACTCAGCCAGAAGCCGGGCTCACAGAGCCTCTCTCGCTTCTACTGCCGGCAGACATCCCCCGAGGGGTCCCAGACTGCAAGAGGGCGCAGGCTGAGCTGAGGAACCCACCCCCAGTGCACAAATGTCATGCACCGGGCCTCTAGAAAATAAAATAAAATAAAATAAAATAAGATTAAAAAATAAAGATCGCCACTCACACTGAGGGCTCGGGCTGCACGGTGGTCTTGGAAGCGTCATTTCTAGTCTCGCCCACCTGTGTTGCAGGGGATACAAAGCAGGGCTTGGGAATGCGTGCGGGGGTAGTTCCCGGTGTTGAGCAAGTTCTCCAGGCGCGAGCTGGACAGATGTCTGTTACCAGAAGTGACTCTTCCCAGACCTTCACTCATCTGATCCGCAGGGGTGAGCCTCAAGACCAATGGCCCTGGATGCGTTCTCACCGTCCGGGCAGGGAACCGTTCAGCCATCATCAGACACGAACACCGGACTTCAAAATACTTTCACGGATTTGCATGAATCAATGACCAGGATCTGATGAGTAAGGTATTCCTGGAAGGAAATCGGAAGCTGGGGGAAGGCCGGGAAAGGAGGATGAAAGGGTAGGAATACAAATGAAGTCGAGAAAGGCTGGTTCCGATGCTGTAGTTCAGGGACCTGCATGGAAACAAGAGCAGAGGACCCCACAGATGGGGCCATTCCAGAGGGCTCACTTCACTTACAGCGCCAGACCAATGACGGTGGGGAGCAACACTCCAGGCCCTCCCTGGACCAGGGGAAATAGAGGGAAGCGTATGGGATGCCTGCGACCTTTGCCAGTCCCCCACCCGTCTCCCTGGGGAGTAGCTGTGCGATCGGGAAGTTTATTCCCTTGTAAACACGCCTTATTTTTAAAATCTTAGTCACATTCAGCCGAGTTATCGTTGCTCACGCTGACCAAGTGAGTCACTTCCTCTCGCAGCCTGCAGACAGGAGCAGGATCGGATCCCATACTTGTCGGAGTCTCTCTCTCCCCGGGGACTCTCGTTTCGTTGACCCCCGAGAAGAGTTTGAGAGGAAAACCGCACCAGAGATGAAAGCCAGGGGAGAGCAAACTGCACATGTAGCTTTTTATTTGAAGCCGCAGCACGCTGGCAGGGCCCTGTGAGGGCCGGCTGTAGAATGTAGATGGATGGCAGCAATAAAGCCAGATAGAGGGGAAGCCAATCCAATCACGGGATAGGTCACATTCAAAGTGTATTGGATCAGGGTGCGGGGCGGGGGGTGCTCTACCTTAGGGCATGTGTTGACTCCCACAAAAGGCTGCTGAAGAGTGTCCATGCACCCTCCCATTCAACCAACCTCTGCCTGATTGGATAATACACGTCAAAGCGTTTCCCATCCTCAGACTGTTCTCACCGTTCCATGGAAATCTTCCGTTCGCGTCCACACTGTTGGCTTTGCTCTTTATCACCGATGTTAGTGGTGCGTCTCCCGCCCCCTCCCCAACCCAGACCCCCTTTGCCGGGCCAGTGCCCCCCTCCTCAGCTGCTGAGCTGCTTGGTCCGTGAAGCGAGCTCCTCGCTTTAAGGAGCAGCCCAAAGCCCGTGGTTGACCCACGTGGGGTTCAAAAGGCCTGCTCCCTGGCCTTGAAGCGGGGTGGGGGTGGGGGACAATGCAACTTATGCACCAGTTCTGCACCTCAGGTTCTCCTTTTGGGGAACCCACCCTGAGACACTCTAGATAGCTCTTGTTTTCAATATATTTTTATTGATTCAGAGAGGAAGGGAGAAGGAGAGAGAGAGAGAGACACACACACCAATGATGAGAGAATCACTGATTGGCTACTTCCTGCACGCCCCCTACTGGGGATCAAGCCCTCAGCCCAGACATGTGCTCCTGATTAGGGATCGAACCGTGACCTCCTGGTTCATAGATCGATGCTCAACCACTGAGCCACACCAGTAGGGCTATCTTGCTTTGAGTTACACACACACACACACACACATACAGATACACACACAAACATACTCCGGGCCGGAGTTGGGGTTGGTACGGAGCCATGGGACCTAGGCGTGTGTTTATGACATGTCATATTTCACGGACCACGTCTGGACCCCACCTGCCTCCCTAATCCCCTTGGAGGGCCGGGGCGCCCGCCGTGAGCCGCGTGTTATGCCGATGACTTCAATGGGCCCTGCAGTTTCCAATTTCCTAACCTTTCTATTAAAATTAATATTTAGATTTTATAACTTCCAACCCGGGAGGATGATGGAAGCCGCATTGGGTGTTTACGTCTCGCAGTCACGAAAGCGCTCCCCGTCGCGCTCGGGCCGGGCCACACACGTGTAGTCACAATAAATAGCGTGGGCTTGTTTACAGAGCCGGAGCATGAGGAGGGCTCCTGTGCGCTCAGCGCCGGCTCAGCTGCGCCGGGGACGCTGTTGTTTACAATGAGCTACATTTTTTTGTTGTTCTGATTTACCCTCAAATTAAATCTTTATTTCAGAAAGCAACCCCGGGGAGCCCGGGTAACGAGGGGCTGTAATAAACAGCATTAGGAGAGCCCTTGCTCCCTGGTAATTAGTCCAAATGCCTCAATCAGAGCGCTTTTCAACGTTTTACAGCCGCAGTTGGGCCGCGGGTTTATTTATAAAACGCGGGTTTGGCATTTGGCTGCGGGCGGCCTTTGCCCTTTGGGGAGGGGCGTTGGGGGGTGGTCGGCATGGGGGGCACGGGGACGTCGGACTCTCAGGTTTAATGGGGGATGATGCCCCCCGTTCCTCTCGCCGTCTGTTTCCAAGTGAAAAACAGTCCCAATTTTAAGAAACTGGGGGCGTGGGAGAAATGACTCTGTGGCCTTGGTTTGAGCCCAAGTGAAGGGAAGGAAGGGGCCGAGGCTGGGCCGGAGTGTGGGAGCCTCCCACCCCTCGGGGTGACTGTCTGCAAACCCTGGCAGGTGGGAAAGGTCCTGAAAGGCTCGGGTGCCTGGGTGGGGCTGTAGCCACTAGCTGGTGGGAAGGCGGAGGCCTGGGCCTTGGCAATCCGCCCTCCCCCCCAGCAGTTCCCTGGGGACCTGTCAGCTGGGAGACCTCCAGTCTCCCCGGAAGAGTGACCAGAGAGCATGGGGCGGGGGGGCGGGGCGGGAGACGGCTCTGTTCAGGCTCCGATTCCCCTCATGGGGGAGGCCACGCAGGAGACCCAGTCTCCCAGTAATTCTCCTGCCCCCTGCGGTACATTGAGATGGGAGGGGGCGGGGCGGGCCTTGACTCAGTTCTAGAAACTTCTTGCACTTTTCTTAGGCAGGTAAAGATTTAGTCATCGCCCTGGCTGGTTTGGCTCAGTGGTTAGAGCATCAGCCTGCGGACCAAAGGGTCCTAGGTTCGATTTTCGTCAAGGGCACATGCACAGTTTACAGGCTCAATCCCCAGGAGGGGGCATGCAGGAGGCAGCCGATCAATGATTCTCTCTCATCATTGATGTTTGTATCTTTCCCTCTCCCTTCCTCTCTGCAATCAATAAAGATATATTATAAAAAAAAAAAAAAAAGATTTAGTTGTGGACTCAGTCTGAATTGTCTGTGGACAGAACCCTGCATTGACTATATATTTTTTGTTTATAAACATGCTACCTATTAGGGGACATTAGTACATTGACAGAGATGTGTGTGTGTGAGTGTGTGTGTGTGAGTGAGTGTGTGTGAGTGTGAGTGTAAGAGTGTGTGTGTATGTGTGTGTGAGTGTGTTAGTGTGTGTGTATGTATGTTGTGAGTGTGTGTGAGTATGTGAGTGTATGTATGTGAGTGTGTATGAGCATGTGTGTGAGTGTGTGTGAGTGTGTGTGTGTTAGTGTGTGTATGTGAGTATGTATGTGAGTGTGTGTGAGAGAGTGTGTGTATGTGAGTGTGTGTGAGTGTGTGTGAGTGTGTGTGAGTGTGTGTATGTGAGTATGTATGTGAGTGTGTGTGAGAGAGTGTGTGTATGTGTGTGTGAGAGAGTGTGTGTATGTGAGTGTGTGTGTGTGAGTGTGTGTGTGTGTGTGTGTGTGTATATGAGTATGTATGTGAGTGTGTGTGAGAGAGTGTGTGTGTGAGTGTGAGTGTGTGTGTGAGTGTGTGTGAGAGTGTGTGTATGTGAGTGTGTGTGTGTGAGTGTGTGTGTGTGTGAGTGTGTGTGTGTGTGAGTGTGTGTGTGTGTGAGTGTGTGTGTGAGTGTGTGTGAGTGTGTGTGTGTGAGTGTGTGTGTGAGTGTGTGTGTGTGTGAGTGTGTGTGTGTGAGTGTGTGTGTGTGAGTGTGTGTGTGTGTGAGTGTGTGTGCATGCTTGGGGGAGGGGAGGTAACGGTAACCGTGGCCACAGCGGCAGGTTCTCTTTCCCAGTTGCAGAAACAGCTCTGAACAGCTCTCCGTACAGCCCTCCCAGCCCTTGGAGCCTTTGCCTCGGGCTGAGCGCGGGGGAAACGTGCAAATCTCCCGGGGGCGCGGGGACGTCCGCGGCGTGATGAACTGTGGGCAGGATGCTTAATTCTCAGAACCCAAGCCCACAACTCAGATTTGTGGGGACGGGGCCGGAGGGGCTCCGGGGTGAGGGTGACATGGAAAACGACACGGGAAGTCCCTTGAGGTGTAGCTTCAGCTGTCACTGCCAGCTTTCTTTTTTTTATGAATAATTTGGCACTTGATTTTTATGTTTTGTTTCACTGTTTTAAAATACATTTTTATTGATTTCAGAGAGGAAGGGGGAGAAAGAGAGAAACACTAACGATGAGAGAGAATCATGGATCAGCTGCCTCCTGCACGCCCCACACTGGGGATGGAGCCCGCAACCCGGGCATGGCAAACGCCCAACTTTTATTACAGCCACAGCCCATGGCCAGCCTTTGGGAGTCGGTAGGCCTAGGCGCTGCTGGCTCTGTCTGTCTGCTTGAGCTCCGCCTCCTCCCTTCTCAGTTGACTGCGACTGGAACGCACCTGGGCTACTGAGCCTTGCCAGGGTGGGGTTCGGGGGCTTTTTGCAGAATCCTTGCACAAGGCCGCCCGCACAGCGCTCGGGCGCTTTCTAGGAACTCCCTGCACTCGGCGGCCACGGCGTTTGGTCAGCGGTCCTTCCTGAGTGCGTGGAGTGGGTTTGGCACAGGCCCCTGAGTCGCTGTGGGGGTCCGCGTTCCTGGGCCTCGAATGAGAGCCACAGAGAACGCCGTGTTTGCCGTCGGTGCTGAGTTCTAATGCCGACGCCCATCACCCCTTTCTGTTTCAGGAGCCTCGGGGCTGGGGTCACCCCGGGCCTCAGATCACGCACCCCTCGAGGGTCGGGGACAGCCCACAGCCGATGCTGACACTGCAGACACTTGAGGAGCATGTGTCCTTCCTATGCAGGTAACCGTTCTGTTATCGTTCTTATGCAGGTAACCGTGCTGTCGTCATTGTCCATGTTCTGGTAAAGACAACAGCTGCAGGAGTTGTGGAATACAGATATTTTGGCTGTAAGGCATCTTAGAGAGTGTTTGCCAATTTTCTGTCTCAAGAAAAGGTGTCTTCGCATCTTGATTTAGCCCTGAATAATTCAACAGCATCTCTAATAACAGACTTGCATGTTGCAAAGCCCCAAAATGTGGTGTACGCTTAAAGAGGCAGCAAGAAATTTAGCATCGCAAACAGAAGTCAAAGCCTCAGAGCTCGGAGGGCTTTAAAGGGTGGGAGTGAGCCTCACACATGTGCTGGGTGCGTGTTTTTGCTGGTCGTTTCCTTGGTTTTCATAGAGTGGTGGCTCCGAAAAGGGACAAGGAACATTCCTGGGGGTTGACTGCTGCTCTTAATTCCCCTTTTATAAAAATTATCTTCTTATGGTCCTCCTCACTCCCTCCCTCCCTCCCTCCCTTCTTCCCTCCCTTCCTCCTTCCCTCTCTCCTTTCCTCCTCCCTCCATCCTTCCCTCCCTCCCTTGCTCCCTCCCTCCCTCCTTTTTCCTCTCCCTCCCTTCCTTCCTCCCTCCCCCTCCCCGCTTCCTTCTTCCCTCCCTCCCTCCCTCCTTTTTCCTCTCCCTCCCTTCCTTCCTCCCTCCCCCTCCCCGCTTCCTTCTTCCCTCCCTCCCTCCCTCCTTTTTCCTCTCCCTCCCTTCCTTCCTCCCTCCCCCTCCCCCCTTCCTTCTTCCCTCCCTCCCTTCCTCCTTCCCTCCCTGTCTTCCTTCTTCACCCCTCCCTTCCTTCTTTCCTGCCAACACATGATTATTGAGACCCTGCCACTTTGGAGCCACCGTGTTGGATCTTGAGGATTGAACAACTAGTAAGACAAGCCCAGCCCTCATCTAGCTTAGGGCCTCATCTCATTCTCTCCCCCAAACGCCGGGGAGCTGGTGCCCTTGGATTCTGAGGTTATACCGTCTTTCCAACAAATCCCCCGTCACCCTACTGCCCCCAGGCCCCAGTCTCCCCTTCATCTTCTTAAGTGGTTCCTGTCATTTCCCCACGAAAACCCTGATGAGCGTCCTGGCAACCTTGACCTCCAGGGGAATGTGGAGAGACACGGAGGTCACTGGACTGGGGAGGTTGGGACTTGGGAAGGTGGCGTCATATGTTTGAAGGGTTGTCGTTGGAAGAGGAATGACGTTTAACCTGTCTCTCTCAAAGGGGCAGAGCTGTGGCTAAATGGCAAACAGATTTTGGCTCCAGGGAGCTATACATTTTCCAAGAACCGTGGTAAAGAGAACTGTGTTTGACACCGGCTCAGCGTGTGTATGTTTGTGTTTGCATAGTTTTCTCTCTGTGTATATAGAGACCGGGTTGCTCAGCCTCAGCGCCAGGGACATGTTGGGTCAGATGAGGGGCCTTGGCGGGAGGCCGTCCTGTGCCTTGCAGGGTGTTCAGCCGCACCCGACTCCCCTCACCAGATGCCAGTGGCCTCCCCAGGGTAACAGCCAACAGGGTCTCCTCGTTGCCACATGCCCCCTGAGGCGGGGGTGGGGAAGGGGGTGGGCAAATCGCGCTTGGTTGAGAACCACATACAGGTTTCCACCGCTTTTCCAAAATGCGTGTCACGTCCCTTTGCTTTTTATGAGAGGTCTGCCCCAGG
Source organism: Cnephaeus nilssonii (assembly GCF_951640355.1). Taxonomy (NCBI): domain Eukaryota; kingdom Metazoa; phylum Chordata; class Mammalia; order Chiroptera; family Vespertilionidae; genus Cnephaeus; species Cnephaeus nilssonii. The sequence goes on from NC_137091.1 coordinate 4,992,080, forward strand.
AGTGCCTGGTTTCGGACACTGGAAGCCAGAGTGTTCCATTGTCACAGCTCCTTGAACAACATCGTTTCGTTATAATGTTGATGAGGGAAAACCTGCCCCATGGCTTGGGCCTGTCTGATGGAGCTGGCATGTTCTCCCGTGTCCGCAGGTTTTCTCTGGGGACTCGGTGCCCCCCACACCCCAGAGACATGCGTGCGAGGTGGATGGCATCCCCGGGTCCCAGGCTGAGGGCGCGGGTGCGGGTGCGGGTGTGAGTGGCCATGAGGAAGGGCGCCCGGCCCGCCTGGGCCCGCCCTCGCCCTGAGCTGCTGGAGAGGCTCCGGCCACCGCGACCCTGACTGGGAGGAAGCAGGTAAGAAAGTGGTCTCACTCGCTTTTCTCCATCTTTCTCCCACATGCGCCTCGCTCCCGTTTATGTCACTGCTTAACGTTGGGAGTGTTTGGGGTCTTCATTGCGGAGTTCAGTGGTGATTTTGTGACCAGAACGATTCTATAGGAACTGAACGCTCGTCTCTCTCACTTCGCCTGCGGTAAAACCGGTTTCGTTGTGAGTCATTTTGCATAAAGTCCCCGTTTCCAAGGACCTATGGCTGAGCTTACGTGAGGACGAACTGGGCAAAAGTTGGTGGAAATGGTGTCCAGCGTTTGTTTGGCAGGTCTCATATGGAGGAGTGGCACCCCGAGAAGCTCGGCACCCGGGGAGGCTCTGCACCCTGAGAGCGGCCCGCCACGCCACCCCGCTCCGCCCCAGCTGTGTGTGTACCGATCACTGCTTCTACCATGCCCGTGTCCGTTTAGGTCTAGCTGTTCTTTGGTCTGACCTGGGAGGCTATTTCATGGGCCTGAGAATGCTAACAATGTTTTCCACGTAAACGAATGGTCCTTGTTCTTTCCTTTACGCATGTCAGCTCATGAAGGGCTTGCTGGGTACGTCAGTCCTCACAGAGTGGGGGAAGCTGTGCATTGGATAGATGGCTGGGGGTGGGGAGGGGTGGATGGATGGGTAGAGAGAGGTGGATGGGTGGGTGGGTGGGGGGGTGGATGGGTGGGGAGGGGTGGATGGATGGGTGGGTGGGGGTGGATGGGTGGGGAGGAGTGGATGGATGGGTAGAGAGAGGTGGATGGGTGGGTGGGTGGGGGGTGGATGGGTGGGGAGGGGTGGATGGATGGGTGGGTGGGGGGTGGATGGGTGGGGAGGGGTGGATGGATGGGTGGATTGGTTGATCTGGGATACAGTGAGGACTCCGGCTTAAAACTCAGGTTCCCCGGCAAACCCCGTTGCTCCCGGAGTGTAGGGTTTCTCCGTACTGGAGAGACTGAGGCAGACAGGCCCTTCTCGGGTGGAGTGGGCTGTCGCTTCAGCGAGGGGTGGGACCCCGTGATCCGCAGGCCCGCCTCCCTCCCACGTCACAGACTGGATAATCCCGTACGTGAGGCCAGGTGTGAGTGGATGCAATCGGTGTCCGTGTCCCAGGGAATACACCAGCGAAGGTTATGGCAGGGCCCGAGCGCTGTGTGAAACACGACACAGAGGTGGGGGTGGGGGGCGAGGGCGTGAGCGAGCTTGTGGCGTTTCATCGGCAATCGGAACGCTGCTTCCTAGCGCGCCCGTCACCGTGAGAGCCCCCGGGCCCCGGAGCCCCGGCCGCAGTCACTAACATGCGCTGACGGGTGTGCGGCGGCCGCGGCGGGTGGCGTGGCCGCTTCCTTAGCCTTGTCACGTCGGAGAGGTGGGCGCGCGGCCTCGCCTCCTGTGGGTAATGATTTCTTACGGATTTCACTTCACCATCATCCGTCCACGCAGGCGCTGCTCTCCCTCCGTTAGCGTGACTCCGGCCGCGGCGCTGTCAGAGCCACGTCCTTACCACCGAGGCGTCCCGCGTGGGTTCCTTGCGAGAGGGCGACAAGGGGGCTGCTCGCTCCGTAAGGGAAACAAAGGGAAATAAAAGGCTCCCAATTAGTGCTCGTTACAGACACGTAACACCATGGCTGCTGATCTGATCGGGGGTGTCTGGTCCTTTCCCAGGGGAGCCCCAAACCCCAGCCCCTGCTCAGAGGCATAAAAAGCCCGGCCTGCTCATTTCCCAGCTAATCCAATGTGAGTGTGTGCTGAGCGGGACCAGAGCCTCCGCGGGCCTGGCCGCCGAGCCCAGCCTCATTCCAGACCACACACGTCCTGTTTACTAGCCAGACCTCTGCGCCGGGCCAGCGGGGAGGCCAGGCAAGGAGGTAAAACGTCCTGGGGAGCAGCCGCCTCGGCCTCCCCGCTGTGCAGGCTGGCGCCCCCAGTTCCTTCTCTCGCCCCTGAACTTCAACCGCAGCCCAAAGGGTGTCACCCCGTCCACATGGCTGACTCCATTCTACGTGCTCCCTGCGCCCCGTATGGTTGGGCATTTCCTCACTTGGAAGCGATGTGGTTCCATGCCTCACCGGCGTGGCTCGGTGGCTGAGCATCACCCCATGCCCAGCGGTCAGCGGTTCGATTCCTGGTCAGAGCACACACCCAGGTTGCGGGCTTGTTCCCCAGTACAGGGCGTGCAGGAGGCAGCCGATCAACGTCTCTCTCTCTCTCTCTCATTGACGTCTCTATCTCTCTCCCTTCCTCTCTCTCTAAAAAAGGAAAAGCTGTTGTGGTTCCCTGTGCTTAAACGGTAGCAGTTGAAATCCACGTGGTTGGGAGCCATGACCACAAAGCCATCAGTTCACCCGCAGGTGCAGCCCCTGCCCCACGCGCCAGCCTGTCCTCCGTGAGAGCAGACCCGCCTGGCTCCCCCCGGCCGCGCTCTCTAACCTCTAACCGCGGCCGTTCCTTTGGGGTCCATTTCAGTGCCCCCCCCCCGGCCCCGCCCCGCTGTGGAGGCTGCGTGTCCCGGGCTGGAGCGCACTGTCACTCTCAGGCCACCCGCACGGCCTGTCCCGCTCGTCATGGGACACTCCAGTGGCATCCATGCGCGTTCGTGCGTTCATCTGCGTGGCGTGTTCCCTAGCCTGGCCTGGTAGGTAGAGTCATGGCTCCCTCGGTGCCTGGGACAAAGGCGCTGCTCATTCACATGCTTCGGGTGAAGGCACGGATACAGCATTGAATGCTTACGTGTGAATACACAAGCAGGTTCTTCCATTTCAGAAACATTCCTCGGGACAAACAGGCAGAACCCGTTGTTACCGCTGGGGAGGGCGGCGGCGGGGCTCGGTCAGTGTGGCCCCACACCAACTGGACGCCCCTGGCAAGTCCTCGCCGTCGCTCGGACGGGGTGGTCGCAGCACCTGCTCCCCAGCGTGGCTCGGGGATGGACTGTATGAATGTAGTTCAAGGACCGAGAGCCTGGGCCCGAGGATGGCTCTGTTAGCACCCACCCCTCGGGAGGGAGAGCCCGGCGCTTCCGGAATCTGCCTGAGGCAGGCCTTCCCACCTTCGGAAGTGGAATCACCAGGAATGATTAAAAAAAAAAAAAAAAAAGATGCTGGGGCCACACCCCAGGCCGAGCGAATGAGCATCTCTGGCGAGGCCCAGACAGGAGTTCACCGATAGAGGAGAAACGGGAAGGAGGTGCTGTTCCGCCGAGGAAAGCGTTGGATGAAGGGCTGGGACAGGGGCGGCCAGGCACCGGGCGGCAGGGAGAAGCCGCGAGCGCTGCTGAGCTGAAGGGACAGGGCGTCGCTGGAGCTGTGGGCTGTGGTCCCCGATGGGGCTCAGTCAGGAGGAGAGACACCAGACCAGGGAGGACCCTGGACCTCCCCCCTCCTGTCCCTCCATCTCCAGGGGGTGCCTCCCCCATGCAGAATGCGGCCGTCGTCCCGGTGGCGGGAGCTGGGAGACCAGCCGTCAGGAATCAGCACCCCCAGCGCAGACCAGGAAGGCGAGGGCAGGAGTGAGTTTGCGGAGACAAAGGGGGGAAAAGCCAACACATCAATTTGAGGGGGAAAGTCCCCAGGAGCTTCTTAAAAAATATATTTTTAAATATATTTTTATTGATTTCAGAGAGGAAAGGAGAGAGATAGAAATAGACGCATCAATGATGAGAGAGAATCATGGGTCAGCTGCCTCCTGCACGCCCCACACTGGGGACCGAGCCCACGATCTGGGCCTGTGCCCTGACCGGGAATGGAACCTCCTGGTTGACACTCGACCACTGAGCCACGCGGGCCGGGCCCCTGGTGCTTCAGATGCGCCTGAGGAATTAGACCTACTGTCTTGAGACTAAGAGATGCTCATTCAATGGGGCGTCGTCGATGGCTCCTCCAGCCAGCCATTGACGAGAGCCACCTGTGGCCACAGAGCGCGCAGGCAGCTTCCCCGTGACCGTCCTCGGTGGGGCTGCCCGTGCCGCTGACTTCTGGGGCGGCGGGGAGTGTGGGAAACGGTTCCCAGGGGAACCTGGTCCGGGGAGCCAGGTGGCTTTATGGCCAAGGTGACAGCTGCCTTCCCCTCCGGAGCTGGGGGCCTGGAAGCCCAGACGCGTCCGTCCGTGAGAGTAGGAAATGCGCCCCCTTCACTTGGGGAAGGAGGCTCCCAGCTCGTGTGTTTTTATTTTTATTCCAGCAAATAGGCCAGGCGAGCTCCCTGAGATTTCTACCACCTGTCGGGCCCGAGGACTCAGTCCGATTGGCATGACCCCCCGGTGGCAGGTGCGAGGGGCAGGGCGCCCCGTGCCCCAGACAAGGTGCTTCGGGTCCCACTGAGCCCGCCCGCCGGCTTGGCCGTCGAGGGTGCCGGCCGTTTCCGCAGACTTCATTTCTGCGGCTTCCCCTCCGAAAGGAGGAAGAGATAAATCACAGGCGCAGAAGTAACTAGCAGTTGTGACATTTTGTTACAGAGTTTAATTACATGAATCATAAAATATTGCTACAATTTTCCAAACTGTTAAACCTTAATTAATATGAACCCACAGGGACCACCGTGATCGCTCTAAATATTCTGACTCACAGCTCCTGCCGTCGGCTCCCCGTCCGCCTGGAGTGCTTGGCAATTTGCGAAAAGTGATTAATTATTAGAAATGAAACCAGACAAATTAATTTAATATAAATGAGGCTGCACATGATTTGATTAATTCCTTTTAATTACCTATATGTTATTTTTTTTCCAGTAGCTGAACAAAGGGCTCCATTCTTCTCCGGCATGTTCATATTCATTAATCTCATTAGCACAGAGTATTAATATAATTTTATCGCGCATTCCAGAAGTGGGGCGCATTGACAAACCATAATGAATCGGGGCATTAGTGTCCCATCGCTACATTAATTTCGATACGTGCCCGGCTCATCCGCAGCTTACTTGGAGACTTCCTTGAAAACGAGCCGAATAAGCGTGTAATTATGACATCTGCTGCTTCGCAGGTACCTCCTTTGTAAAGCCGTGACAAAGGAATAGCAGGTTTAACTGTGTGTTAACACGTGGGTAGCCCGGATAATTGCAATATGGCGATGTGTAATGAAGATTAAATTAGACCGTACTATAGCTGACACATGCGCCAGCATAATGGAGCCATTGTCGCCCTGACGGCGGGAGAGCTGCCAAGTGCCAATCTTGGAATTGAGGGAAAGCGACGCGAAGTCAGAGCGGAGGCGGGAGAAGAGGCTTTCACTGAGTCACGGAGCGCAGGACCGTGCCAGCCGGGCTGCTGCTCACGGGGGACGGCAGGCGCTCCCCCTGGGTGGCTGCTGACAGTTGGTCATGAATTTCATGACATCTTCCGGAAGGGTCCATCTCGGATGCCGCCGGGGCACGACCTCACGCTGCATATCTTGTAGGCTCGGCGCTTCTGCTCGGGGCCCCGGGGCGGGCACCATGCCCGATGTGCCCAGCTTGAGCCCCAGGCAGGGAGCTGGAATGCTGGGATGGGAAGGCGTGGTTAACCCTCGATGTCCCAGCGCGCGGCCCGGGGCGGCAGCGTGATTGGAGATGGATGGCCCAGCAGGCGAGGCCAGCCTGGAGGTGGCGCCTCGGGGAAACCCAGGAGGGAAGGATTTCGGGTTCCCAGTCATCAGGGGCCCACACAGGGAGCAAGATGGCATCTTCTGTCGCAACCGCCCCATCTCTCCTGGAAGCAGACCGGTTCAGTTTGGGGTAAGGACTTGCCGCCTGCCAAAGCCACGCGCACGCTGGCCGTTCCTGGCAAAGGGGGCGCCCGCTGAGCAGGGTGTGTGGCTCTCCTCCCTGGAGGCCGCTGCGTGCTTGACGGAGGCAGACGGCATCGCGGTGACGCTCACAGTGCGCCAAGGGGCCCGGGGCCGTGTCTCCGAACCATTGTGAGGACTCGGCTCACTCCACGACACCCCACGTGGAGAGGGACCCGGAGACAGAGGAGGTGCTTGGGACACGGCTCGCGGGAAGGGCTGCGGGAGGAAGTGGGGAGCAGGCTTAGACGGGCAGGACGGTCCGCTGCTCGGTCCCCTCGTGGCGGCGGGGCTGCTCAGGGATCACCTGACAGCACCGCTGGGAGAGGGAGGGAGCGCGCTGTGGGCGAAGCCATTGTGATGGCGTCACTGAATGCGGGGCTCTGGGAGCGACGGGAAGAGGCTGTGTCAGGTGCGGCTTAAGAAGTCAACATGGCACCATCACCTGGGAGATGCGGTCAAATGTAGTTTCCCAGCCCGGCCGGCGTGGCCCAGGGGTTGAGCGTCAACCTACAAACCCGGAGGTCACGGTTCGATTCCCGGTCAGGGCACAGGCCCGGGTTGCAGGCTCGATCCTCAGTGCGGGGCGAGAAGGGGGCATCCGATCAGTGGTTCTCTCTCATCATTGAGGTTTCTCTCCCTCTCTCCCTCTCTCCCTCCCGCTTCCTCTCTGAAGTCAATAAACAAAGAAACAAAAAGAAAGGCATAAGCTGCATGAGAGGAGGCGTGTCTCAGCCAGGAGAGACCAGCCCCTGCTGGGCCACAGGGAGGACAGAGCCCTGGATCCAGCGAACCACAGGGCCCTGCCCCACGTGGTCCGAGCAGCCTCCACCGGGAGGGGCGTGAGCTGGGGGTTCCGAGACCACAAATTACAGCGCCAGTCCAGACGTGGCCCAGGTCCCTCTACTCACAACTCATTGGCCAGAGGTACCAGTCCCGTGGCCCCATCAAGCGTGAGGGGCCAGGAGCCATCCTACCACGTGCCCGGGAGGGAGGGAGGGTTGGGGAGACAGCACCATGGGGATGGGACGCTGTCATCTGGTGGAAGCTTCCGTCTGCTCGCGGGAGTGAGACTCCAAAGGAGGGAAGCCGGGTAGCCCCAGCCTGAGGTATTTGCTGCAAATCAAGCGCCCGACCTGCCCAAGGAGAGGTCCGGGGGCACCTCTTTTCTGTTCAGGAGTCAGAGGGGAGTTTCGTAGAAAGTTGCGAGAAGCGGCGGGCCCACCGTGTTCTAGTTGTGGCCGTGAGGGCGCGCGGGCAGTGAGCGCCCAGCGGGCTCTCCGTGCGCCGCCTGGTGTCTGGGAGACAGAGGGAGAGAGACCCGCTTTGACACGGGACACTTCCTGCAGGATGACGCGTCTGGTCCTGAGCATTAGATGACAGATCCGCGGGGAAAAGTATGTAAAAGCGGTTCAGGGGGTAGATGAACCGTTTTGGTTTGGGTTCTTATTCTTTGGAATTTAAAAGTTGTTTTGAAACCATAGGTTTCTCTAAACAAGGCATTCGCTGACAGCGGGAGCTATTTCTGCCCAGGAGAAAGGTTAATGTTTTTCATAATAATGGGTTTCACCCCCATGATAGGAGGCAGCCTGCATTGTTTCCCTCCCCAACGTCACCGTCACCGTCCCAGTCACCGTCCCCGTCACCCCGGTGGGAGGGAGCCGGGGATCGCCCCGCGCGGAGCCGGGGGCCTGGGCTCCTGGAGGTCTGGTGTGCTGCTCTTAATGTTTAAGCCCCTGAGACGCCCCACAGCGAGGGTATGACAGGACCCTGCCTTCTCCTGTACCGCCGGCCGGCACCGGGCTTTGGGCCAGGCCTTCGGGAAGCTATAGCCATCTGTGTGGCCAAGCATGGGCTTTCCTTCGGACTCACCCATTGCATGTCGAGGCATGTTCTGCGTAGAAAAGAGAGGATGTGCTCACCCATCCATGGGTGTGAGCTGGCCGTGGCAGCAGGAGGCATACGAGCTCCCGACTAGAAACAATGCCTTTTCCATCACCAGCTGAACAGATAGACTGGCCTGTTCTTACGATGGAATGCTGCACAGCAAGCAAACACTGGGCAACTGCCCCCCCCCCCCCGAGCCCTCAGCTACAATGCAGCATGGGGTAAGCCAACCAGCAACCCACAGGGTACCTGGCATGTGATGCTACTCACATAACATGCAAACCAGGCCACGCGGATCTGTGGTGTAGAGGTCAGAACAGTGGTCACCTTTGGGGAGGGCAGGCAGGCAGGGGTGCGGAGATGCGCTCTGCCTCCGGCTGGTTGGGGGTGACGTGCGTGTACACTGCGCCAGGATCCGTGCGTGACTGTACAGCCATCATGCTTCAATGAAACATTAAAGTAAAACCGAAAAAAGGCATGCTGCTTTACTTAGGCGATGGTTAGGTTCATCTGTGCAAAGCATGTAGACATATGGGTGTGCATGTCTGTATGCGTGTGTGTGGGGAGGGGGGCCTGTATGCCTTAATTAGCTGTGTGAACTGAAGGTTTACCAACTTAACCAGTCAGTTAATTGCGCAATTTCCGTAACTGTAAAATGTTAACTATGATAATATATGCTCGTAGGATTGTTGAGATGGTCAGAATGAGAGATATGTATGATACACAGAAATGAGTAAGATATATACGGGCATGTGTGCACGTGTGTATTTACTTATGGGTATGTGTGTACATGCGTGTACACACACACACACATTGCCTATATGAAAGGAGGAGAGAACATTTATTAGCTGACCACTCACTCACGTGATAAACACATACCACGAGGTTACTCTTCGTGCTCATAGGCTGTTAGGGGTGGCCTTGGCACGCTCTGGGACCTGCTCTCTGTCTCTGTTTTCTCATCTGAAACGTGGGAGTAATTACCATAGTGACCACATGGGGGTTTTGTAAAGATTAAATAAAATATGTATATTTACTTAAATTAAATATCTTCAATGTTATTTTAGGTATAATATGTGTATATATATATATTACACCATAAATATATATATGTATTATATAAATATATAAATATATATAATCACTTACTGTCTATTTATAGAATTAAAATAACTACTTTGTAAGATTGTTGTAAAGAATAAGTGAAAAAATGCATCTATATATTTACTTTCTAAGTGGTTATATACAAAATGTGTATAAACACAGTTTATATATACATGATACATATATATCTCATGCACATATATGCACATGCAATATATATACATACATGGACACACACATCACTCAGAAGGTTGTTACCTGGGTAAATACGTTGTCACTTATATGATTGTTACTTGTAGACCATGCATACTGGTGACTACGGCAGGATGCCCAATATATGCCATGTTTTTGTAGCCAGAATTCAGAGCACGACCCCAGCTCCTTCCTGTTTGCTTCAGGAGGGTTGGGGCGAGGGTGCAAACAGAGTGGAATCTCAGTCTTGCCTGCCTTGTCCGCCAGCAAAGACACACTCCCGCGTGTGGAAAGGAGAGCTAGCCCAGAAAGGCTGCCCGTTAGCCACTGCCTGGGCTGAAACATAAAGCACGTCGAGCTGCCGGGTAGGAAAAGAAGATGAAAGGGAAGCCCACCGGTCTGTCCCCACGTTCTGCGGCTGGAAGAGGAGGGCAGAGGTGAGGGACGCGGCGGAGCAGGAGCCGCAGTGGAAGGCCTGTGTGAGCCCGCGAGAGCGAGAGGCGAACACTGCGTCCCATTGAGCAGGTTTAATGGGCTCTGGGGGCCCCCAAATGGGGGTTAGAACACAGTTTAAAAAGGGAGAGAAAATGAAACTCTGATAGACTTCGGAGAGGGGGTTATTTTTTTTTGCTTCGCATTTTATTTGGGAGGACTGAAAGACAGGGTCCAGAGACCCTGGGCTGTGGCTGATGAAAAAACAAGCCAATGAAACATTGCGTTCCCTAATTTAAAGGGGCGTCCATGATTCCGAGGCTGAGGAAGAGGAAGAACGGGGAGCCAGCCCTAGGGAGGAGGCCTCGCCCCTTTGCCGAGTGCCTCTTGAGGGAAGGTTAGCCCGTCCACCTGGGCAGAGCAGTGATTTGTGGGTCACTGCCTATTGGGTGAGGCCACGCCCAGGGAGGGCTGGGCATCCTGATCCGGTGAGCGAAGGTCAGGTGCTAAGAATCAAGAGCCAACAGCCTGGAAATTGGGAGGCCAGAGAGGCCTCTTGGTCCCAGGCGTCTGCGCTGAGGGCTCTACAGGGTCCTGAGGCGGCCTCAAGAGCAAGCCTTTGCCGCAAGGGCTCTGTGGGGGTCACCCTGAAAGTGACCCCAAGCTGAGGAGGCAGTACATCCTGTGAGCCAGTTAGGTAGTTGGAGGTTCCTCTCTGTTTATTTCCCTCCCACAATGCCCAGGGACACTGTGCTCCGCCGCCCAGGGCCACCGTCACCGCCCGCTCCATGGTGTGCCCCCTGTGCCGAGGCTCAGGGCCCAGCCTGAGAAGTGTGGTGTGTCCAGGGCTGCCATCTTGGAATTCTCCATCATTTTATTTTATTTATTTTTAAAATATATTTCTATTGCTTTTAGAGAGGGAGGGAGAGGGAGAGAGAGATAGAGACATCAGTGATGAGAGAGAATCATGGATCCGCTGCCCCCTGCACCCCTCACACTGGGGATCGAGCCCGCAACCCGGGCCTGTGCCCTGACCGGGAATCGAGCCGGGACCTCCTGGTTCATAGGTCAACGCTCCACCACTGAGCCTCACTGTCTGGGCTTCTCCATCGTTTTAAAGAAGAGGCTCCACAAATAGGTGGCCGGCGCACTCCGCCACCCGCTGCCGGGAGAGCTGGCTAGGGGAGCTGGTGGCTGAGCCAGTGTCTGGTCTGGAGAGAGCACCCGGCTGAGGACACACCGTCCCCCAGGGGCCTGGAAGGCAGCGGGGACTTCAGAGCACCCAGACCCCACCCCGCCCCTTTCTCCAAGGGGGACAGCTGGCCGGAGCCCTGCTTTCTGGGGGGCTCCCCGTTGGGTAGGCTGAGACCTCTGTGGCAGCCCCTCGCCATTCAGCGCCTCCCCCGGCCCAGCTCTGCCTTCCTCCCTGCGCTGCGGGGGTGCTGGTGCCCGGCCTCCCCGCAGGCCTCCTGCATGCAAGGCCCCAGCTCAGCCCCGGCCCGGGCAGCGGGAGCGGAGACGCCGTGCTTCGGAGCCGGGCTGGCCGGTGGGCCCTGTTCTCCTCTCGGGTGGGCTTCGGGGAGTCGGGGAGAGACTCTCGGTCCACGTGTGGGCCCGGAAGCCAGCGTGGTGGCAGCAGCCATAATCCACCCACCGTCCCCCGGGGTGAGGAGGAGAAAATGGGGTCAGAGAGGTTAACGAGGGGCCCCCACGGCCACCCAGGTGGGGAGGGTCTTAGCAGGATGCAAACCGCGGCTTCCTGACCCCTGATGAGACCACACTCCCTAGTCCCACAGGGAGCCCGCGGGCCTGGGAGCTCGCAGAGGGGCTGGCGCCTGCTCTCCCTCCCGGGAGCTCGGGAAGTTGGTGCGTGACGCCTTTCAAACTGGTTCGCGACTCATGAATCCGGGGACTCCTCTCCCACTGTTAGTGGGGGCTCTCCGGAGACCTGCTGGTCGAACCCAGGCTGGGGACCTCCGAGCAGGACCCGCTGGCTCCTGGGCTCCTGGGGCCCCGGGATGAGGCGCTGGCTCCTGATTGCAGTGTTTTCCTGGGAGGCAGCGCAGCACAGAGATCCCGCCGCAGGCTCAGCGCTCCCGCTGCCCGGAGGGAACCCTGGCCCCAGGCCTCCCGGCTGCGCAAACGCAGAGAAATCCCGTAGGCTCTGCCCCCGTCTTCTCACCTGAGAAACGGGGTGATGGTGGATGTGGCGGAGCAGGAAGTCAGCCGAGAGGTGCCGGGCTCAATGACAGTGGCTTCCACGCCTGTTCTGTGCACGGGCGGGCGCTACAGTGACTAGCATTCAGGAGGTACTTGGGCGTGACGGCTCCCCTCGCTCCCGGACGGCAGAGCCTTCCTATGAGACCTTTCGGGAAACCAAGTGGCAGAACGCGAAGTGATTGCCAGTCATTTACACAGAAAGTCGTGGTGTTCCCAGACCTCAGACAATAACCCACCAGACCATGCCACCAACACGTGACACCCACGTTGACCCTGACACACGGGAGGTGCCATGCGCTCGCTGCTCGGCGCGTGCTCCCTCCTCCCTCCGCAAAGCTCGCTGCAGAGCAAAGGCTGATGCTGTTCTTGCTTTTTGCCTCTTCCCACCAGCAAAAACGGTACCAATGCAGGTCTTCTGTCAAAGCAAAGTGGCCTGCCCAGGCTGGTGTGGCTCAGTGGTTGAGTGCTGACCTGTGAACCAGGAGGTCAGGGTTCAATTCCCAGTCAGGGCACATGCCTGGGTTGCAGGTTCCATCCCCAGCGTGGGGTGTGCAGGAGGCAGCCGATCCATGATTCTCTCTCATCATTGATGTCTCTCTCTCTCTCTCTCTCTCTCTCTCTCTCTCTCTCTCTCTCTCCCCATCCCTTCTTCTCTGAAATAAAAAAAGCATATTTAAAAAATTAAAAATAAAAGCAAGGTGGCCTAGCACAAACTTTTTAAAAGCAGGAATACCTGTAGATCGCCACCCAAGATTCTGCTGTGCAGCGGCAGCCGCTCCGTGCTGCTCGGGAGAGCAAAGGAGACAGCTTAATGTGCACGTCAGGCACATTATATCCTTTTTTTATCACAGTTCTTAATATACTGGTCATGCCCTTGGCTATTTACATAGCTTCAGCAGCAGCCAGATTGCTCTAATAAGTTTACACACATCAGACATGAATGAATGAATGAATGAATGAACGAACGAACGAACGAACGAACAAACAGACGAATGAATATAAGACCTCCTGACTCCAGTCTAGTGGACCATCCTCTATTTCCATAGGCCAACCTCCTTTTATAACCCTTAAATGGTTTTTCTTTTAGGATTTTCAACAAATTGAACTAGAATTTCCTTATGATTTTTAGGACTAATAAAAATTGAGATCTTACAAGATCTCAAACCAAACCAAAAGCATCTCCCTCTCTCTCTTTCTCTCTCTCTCTCTCTCTCTCTCTCTCTCTCTCTCTCTGTCTCTCTTCATCTTCTGAGATGCAGGGAACCCTGTCTTGCAATGCAGTTGGCAGGAAGAAAGAAAAAAGTGATGGCGAGACTCTCAGGCTGTTTGAAAAGATTGGCCTCCTCGGCAATGATTCTACGCTGACATATGTAACTCTAGAACTGACATCCCCAATGGTGTGTGCACGTAAGGGTAGCCTCCCCGGAGCGACCGCTGTATTCCTGGGATGAACTGAGTGGAGGCGCCCGGGGCTGCTCCTAAGCATCCCGGTGAGCCACCTCAGCCTGTTGGGTGTGTCTCTGTATGTCTTGCCTTTTTCTGATTATTTTCACATAATTGTACTCAAAGAGTTCAGTTAATTTCGTGCACTGTGCTTTCCAATTAGCACTGTAATATACGTACCTTCCAGGGTTCTATAAAGGATTGGCTGCCTCAAACTTAGTGGCCCCTAATATTTCCAAGTGATCTATAATAATAAAAGCATAATATGCTAATTAGACCGGACGTCCTTCTGGATGGAGCCAGGGCTGCGAGGGAAGCCCCGGTCCCGGGTGCCTGCCGGCGGCCAGAGGAAAGCCCGGGTCCTGGGTACCGGAGGGAAGCCAAAGCCGGTGCCAGCAGCCGGGGGAAGGAAGGCCTACTCTTACACGAATTTCGTGCATTGGGCCTCTAGTTGTATCATAATGTGCTTACTGGTCGCTCTTCCCCTGTGGTAGGGCACTTACGCTGTAACCAGCATCCCGGTCTCACGAAATAGCCGTGTGTTAGATCACTCCAGGGAGAGAGCGTCCCGTGAGGCCCCTCCTTGGAGGTATCCTGAGGGCCGAGTCCAGCGGCCTCCATTTGTTCTTGGTCACTGGATTTGTGAGCAAGAGATGCGCTCGCCAGGGGCATGGAGCAAGCAGAGAGTTAACTCTGAGCACGCCCTGAGCACTCCACAGATTACTGCTGAGCTGGGGCCTGGGCCCCGCCTCAGGGAAGGCATTGCACTTGATTTTAATCTTAATTTTTAATACATTTGTATGCAAAGCAGCACTCATCGTGAAGAGTGAAGCGGCATAAATGCATAGAAAGAAAAAGTCAGGGACTGCCTCCTGCCCCGACCCTTCTGTCTGAGGGCCGGGTTCACAGCTTGGGCATCCTCCACACCGTTCTCCGTGCCCCACACGCAGACACGTGCTTATAGTCTCCTTGTAAAAGCACACAGAGGCTCAGATATGACACACTTTGTTCCAGATCTTTCTTTATTTTTTATTTAGCAATATGTCATGGAAATCCTTCTAGGTCAATAAGTAAAGAGAGCTAGCTTTTCTTTATATATATAACAGAGGCCTGATGCACAGAATTCGTGCAAGTGGCTCGGCCCTCCCAGCCTCGGCTTTGTCCGAAAGGTCGTCCGGAAGGTTGTTTGGCTGTATGGTCTAATTAGCATATTATGCTTTTATTATTATAGATATATATAAGAAATGAATAATGTGCCAATGTCGGGACATGCTGCAGTTTTACTCTGCTATTTTTTAATTAACAGAAATTCATTTTCTGAAACATAATTTATTGGTCATTTAACATTGGGACAGATCTTTTCTTTTCAGACAAACAAAATTTCTAACAAGCTGTTAGAATAGTTCAGGCGAGTTGTCTTTAATTATTACTAGAATCTTCTTCCTTACCCTCAACTCCCTGAGCAAGTCCCAGTTATGTTGGTGGGACGCATGTGCCTTCTGACCTGGGCCCAGTGATGTTTGTGCCGGAACACCGCCATGGAATGGGGAGCTCGGCACACCCCTGCTCACCTTCCCAAGCTTTTACCAATGTCTGTGGCAAAACAGGCCTATTCTGGTTGCAACAAATATTTATTGAGTATCCACTACGGCCCTGTACAGGTGGAAAACAGAGAATTTTAAAGAAACATAGGAAAGACATGATGGGACAATAAGAAAACCAGTCCTGCCCGCCAGCATAGCTCAGAGGTTGAGCAACGACCTGTGAACCAGGAGGTCAGGGTTGGAGTCCTGGTCAGGCCACATGCCCGGGTTGTGGGCTCAATCCCCAGTGGGGGGTATGCAGGAGGCAGCTGATCCATGATTCTCTCATCATTGATGTTTCTCTCTCTCCCTCTCCTTTCCTCTCTGAAGTCAATTAAAATATATATATGTTTAAAATGAGTTGAAATAAAAGGGATAAGTATAAGGAAATTTGTATCGACCTGTTGAAGAGGAACCGTGAGGCAAACACAAATGAAGGGTTTGATCCCATCCGTGCGGTCCTCGCAGCCTCAGGGAGCTGTGCCCGTCACCAGACTCCGAGCCTCCCCTGGCCGGGGAGAGAGACAGCCGACAGAAGGGGGCTTTGTGTGTCCCTTCCCCGAATGGCCTGTGAGCGGGGGAGGCCTGCTCGGTCCCCGGTAAACATGAGCCCTGCTGCAGGTGTTCGAGTTTATCACAGGGAGGAAATGACTTTTTTTACACCTAATTTAATCTGAAGCGATTCACAGTTTAAATGTTTAGTGACGGTGACCTTTTTAATGGCTAACACATTGCAGGTGGTCCTGTTGTAGCCGGCAGTGAATGTCTGCCCTCCGAGAGAGGGGGTGGGAGAGGGAACTAAATGACCACTCCGTGGCGATCGTCTGCAGCTCCGGGTTCAAAGGGCAGCTGGTCCGGTACGGAGCCGCCGCCGGCAGGAGTCCGAGCAAAGGATGGGGTCCTTTCTCCGCAAGGGAGGCTGCCTCCTCCCCTTTCTGGGTCTTGCGTGGAGCTGAAGTGTGGGCAGGACACCTCAGAAGGGCCCTGGCCAGTTTGGCTCAGTGGATAGAGCGTCGGCCTGCAGACAGAAGGTCCCAGGTTCGATTCTGGTCAAGGGCACATGCCCGGGTTGTGGGCTCGATCCCGAGTAGGGGGCGTGCAGGAGGCAGCTGATCAGTGATTCTCTCTCATCATTGATGTTGCTCTTTCTCTCCCTCTCCCTTCCTCTCTGAAGTCAATGTATACATAAGCACACCTCAGGAGGCATGGCGCCCAGGCCCTGCTCGCTGCCCGGCCGCTCTGGGTGTTTTCAGAGGCCAGATGGTCTGTGAGGAGCCAGCGGTCCAGAGCGAGTGGCTGTTGTCTTGGTTGCGTCCATTGGCTGGATCCAGGGCTTCTCACACCACTGTGCTCTGAGACTTCTGTGGCCACAGAAGGTAAAGCCTGCGGTTCCGGGTGAGTGAAGGGGCCTAGAGGGAGAGGACCTGATTGACCCCGGGTCCCAGCGGCTCTCACCCCTGCCGGGTCTCTGGGCGATGCCCTGCCCGCCGCATCCCCCGCACCCACCCAGGGCGCTCACTGTGACTCACTCCCCACCAGGTGATGTGCTGGCTGCCGGACTGGCCGAGCGGCGTCCGTGGGGCCCATAGCTGTTCTCGAATCACCTTCCAGCAGTTTGCATCCGCTCCACGTGGAGACCACAGGGCCCACCCCTGCGTGTGTACTTGCTCTCAGGGCCGAGCACAGGGCTCTGTCCCCAAGTACCATTCCTCATCCACGGCTGGGGATGCAGGCACAGAGCTCAGTGTCCTGACTCCCAGCGACCCCGCTCCAGGGGGTGGGGGTGGGGGTGGGGGGCAGGCCGAGCGAGGGTGCCTGTGTGCGGGGAGCTTTCTCACAGCGCATAGCAGCGTGCCCCTTGGTCCCAGCCTCACCCTTCCCCTGCACCCCTTCCCTGGTTGCTTCTGGGGGATGCACAGCCTCCCCACTTCCCATTCCGGTGGCAAGAAGCCCCCACAGGACCCAGCAAAGGAGGGGCCTTGAGGAGGCCACCGGGTCTGCAGGGACGGCTGCTTCTCTGCTTTGCCCACTGGGACCCTGCTTCTGTCCCTGACCGACCCCGTCCGAGTCCTGGGCCATCCAGGCAGATGGCCCTGCTTGGTGCGTGCTGTGCGGCGTTGTCATTGCATTTTGAGCCTCAGCACCCACCCCCACCCCCCGCCGTGTGCGCTGGTGTCAGATGCCTGGCGCTGTGCTCTCCAGCGTGCTCCACGGCACCAGCTCCCAGGGTGCTGGCCCCTGGCCGTGCTGGCCGCGGAGGCCTTCGCATCCCTTAATCGAGGGAAGGGGAGCGACGGGGGGTGGGGGGGCAGGGGGGCAGGGCCCGTAGGAGGGACCAGTCGCTCTCAGGAGACCCGTCTTCAGGTCTTTCCTACCAGTGCCCAGGCTACCCCCTGGGCGTCACCGCTGGGGACCCCCAGCTCGCTCCCTCTCAGAGGCCGCCCACATGGCTTCCCGGTCTTCCTCTTAGTTACTGTTACATAAAAATCGCTGGAGTCTGGGACCATGGCTGGGCAACTCAGAAAATCTAAAATTCATGGAATTCCACATGTAAAATGCCTAGGGGAAAAGTTAATTTCAAAAAAGGCATCCAACTATATACAGTTATGACTTGCGCATTTTTTTCTTTGTGTTTGTTATGCTTCAGTAAAAGAGTTTACAAAATGAGCCCCAGCAGGTTGCTCAGTGGTTAGAGCGTTGGCCCGCAGACTGAAGGGTCAAGGGTTTGATTCCGGTCAAGAGCATGTACATCAGTTGCAGGCTCGATCCGCATGCGGTAGGGGTGCAGGCGGGAGACAACCAAGCAATGTGTCTCTCTCACATTGATGTTTCTCTCGGTCTCTACCCCTCTCTTCCACTCCCTCTAAAAATCAATCAAGGCGGAAAGAGATTAACCAAATAATTTTTATGCATAAACACATAACCCGTGGACACAGACAATAGAGCGGGAGACGGGGTGGGCTAGATGGGGTCAATGGGGGAAAAGAGGGGACACATGGAATACTTTCAGCAATAAAGATTTTAAAAAGGAAAAAAAATCAATGAAAAAATTCTCTGGTGAGGATTAATTAAACAAAACAAAGCAGAACAACAACAAAAAGAGTTTACAAAATGAAAATGTTAACCTAAAAATGAAAAGCATTGGAAAACTTAAATCTCTATTTTCTTTCTAGATTTATAGAGCATCTATTCTAGAACCTACTGGTTATACCAGAATCTTTAAGCTACTATTTAATATAACATATCAGTAGATTTAAAATAATGTGATAAAATAAAACCGTGTGTTTTGAAATACAAGTAATGAGCCATTTTCACTCCCTGGCATGTGTAAGTCTTCGAACGGCGGTCTTAGGGATCTGTGTACCTGCAGCCATGTACTCACATGTACAGCGGTGTGTGCAGAGGCACGTACGGGCGTTTGCATCCTCTCGCCTTCCTCCAGCACATTCTCACCCTGAAACTTAGAGCAGGTGAGGTCGGTGCCTCTATGAAGGCGAGTCCTTTATTGTCCTGAAATTACGGCTTTTGAAGTTGCTTCCTCTCTGAAACAAAAAAGAAAAGCTACGCTGGACATCAAAGGGAGGCCTTCTCCTCACCAGCCATTACGGCCCCTTCACGTTCCTCAATAGCCGCCCCGTTGCACACGGCCTGTGCTGTCTGTAACATGCACTTGTTTTGATCAACACCTTTAGAAAAGGGACCTAAAGGGACCCCACCACCTATAAAGTTCTCGCTGGGTCCTTCCCGGCGGTGCTGGTTGTGAATCAAAATACTCCTTTTAATAATGCATTCTGCCGCATACGATCGTGTGTGTGTGTGTGTGTGTGTGTGTGTGTGTGTGTGTGTGTGTGTTTCTCTTAAAGAAAACATTTAATTACTATTGGAGAGTTGTAACTGTGAGCTGTGAGTTACCAGATGTGAAACCAGACACAAGGGTGAGATTTTACAATTCCAGCGCAGCTGCTTACGGCCCGGTCTGTTCAGGACACCGCTGATGGGTTTGAAAACATTACATTTATATTAAAAATAGCAGGGCCTCATATGCAGCCCAGCTGAAGGTCTTCTTGGCAAACGTGTTAAAGTCAGAACACGTCCCCCCCGTCAAAGGCCAAGAGCAGCCTGCACGCCGGCCACTGCCATGTGGTGTCCCCCTGCCCGCCCACCGCCACCCGGACCTTCTCAGAGACACACGTGCGTCGGGGCCTTTTGTCCGAGCTCTACACGGGACCTCCGACTCTCTCCCTTTGTCTGGCGTGTGCACTTGGCAACGACCAAATGTGGAGGCCGAGGAGGCATCGACCGTGTGTGCAGCTTGACAATCGGAAGGTTGGGGACAAAGGTGTTGTTTTGTGTCCCCGATGCCTCCCCCCCGCCCCCCAGCGCCTGGCATTTCAGTTTTTACAGCTTCGGAAGAAAGCAGCGAGCCACAGCTTGCTTGCTCTCCCTCTCCCCCTCCCCCCGTGAGTGCTCCGGCTGCAGCTATTATTCCTGGCCCAATTGTGGCCACGCTTGGTGGAGCGTGCACAGCCGGCGGGGCAGCTGAAATAACTGGGGGATGTCGGGCACGCTGACCCCCACACCCCGCATTCGCCAGAGCCGGCCTGGGCCTTGCCGCCTACGCGCCTGCCATTATTTTAACAAGAGTTTTGAGAGTTTTCCAACAATGCACCCAGCGAGAGAGGCTTCCTCTGTGTAGCCGGGGGCGTGGGGAGACGTGGGAGAGCTGGGCTCTCCAGGACGTGACACAGGGACTGGTCTGAGCCGTCTTCACACTCTACACGCGGCAGCAGGGTGTCCTTCTCTCCAGGCCTTCGTTCCCCCGCCCGTCACTCCCTGTCAGGTCACATCCGGGTCCTCGGAGCCCCCTGATTTTCTCCTGCACAGACACAAGCGGAGGCGCATGGGGCACAGAGAGTGAGGCAACGGTACCCGTTATCCAGCACCTCCCTTGTCCTTTCACAATAGATGCTGCAGCTCTGCTCCTATCAGACCCAACAGCTTCCTCGCGCTTCTTAAGGTGAAAAACGTTTCCATCCGAGGGACGGAGGCAGCTTTGGGCTTACTACAGGGGGCGCAACACTGACCGTCCTTGTTCAGATGTCCTTGCTCATTTCTGTAAACGTGTCTGAGGGCTCAGTCCCAGACATGGAACTGCTGGCTCAAGGGGTGTGTGTTCGCTCTTTAAAAAAACACCCGAATCGCCCTGGCCAGTTTGGCTCGGTGGGTAGAGTGTCAGCCTGCGGACTGAAGGGTCAAGGGGTCAAGGGCATATGCCGGGAGTTGCGAGCTTGATCCCCAGTAGGAGGCGTGCAGGAGGCAGCCGATCAATGATTCTCTGTCAATGATGTTTCTATTTCTCTCTCCCTCTCCCTTCCTCTCTGCAATCAATAAAAAAGATATATCTGTATGTGTATATATATATATATATATATATATATATATATATATATAGATGTATATAAATATTAAAAAATAAAATACATAAATAAGACATGAACCATCCTAGCTGGGTGGCTCAATTGGTTGGAGTGCTACCCTGTACACAAAAAGGTTGTGGGTTCTAATCCCAGTCAGGGCACATACCTAGGTTGTGGGTTTAATCCCAGTCAGGGTGAGTACAGGAGGCAACAGATTGATGTTTCTCTCTCACGTTGATATCTCTCTCTCTCTCTCCCTCCCTCTCTCTCTCTCTCTCTCTCTCCCTCCCTCTCTCTCTCTCTCCCCCTTCCTCTCTCACTTAAATCCATAAACATACCCTTGGCTGAGGATAAAAATACACATGAGCCAATGCATGCGTGCGCCTGTTTCCTTACAATCCTTTGGTGAGTTTGGTGTTAAAATGACAACCAAGGTCCAAGATGAGAAGCCCTCATACAAACAAACCTGTTCCCCTCCGGTGGGGGGCGTGCTTGTCCCCGTCCCGCTATGTGGTGCGCCCACGCTCACGCACTCACCGTCTCTCTGGGTAACCTTCTGGGAGCTCCTAACAGCGTGTCTGTGGGACGCCTGCCTCCTGGTGTCAGCGAGGAGGCGGGAACTGCCGCTCTGGTGTTGGATGGACGGCACCCGGGGCTGCAAACTCCGCCTGTCCTGGGGTCCTTCCCAGGCCTCTGCCCCGTCCTGCTGCTCCCACAGATTCTGAGTGTGCTCCCCCCCTCCCCTATCCTCGGCCCCAACACACCAGCGTGTGGCCTGGCAAAGGTACCCCCTCTCTGTGCTGGCTCCCAGAGTGGAGTCCGTCTTTGCTAAGAGTTAGCTTCATCGTGGAACCTGGAGGGTGATGTCCGATCTCTAGTGGTGGCTGGGACGGGGGCGTTTAACACGCCCTGCTCACCTGCAGCCTTAGTCCATCTTCGTTTACAGGGAACATTCCGCATGAATCCCTTACGGTCACGAGGCTGAAAGGAGATGGTGCCGGCGGAGCTGGGAGCTGAGTGAGGGTGAGAGGGCAGAGTTCATTTTGGTCCAAAGACAAATCCTTCGTGTACGTCTAGTCATTAGAATTGGATATTTTTGCGGGGGGGAGGGGTCTGCAGATAAGTAAGTAGTGGGGTGAATTTGAGGAAGGCACTTCCCCTCTCTCGGCCTCATTTTCCCCACCTGTTCAGTGTGCGGGTTTGACCAGATCAGCAGTTCTCAAAGTAGGTCCCATGGCACCCTGTTCGCTTGAATGCCTGGCAGCTTTTATTTCGGCGTGGCCTCTAGGATATGTGCAGATTTAGGGATGGATCTGATGAAAACAGGAAAATGGTGTAGACTGGGAGGGTTAGGAACGAGAGCTAGAGGAGGAGTGAGATAGGGAGGAAAAGAGAACAGAGAGAGGGAGAAGAAGAAGAAAGAGATTGAGAAAAAGAGGAGCTGATGGTGCTGGGAGGGGGAACCCGGGAGGGTTGGAAAATGGGTAAAATATATGCAGAATGCTGTGAGACTGCCAGGCACCAGCTGGGGGCTCTGCCTTCTCACACTGATGCTAGTAACACCGCCTGGCCCATCGCAGGCGCGTGTTAATCCTTGCTTAGTGGGTAAGTGGTGGCCATAGTAATAATGTACTGAGCTCTGTCTATGGGCTGAAGTTCTATGTGCACTTCATAATTTACAACAGCTCTGTAAATTAGATTTCAACCCATTTTTCAGATGTGGAAACTGAGGCCCAAAGAAGCTAAATTGCCTGCCCGATGCACTAAGTCCGCCTGACGCTAACTGCCCTGACTTGGACATATCCTGTCCTCTGTCCCAGTCCCTAAACACACCCCCGTCTGAGGGACACAGCGTCTGGCCATCCTGCTTCCTCAAGCTCCAAGGAAGCCTGTGCTTGCGGAAGAGAGAGCTAAAACCGTCCTCCTGCGACATGAGACCCCCTGTGCACACACTCGCGTTCCCCCACTCAGGCCGCCTGCGTGCACGGTGGGAGGGGCCGTGGGGGAGGAATGGCTCTTCCTGGCAGGTTTTCTGCTCTCCTGGCTCCTAAGAGGCCCTGCATTGCCTGTGGGTGTGAGCAGCCGGCTCAGCCTGATTCCCAGAAGCAGCCCAGCTCTCTCCACGTCCTCACTGGGGACAGGGCGTCAGCTCGGGGCGCGGGGAGGATGGCGGGGGGTACAGGTGGTGCACACTGCTCCATTGGCTGGGACTCCTCACTCCTTCCCAACACCCACCAGCGCCCTTGCCGCCTTCCCCGGGGCCTCCGGCTCCTGCAGTCAGGGCTCCAGGGGGAGAGACCTTCTGGTGGGGGGGGGGGGGCAGAGGAGAGGGAAAAGGGGGAGGAGGTAGGTTTATTTGGAAAAAAAGCCTCCAAATTGAAGATTAAAAAAATATATAATATCTGAGCATCTGAAATCTAAATGCTCGAAGAGCTTGGCAGCTTTGCAGGTGTTTGTGGAGGGGCGACTGGTCCCGTGGAATAAAAGTCCCCAAACGGGACCCTCTGAGCCGTCCTGTCCCATCACTGACTTACTCCCCAGGCTCCCCACTTCCCGGGGGGAGGCGTCTCCATTCGCCCCTCAGACCTGGTGCCTCCTGTGCTCACTGAGCTGGGTGAGGAGGGCAGAGCTGACTTATCTGCAGGATGGAAGACAGACGGAGCCCCCGAGAGGCGGGGCGGGGCGGGGAGAGGCCGGCAGAGGAGACACTGGGGGAGGCAGGACAGGAGACCTGCTGAGCGAGTGGAATTCGGCCAGAGGAGGGTGAAGAGGGATTGGGGGCGTGGCTCGGTGGATGTCACAGTGCAGTTCCCCGGTCATCTTTTAGAGAGGCTTTGGGATGCCTTCCATTGCTCTTCGATCCGTCACGTTAGGCTGCTTTTCACAATGTCCTGCTGCCGCTGGTCCCGGGCAGCTGCTCTTCCTGGTGAGGCGGGGGGGACAGGAAATGGTCCCCGCTTCTCCGGGGCCCTCAGCTGGGAGCCGCGGCTGTGGGATGAGGGAGGTTTGGGTGCCTCGGGATGCGCTGGGCTCTTGGCCTTTCGTCCCTCTCCTTCCCTCCATGGCCGCCTCTCTCCCTCTCCAGTTCTCCCTCGGATTCTACCGCTCATTCTCCTCTTCCTAATCACTGCTATATGTTCCTTCCTTAGTCTCGATCCGTCCCCTTTTTCTCTCTCTTTCTCTGTTTAATTTTCCATTTTTCCCCATTTCTTTGCCCCTTCCTCCAGCTCTCCCCCTCCCCATCTTCCTTTCATTTCTCCTTCCCTTTCTTCCCCTCCACTTCAGCTCTTCTTGTCCACGTCTTCCCTTTAGCCCAAAGCCTGTGCTCACGGGAAGTATCAAGGCTGAAGTGGTTAAAAAAACAAAAAACCAGTTAGTCATTAAGTAAGCATTTGCCATGACACAACCCCCCCCCCCCCCGACCTCCCCGCCTGCCCCATGAAGTCTAGAAGCTCTGAGGCTTAATCACCTCTGGGTATGACCAAATCACATTCCTTCATGACACTGTGGCCAGAAAAAGTGATTGATGGGTGAGGAAGTGGATATGAAGTAGAACGTAGTCTCCATTTTACAAAACAAACATTTTGAAGCCTTCCACTCGCTCAGGATATGCCAAGCCCCACGCGGGCCTCGCCTGAGTCCCTGGCAGGAGCCCCCGATGCCCTGCTTCTGGAGGAGCCGCAGGTGGGAGGGAGGGTCCGACGTGGAGGAGGGATGGAGAAGGTGAGGCACGGAGTGTGCGGGCCTTTTCACCACAGCGCCTCGGGCCTACGGTGGGACAGGGGAGACTCCCTGCAAGCCCCCCATCTGCTCCGAGGCCTCCCATCATCAACCTCCAGCAAAAACATGGGGTTAGATGGTCCCTGGGATCCCTTATGCGTCCCGGGCCGCGTGGTGATTCTCTGACAAGGCCAGTTCCCGCCTGAAGTAAGGAATGGGCACGGGGGAAGCTGGTCCTTTCTTGTGTGCCCGGCACTGCCCACCGCTTTGCCCGGCACACCACCAGCCCCCCAGCTCGTCTAGTCTGGGGGGCAGGGCGACAGCATGTGGGAGCCTTAAAAATATTTTAAAATAATAGTTTTAACTCCGCATAAAAAACAAAACAAACAAAAAAAAAAGGCAAAGACAGCAGCAGTTAACTTTCAACTGGATGGAGTCGAGCAGGTGACTGCCTTCCAGCAAAAATGAGACATGAGACAGGACCTCTTTGGCTGGTTGGGGAGGAGGCTGGGAACCCTCTGGGCCAAGCATGTCAAACTCGGTGCCGCGGGCCACACACCGCGGGTTTGACATGCTTGCTCTCTGCATGCCGCAGGTTTGACATGCTTGCTCTCTGCATGCCGCGGGTTTGACATGCTTGCTCGCCACATGCCGCGGGTTTGACATGCTTGCTCTCTGCATGCTGTGGGTTTGACATGCTTGCTCGCCACATGCCGCGGGTTTGACATGCTTGCTCTGGGGTAATAGAGTTGCCAGGAGCGAAAAGTGAAAATGAAGCTGTAACAGTGAAAACAATTCAGTCCTTAGGCTGCCTGGGAACTTTAGGAGCTTGAGGGGGTTTGCTGAATGCCCCGGAGTGACAGGAGCCACGGTGGACGTGCCCAGAAACCTCCATGGCGAGTCTTGAGCGAGGGGTAGGGGGACAGGATCCCTGCTCTGAGCACCAGCGTTCTCTCAGGAAGGTGCGAGTTTCTCCGCTGCAGGGTAATCCTGTGTGGGCTCTGTGGGGCTCTTAGGAAAGAACCCGGAGAACGTGGCCACTGTCAGCAGGTCCAGGCCCACCCGGCACGTGGTTTTCCCGGGAAACGCAAGCAGCAGTCCAGAGGAAACGTCATGTTGGTTTCTTGATAGCTTTAAATCATTCGTTGAGCTGTTTTACTGCTGCATGTGCCAGGGATTCGAGGCTGAGGAAGGCGACTCTCTCCAGCAACACGGGGTCCAATTGTCAGGCTTTGTCCTGAAGTCCAAGCTCAGACTGCAGATGCGAGACCTTGAACCAGTCACTCGATCTCTTAGCGTCCCTTTCTCCAGGCTCCCCAGAGAGGTTTCTGTGAGGTGTGCACGAGATAAATTGGGTCAGGCCTTCAGAACAGCGCCCGTCTCATGGGGCGGCCATTTTCTTCTGCTGTCGTAACAAATGACCCCACACATAGCGGCCGAAAACAGCGCGGAAATGTTCCCTTGCCATCCTGTAGGGTAGAAGCCTGGCGCTGGGCTACAAGCACGGTGTTGGCACGGCTGCGCTCCTTGCTGTCAGCTCGATGGGAGGATATGTCTCCTTGTCTCTTGCAGCTTCCAGGGGCTGCCCACTGCCAGGGCTCCAGCCCCTGTCCCCCACCTTCGGAGCAGCTACATTGCATCCTTCTGACCAGCCCTTCCTGGTCATGACTGCCTCTCACCACTGCTGGGGAGGAGATCTGGCTTTAAAGACCTAGCTGGTGAAATGGGGCCACCTGGGGTAGTTAATCTAGATGGTTCACCCCATTTAAGGCCTTCCCTCGGTCACATCTGCAAAGTCCTTTTTGCCATTAAGGTAACATACTCACAGGTTGCAGGGTCTAGGAAGTGGATATCTTTGGGGTTCCGTTACTCTGCCCATAACACAGTACATGCATCATTCATTTTTTAAAATTATTCTTAAGAAACTAGAGGCCTGGTGTACGAAATTCGTGCACGGTGTGGGGGGGGGGGGTTGTCCCTCAGCCCAGCCTGCACCCTCTCCAATCTGGGACCACTCAAGGGATGTCCGACTGCCCGTTTAGGCCGGATCGGGCCTAAACGGGAAGTCGGACATCCCTCTCACAATCCAGGACTGCTGGCTCCCAACTGCTCGCCTGCCTGCCTTCCTGATTGTCCCTAACCGCTTCTGCCTGCCAGCCTGATCACCCCTAACCACTCCCCTGCCAGCCTGATGGATGCCTAACTGCTCCCCTGCCAGCCTGTTTGCCCCTAACTGCAATCCCCTGCAGGCCTTGTCACCCCTAACTGCCCTCCCCTGCAGGCCTGGTCACCCCCAACTGTCCTCCCTTGCAGGCCTGGTCTCTCCCAACTGCCCTCCCCTGCTGGCCATCTTGTGGTGGCCATCTTGTGTCCACATGGGGGCAGCCATCTTTGACCACATGGGGGCAGCCATCTTGTGTGTTGGAGTGATGGTCAATTTGCATATTACTCTTTTATTACATAGGATGACTATCCAGATACCAAAACAGATGAAGCCACTTTCAGGGCGACGCAATAGCTTGAAGAGGGAGTCTTTCTGAAGGAATAGACGAGTATGTGTTTTATGGCGTCTGCACAGAAAAGAGAAAGGGAATGGCTTTTGACTTTAATTAGAAAACCATGTCGCCATGAATATGCTTTCTGAATTTAATTAAGTTAAGGAACTTAAGTTCCTTCATGTAAATGTTAAGGAACTAACATTTGTGGGGTCTCATTATATGCCAGGCATTATTTTGGGGGGGGGGTTTGCTTCCTATCCACTAGCTTATTTAACACAGCAACCTGTGGCTTCTGGGAAATTACCTCCTTAGGGACAATGGCAGAACAAGCCCAGAAGTGCAACCACATTCTCAAGGCCCCCAGAGAGGAAAGCACGTCTCTGGGATGCTCTGGGCATTGAGGTTCACCTTCGAGCTGCAGTCCGGTCCAGCCGTGGAAGGAGTGGGATTGGACCTGTAGGACCATAATTTCTTTCCTACAATGGCCAGCAGGAGGACTGGGTTATGAGCAGCCTTTGAGAGGTGCATTGTCGTCACTGTTTGGGGATCGGAGAGGCGGCATGGACTCAAAGGCCAGGAACCCCCCTCATGGGCAAACCGCTACAACACTCACCAGCACAACCCCAACCCCCGATGGGCACGTCTCCGCTGTGAAATAACCGGCGTCATCAAAAACCAAGGTCGCCCTTGCCCCCGAAGCAGGACCACCTGCGCCAGCACCCGGCTCATACCCTGCGTTTGTCCCTCTGCGAGCAGGAGGCGGTTCGCTTACGCGTGCTGCTTTTCTGCAGGATGGATGAAAGCTGCTTACGACAGAGGCCTTTCACCTTTCACCTTTCACCTGGAGTTGCATAACACCATGCCTGCGCTGGGGCCTCTGGACCAGCCTGAGCTCTCACGGCCCTCGTGGCGCAGTTATGCGCGGTGGCAGCGTGGAACCCACTCTGGTTGCTGTGTCTGACGCTCACGATCTGAACCAGATCCCTTACTGCCTCCGTGCGTGGCTATTGGCCTGAACGGAGTGCGCACGGGAGGGAGCCAGCGCTGACAGATTCCCAGAGAACAGGTTGATGGGGCGGCAGGGAGACAGCAAGTGGGAAGCGCAGTCACCACTGGCCCTCGGAAGGCTCCTGGCTGCCAGCTTCCATCCCTCTTTCTCCCTGCTGACGGAGTCCAGACGCCCTTCAGTCCCTGCACACCCCACGCGACCCGAGAAGCCGACCTCACCAGCCACTGCTTCGGTAGCCCAGGCTAAGCCACGAGCACTCGCCTTTCTCCCAGTGACCTCCGTGCCAGGTCTAAGGTCATGACCTCTACAGAACCCATCAGAATGACGGCTGGGGCTAACTTGCTATCATCAGGGAGCGATCGCCTCTCTCTCCTACAAACCTAAACAAGAAAGCTGGTTGCCCCCCTGCTAACGGCCGTCATAGCATGTCCATACCTGAGGTCCACCGGGGAAAAGTGGTTCTACATGTATGATCAAGGGTCTCATATGGGACCGCCACCACTGAAGGGATGCGGAAAGGAGACACAAGTCTCCAGAGACTGAGGACGTTATTGCTCACACACAGCAAACAGCAGGCGGTCAGCATCTGAGCATCGAATCCCAGAGCCAGGTTCCCAAGGGGTGATGCGAAGTGGATTAGTGATGTGTGTGTCCAGTCCAGGTCCTGAGCTTGGGGGAAGCTACATCCTGTCATGGACAGTGCGTCTGTCTGCCCTCTGCGCCACAGGGAGACCCAGCTCTGTCTCCCACAGCTGTTCCCTGTGCGCACGTCCCTGTAGATGGAGTCCAGAACCAAGGCCGTCAGTGCCCCTGCTGGCGAGACGCGTAAATGCCGGAGACCCCGCCGAAGGGCTCCCACCAAGAAGAGAAGCCTGTGCGTGAGGGAGGGCAGAGCCAAGAACCACAAGAGCAGAGCAGAGCCTGGTGGTGCTGCGATGTGGGTGACTTGACCTCTTCACTTTCTGTTAAAAGAGGTCAACATTCCTTTTTTTTTTTTTTCAAGGTAGCTTGAGAAATATTTCTTTGACTCACAGCCAACGTATAACAACTATTAAAATAACCAGTGGTCTGGCCTGGCCAGAGTGGCTCAGGGGTTGAGCGTCAACCTATGAAACAGGAGGTCACAGTTTGATTCCCGGTCAGGGCACATGCCCAGGTTGCAGGCTCCATCCTCAGGGTGGGATGTGCAGGAGGCAGCTGATCCATGATTCTTTCTCATCGTTGATGTTTCTATCTCTCTACCTCTCCCTTCCTCTCTGAAATCAATAAAAATATATTAAAAAATTAAAACAACAGCAACAGTGGTCTGAATTCTGTAGAGAACATGAGGATTCTTAATTCTTCACCGAGAACCGATCTGAGCCACGTAAGGGGGCATTTTATGAAGGTGTATCTACCTGTGAGGGGGACAATCGTCTGGGATCTCGACTCAGATTATTTGATGCCTCAATCAGCAGCCGCGTAATTAAACCCAAAGGGTGATTTTCTCAGAAGGTGGAGGCTGAGGGCACCTCTGGAACGTCTCAACTTACAACGCTGGGACCGAATCATGTAAGATGCTATCCAACAGCCACGCTCTCGGACCCTCTGAAAGTGGCCCTCACCGCTAGACCCCGGTTCTCCCCGGCTCGTGGCTGTCACCCCATCCAAGTGCTTCTTCAGCCCCTCAGACCCTCTGCCTGGGAGAAGACCCGTCTCCCTACCTGAGCAGGAGGCTGTGGGGTTGAGATGTTCGGCCTGGAGATATCCCCGAAATGGGGTCCGTGGTGTTTAGAGAGCAGGAAGTCCCTCCCCGTGCCCCTGAAGGACGGGCATCGGGATGGGCCCATCACCGCGAGGACACGAGACCCCTGGGCAGGGCAGCCTCACACCCTAGCAGCCTCTCACATGGGCACCCACAGAGTGGCCACAGCTGGACAAGCAGCCAGTGAGCCCCTGGCTGTAACCTGGGCCCCATGGAATCCTATTGCCCATAGAGCCTTCGACACAATTATGTTTCATATTCTGTAATTACCTTCTCCACAGCACGGTCAGAAAGCACTGCACCGGGTGTGTGTGTGTGTGTGTGTGTGTGTGTGTGTGTGTGAAAGACCCTCGTTTGTGAAGTGTACACCGTCGAACTGTTTCATGATGACGAACCCGATTAGAGACGTCACGCTTGTGTACACGGAGCCGGAGCCGCAGAGTGGGAAGCGGGTGGCTGCCCGCCACAGAGGCCCTGCCTTGTAAGGACTGTGTAAAAGCACGTTGTAAACCCTAAAAGCGCCACACGTGTTCCCCATGATTCAGCTCATCTGCGATTCAGGCTGCCGAGGGGCCTTGGGGAGCCTGGTCCCTCTCTGGGGGAGGCAGGCATTTACTCTTCACAGAGCACCACGGGGAGCCAGGGCCACCCCAGCCGCTCCCCTGGGCTTTTCACACTCACAATGCGCCGAGCTCTCCAAATGGTGCCAATAGGGCCGAGCCGCCGCGGGAGGGGCGCCGGGAGAATGCCTCTCCCCAGTCAATGCGGAGCCGCATAAAAGCCCGTGTGAGGGCATCCTTTCTGCACGCCCTCCTGGTAATTGGTTAAATCAGTTCTTAAGAATCCGTGCGGTTCAGTCAGGCCGCTCTGACTCCGTGTGCGACGATGTTGTCACTGTGAAGACTGAGACGTGTCTCAAAGGGTCCGTCTCTCCTTTTCTCTCCTCGCACCAGCCCCCTTCTCTCGCAGCCTCCCCAGTGGGGACCCTCCCTCTGGCAGCACATAGACGTCCAGAGGAGCCGGGGAGCGGGGGCTGTGGGGGGGCTTCACGTGCAGCGATCCATGGCCATCGCAGTGGCGGGCGTTACCTCGTTTAGGAAAACGCTTTACTTTGCCATCGAAGGCTCGCCTGCCATCTAAGAAGAGAGAGGAAAGAAGACGGCCAGGGTTTCGCAGGATAGTTGCAATTCGATTTGGAAAGGGAAACGTATCTGAAATGGCCATTGTGTGGGGCTGCGTGTTAACAGGAGTCCAGGGCGCGGCGGAGGCGGGTTTGGTCTGGGAGAAAGGTGAGGCTGGACGGAAATGGACGCACAGGCCTGAGCGTAAGACCCGTGGAACCGGAGGGTGGGGGAAAGCCTGGTACACCTGGTTCCGCTCACCCCCGCCTCTCACTCAGGCCACCACTCACCCTCTCTGAACCTTGGTTTTCTCATCTAGATCACAATACCCCTCTTTTGCGATTACTATTAGAAAATAATGAAATTAAATACATGTGCATTACCTTATAAAAAGGTATGAACCATACAAATGATGGCTCTTATTGGTTCTTTAAAATATATATATATATTGATTTCAGAGAGGAAGGGAGAGGGAGAGAGAGACAGAAGCATCAATGATGAGAGAGAATCATGGATCGGCTGCCTCCTGCACACCCCTCACTGGGACTGAGCCCACAACCTGGCATGTGCCCTGAGTGGGACTCGAACCGTGACCTCCTGGTTCATAGATCCACGCTCAACCCTGAGCCATGCCGGCCGGGCTCACTGGTTCTTTATAACTGCACGGGAGATGCACGAGAAGGTGGGCTGTCTCCGTGCAGGCTACCTGACGAGTTCCTCGCGTGCCGGCTGCGGGAGAGAGCCGAAGGCCACTCCGTCAGTGCCTGCAAGGAGGCCGCTGGGATGGTGCTGCTTTCTGTCGATACCAAAGGGCCCCCTGGCTCAGCGTCCACCTCCTCCCAGGGATGAAATGTGCGAAGTTGGGTACTGGCCCCAGCGGAAAGTCCCACTTGTAGGTACAAACATGAGCTTGGGGGGAACGGGTGCCTTCAAAACCCCAGATTCCTGCCAAGAGAGGTTCTTGCATCCCTTTAAAACTAAGGGTGTGGCAAGGGGGCGGGGCTGTGGCTACAGAGAACTGGGAGCTCTGAACAGGGCCCAGAGGGGTTTTGTCCCAGCTCCGGGAAAGGTGCAAGCTAGAGGGGCGGCCACCCCGGGGTGCTGAGCCTGGGCGAGAGACGCCGGGCCCACCGCCTGAGGAGGCGGTTGGATTGGTCAGAGTTCACTCGCCAAGGCTAGCTGTGAGCACAGCAAGGTCAACGCCACTAAGACTGGCACCTCCATTCCTATTGGGCTTCCAGGGAGGACTCGGAAGAAAGTACGTGAGCAGAATTCTACTTCAGGAGATTGGCCTTTACAGTCAAGGCAGTTATACAGAACCATTTACATTACAGGGCTGTGATTGGAATCATAGTACACATGAAGTCGAGGACATTAAGGTAAGAATGCATTAACAAGACTAGAACATTTCTATAACACTGTTATTCATAATAAAACATTTTATGACATTTTACGGGTTATAAGATCTCTTCACGTATTATTTCGTTCCGAGCACAGCACCTCCCTGCAGGTTGAGGAGTTGCTGTCGCCTGAGGGGAAGGTGAGGCTCAGAGACGACCAGGAAGAGCCGTATCACAGCAGATGATGAGGCAAGGAGCCCAGGGCAGGTGCTGACCGCACACGGAAAGCTCTTTCTACCGTATCGTGGGGGACCGTTTCACGGAAGCACAAGGCCTAGAACGTACATGTGCTTTATGGAAACATGTTCGGGTATTTTAACGTTAGTATCATTTATGTGGTGCCAGGGAGTTCTAAAAAAGAAATTATCAATAAAGGCAAAAATTCAGGAAAGCTTTCTGGGAGCCAGTATTACGAGAAAACCTAAACCTGTTAGGAAATTGGTTATGATATGGAATGTGGATATTAAAATGCCATAAATGTCATTAAAACCTGTAAATATGTAACTAGAGTTTTTACTAAGTTCATAAAAATTAATATTGGGTACAGCATCATTTGTAAATCCTTGTGGTTCATGTGTCAATTACCTGGTTACTTAGTAACCAAGTAGTCCAGTTACCAAGGAGTCCAGCCATAGATTAAAGGGTCCCCAACCAGGCAATAAAGAGGTCCCTGAGTACAAATTTGCAGAATTATGGTTTATTGTGTTAATCATCTCTCCATGTCTGTGGCTAGCCGTCCAAGGATGGGGCTGGCGATTGTGTGCTATTTTTTCCAGGGTCCAGCCGTGGTTCTTGCTATTTTGTTATAGTACCTGCGCTTTTTGTTTTTTTGTTTGTTTGTTTTGAAGGGGAAATTAAACCACAGAGCACCCTCTGGCTGAAACTCCCTGAAGGAAATGAGAGGCTGAGCACATGCCAGCCTGGGCTTGGGGACCTGGGGAAGTCCAGGCTCGGGGTATGAATTTGTAAGAGACCTGGTGGTTTGGGGCTCAATGCCTCCAAACCTGGGCAGGTTTTAAGGACTGAATTCACCAGTGTTTTTTTTCTTTTTTTTTTCTGGATGGAATCCCTCGCATAACTGACAGTCAGTCCTCTGCCGTGATTTGAGCTTCATTCAGCAGGTATTTGCTGGGCTCTCCTGTGAGACAGGCCCTGTGCTAGGCGTGGGCAAAGCAGTTTTGAGTAAGATACCCTAGTCCGTGCCCTCGAGGAGGTCATCGTACGAGGAGGAGAGAGGCATTAGTTCAATAACCACGTCGCAGTGATTACTGTGATACGGGTGCTGCGGTAAGAGTGAGGATGCTCTGAGAGTGCCCGACACCAAGGTCAGATCTGATGCGTGATCGGAGGGCGGTGGTTATGGCGACATAGGAATATTTTGTTTTAGAAATAATTGTTTAGTCCTGCAGATGTGGCCTCTGCTCTCACCGAGCCTGCAGTCTAAGCGGGAGAAAGACAGGCGGGCATGCCGTTACGGCGAAGTGGGAAGTCGGGAGCGGGAGGCACAGCCACAGGGAACATGGGAGTGGAGAAGGAAAAGGAGAGCGGAAGGGTCTCCCCACGCGGAGGTCAGGGGCAGCTCCCTGAGGGGAGTGAGACCTGGAGAGGGGGGTCTGGGGGACCCGGGTGGGATGCAAAGTGTTGTTCCCGGTCAAGGAAAGAGACTTGTTTAAGAAAACAGAACAGCTCGGCCTGGGTGGCTCGTGGTTGAGTGTCCACCTCTGAACCAGGAGGTCGCGGTTCGATTCCCGGTCAGGGCACATGCCCAGGTTACGGGCTCCATCCCCAGTGTGGGGCGTGCAGCCAATCCATGATTCCCTCACCCTTGATGTTTCTCTCTGTCTCTCGCTTTCTCCCTCTCCCTTCTTCTCGGAAGTCAATAAAAGAAATATTATTTAAAAAAGAAAACAATGGATTTTGTGTGCGACGTGCCTGGCAGAGTACCAGATCTGAGAAGAACCTCAGTAAATAGGAGCTGCCCGGAATGCTGTATGTCCTTCCACCCTGACGCCAGCTCCGTGCGCCGGGGTGCAGGCCAGCCGCGCGGCACGCTGCGGTGTGAAGGGATGGAGGAGGGCGGGAAGGAGGAGGCCTCCTGTGTTGTTGGTGCCCACGGAGTGTGTCCGAATCTGCCCGAGACCAGGGAAAGGCGTGAGGGTGTCTTCTCTTCCCACGCGGCAGCCGTGGGCGATCTCGGGCCTCCAGGTGGGAAGAATGCTCTCCGTGTACCTGGACCACATAAACATTCAGATCCCAGCCCCATAAATGCGAGACAACAGCTTAACGACTTGCTTTAACTCGAAAGTAATCACATAGAAATGCAGGGATGCTAGTCGCTTGCCCCGTTTTCCATGTGAGTGAAGAAAAGTAAAAGCTCCCTGGGTATGGGCCGGCTCCGTGAACTTGTCCTTGGGATTTGGGTTGTAGACCAGGGAGCGGCGGCAACTTTCCAGGCTGTGCTCACCGACGGTCACTCCCCGCACGGCAGAGGGGACCCTCCGGGGGTTTCCCTGTCCCGGGACTTGCCTTTGTCTCCTCGGGGGGCATTTAACTTGTCGACGCCTGTTTAATCGTCTGTTAAAAGAGGATACTAGGCCTGGCCGGATTGCTCGGTGGTTAGAGCGCCAGCCCGCAGACCAAAGGGTTTCGAGTTCAATTCCTGGTCAAGGGCACGTACCTCGCTTGCTGTTCAATCCCTGGCCACGTTCAGGGCAATCGATATATCTCTCTCACATCGATGTTTCTCTCTCCCCCCCTCCTCCCTCCAGCCCACTCTTTCTAAAAGTCAATAGGAAAATATCCTGGGGTGAGGATTAAAGAAAAACCTACCTAACACCCACATACACACATAGGCAGTCAGAGTCGAGGAACCCGCTGGTACAGTCACGAGACTTGTTAGTGCAGGGGCTGCTACACAGTCGGAGCTGGGTAAGCCTTAGCCCCTCTTCCCCCACAGGGTTACCTTCCTTCTGTCGTCTTCCAGGAGAAATAGCAACGGGCTCAGCCTCACCTTGACTGTGACCTGCAATGACACACTCCCCTGTGTCCTCTGTGTTAGCACAGCTTGGCCGGCTCCTGTCCCAGCATCCTCAGCACCCTCCCCCGTGCGGTGCCGACTTCACGTCTCACCCCCCCGCCCCAGGCCCCGGAGACCCCTGTCCACGGCTCCTCTCGTGGCTGCGCTCGGGCCCCAGGCAGGCCGCACCGGCCGCGCTCAGCAGAGCAGCGGAGGCTGTGCAGTGAGGCGCGGAGAACGTGGGCCTGCAGCCAGCCTGCCTGCCGCCGCCTCTTTCTTCCCAGCCCTGGAACCGGTAGCTGCCGCTCCACCTGGGACTCAGTGTCACCATCTGTAAAATGGGTTTGATACCAGGCCTCACTTCCGAGGCTGGGATAAGGCGAGAACGGTGGGCGATGAACGTAAGAACTATTTAGAAGGGGCCTCTTCTCCTCCTCATGGCGCCCATGCCCTATGTGACGCCCCCGCATCGGGGAGGCTGATCACAGAGTTCCTTAGCCCAGCGTACGTCTCCCACGGACATGTGCGATCCCCAGTCACTCCAGAGGCTGGGCCAGCGAGCAGGCAGTCATTTTAGGAAGTCATCTTTGTACATTTGGTGCTCATGGTCTTCCTACTTATGACCGCCCCCACAATGTTTTCTCTCTAAACAGCTCTCAAAAGCTGGAACCTAGTACTGTCACCATCTAGCTGCACAATTTGAGAGAAGCTATATTATGTTCTTGTGCCTTGATTTTCTTGTCTGTAATATGGGGATAAAAGTGATACCACCCACACGGTCTCTCTGGCTTCAAGTCTCAGTTGAATCATCACTTTGCCGTCATCGGTCCCCCTTTCCAAGGTGCCTAAGGAGATGGGGTGTTTCTCGCTGTTAGGCCGTGTGCTCCCCGCTGGCTGGGCCATGCCTTTCCCGCCCCTCCCCCCTCCCCCCCCCCACGTGCGGAACACTGTCTGGTGCACGCAGGGATGCTCGGTGAATCCTTATTGTATCACCAAAGCAACCTGGGTGGATAATCCCATTGGACAGCAAGAGAAAACCCAGAATCAAACCCACTTCTGGTTCAGTTACCATGCAGGGATTTCTCCTCCAATATTTATCGGGTGCCAACCCTATTCCCGGCCCTCCTTAACCACTTGGTCAGTATAGAAATATAATTTCTAATGTACTACAGCCTGAACCCTGCACACACCTTAAAAAAAAAAAAAAAAAAAAGGAACGTCTGTGATTGTTGAGAGCTGGGCCGGTGAAAGCAAGGCTTCCGCGTCATGGAGAGGCCTGTCGGCCAGGTTCGGCCCACGTTTGCTCACACGTGTTACCCACTCCGCCGGCCGTGTGCAGCGTGGTGTTCTCTACGCTTTTCCGTGTGATCCGGCCCCGTATATTATATTACACTTATAAAATACCACGAAGCCCTTATGAATTAAAAGATAATTAGCAGTTCAACACGCACAAGACATTAGGCCCAAAGTGTCAAAAATGTCATGAAAGACCATCAATCACGGGCTGCCTGCATTGATCCCTCACAGAGTTAGTTTTTAAATCATCTCTTTAACACCTTGTAAATGTACAAACAACTGTCGGCCCAGGGGAAACTTTAATAATGTTTTTCATACATATTTTAATTTCATCTCAAAGTGCTCGCTGCATAAAAATTAAGGCCGACTCACAAAACCTCATTGATTTCCTCGGGATAAAACCCATCTGTCTAAACTAATTGAGAGCCTTTTTGAAGCCGTAAAAGTTGGTCGGGCAACACTGAGGCCATTATGGGCATCCTGTACCGTAGGAGCCCTCGTGTGATTTTAAGAAGGCAATTTTGTTATATTTACTGTATTTAAATAACAGTGCGACTTGGCGGGAACAAAAGCCTCCCTGTGTAACTGTATTGAAAGTAAACCAGAAGCTGTGAAAAGCCAGATCTGTGCTTCTCCGTGTGATTAATGCACCTTTCTGCCAAAATCGAGACTTGGTCAGCGAGCTCATTTAATACAAAGTAAACGCAGGCTGCTCCTTGGATCTGATCCTCCGGGCTCTCCCCTATAGATAAGGCCCTGGCCGTGAATGGCTTTTCATTCCAAACAAAGGATGTTTTCACGGGGAGGTCGGCGCGGAGGTCCTTCGTATTGTGATAACAGGAAAGGGGAATGACATATTAATGGCAGCCCACGCCACGGTGGTCTGGGCTGGGGGGACGCACGGGAGTCGAGACCATTCGGAAGTGGGAGAGGCGGCCCGAGAAGCCCCGAGCTGCTTCTTTTAAAAGCCCGGTCCCAGGAGACACTTGCTTCTCTGGCACCGTGAACCAGGTGGACGGAAGAGGGTGCCGGGGCAGCGGGAAGGGGACGGGGCCTGGCGGGGCCCGGCCAGCCGAGCTCCCCCACCCGGCACCGTTCACCCCGAGGCTGTGAGAGACAGGGCCTCGTGCACGGCTCAGTACGTGCTCAAGGGCGGCTTTGAACCGTCCCTGTGCAGAACCTGGCGCGCAGTGGGGCCTCAGGCCCACGTAAGGTGACATGTGGGATGCGGGTGCGCACGGTGTAGGAGTTGAAGGCACAGACGCACCTGGCCTTGAACCGTCCTCGCGGCACGTCTGTGTCCTGCGGGTTTCCTCTCGGAGCCTGTCAGCTTCCCCTGCTGTGAAAGGGGACCGTCGCCCTCCTTCAGGCATCACTGGGAGGGGAGGGGTAGCATGGAAAAGAACCTTCCCTGACAGGTGGCTTCTGACCTGCCCATAGCGATGTCCTTCTCATCGATCTCAGGGGTGGTGATGCTTGAAAACACCCCGGGAAACATCCAAAACCAGTTTGACTCCGTGTGGAAGACACCCCCAAATTACGACAGCTTTGTGAACTTGCAGAAGTTTAAGGAGTAAAGTTTAAAAAGTGTCTTTCTCTCTAATGTAAAGAAATGTGTGTAGCCTGGCGGCGTGGCTCAGTGGTTGAGTGTTGACCTAGGAACCAGGAGGTCACGGTTCATCTCCCGGTTGGCGCACATGCCCGGTTGCAGGCTCGATCCCCAGCGTGGGCGTGCAGGAGGCAGCCGGTCCATGATTCTCTCATCACTGATGTTTCTGACTCTCCCTCTCCCTCTCCCTTCCTCTCCACAACCAATAAAAAATATATACGTTTAAAAATAAAGAAACGTGTGCAGCCTATCCAGGGCTGGTGGGGTGGCTTCACACATCTTTGGAGGTGACGGCTGCTTTTCAGGGACCTTTCTGGAAGTTTCTACCACATTTCTCATTGGCCAGAACTTGATCCCATGGCCACACGTAGCTGCAGGTAGGGCTGGGGAGGCTGTGCTTGGGGTAAGCGAAAAACCCAGCTTCTGTTAGCAAGGACGAGGGAAAGAACGAGGGCTCGTTAGGAGACCAGCTTTCTCTACCCGATGCCTCTTCCAACTCGGGAGTCGGTGGAGGAATGATGAGAAATTGGTGTTTGAAAGCACCAGTCTGTGCTATGTTAGGTTGGTGAAAACAAAATTGAGCTAGGACTTGTGTTACTTCAAACAGCTCACACCAAATGGAGATCTTTGTATTTAGGGAAGAACAGAAAAACTGAAACCTTTTAAGATATGTAGAGATGATATGCTTACAATATGCATACCTTTAAGTGTGTGCATTTACTTCAATAAAAAGGCTTTTCAAAAAATCAGAACAAATAAAAAGCCCCTTTTGAAAGAAGAACTCTAAATATGAGCAAAAGGCATTATTAGATCTTGACAGATCTTAGGGAGGTGAATAAGCTATGAATGAATGGTAGAAAGCAACACTGTCAATAAAGGAACAATTTATGTTTTGCCCACAACTCATACTATTTCCACTTTATGAGGCATAAATATTTTTTTCTCTCCTTTTGCCACATTTGTCGTATAGTCATAACTTAAGTCATTTATTTTTTGGTCAGAAAGCAACTAATGCAGATATTGATATTATTGCCATTCACAGAAGAATATAAAGAGCTGGCAATTTTTGTAATGTATATTTTAATGCCTATGGCAATAGTCATAACGCATATGATTCCTCAGTACTGTTACAGTTTTCTCTGGGAAATCGTCCTTGAATTCCCAGGTTTTAGTATTATCCTAGGACCGTGGTCGGCAAACTGCAGCTCGCGAGCCAGATGCGGCTCTTTGGCCCCTTCAGTGTGGCTCTTCCACAAAATACCATGGCCTGGGCGAGTCTATTTTGAAGAAGTGGCATTAGAAGAAGTTTAAGTTTAAAAAATTTGGCTCTCACCGAACCCGGTTTGGCTCAGTGGATAGCGCATGGGCCTGCGGACTCAGGGGTCCCAGGTTCGATTCCGGTCAAGGGCATGTACCTTGGTTTCGGGCACATCCCCAGTAGGGGGTGTGCAGGAGGCAGCTGATCGATGTTTCTCTCTCATCGATGTTTCTAACTCTCTATCCCTCTCTCTTCCTCTCTGTAAAAAATCAATAAAATATATTTTAAAAAAAAATTTGGCTCTCAAAAGAAATGTCAATCGTTGTACTGTTGATATTTGGCTCTGTTGACCAATGAGTTTGCCGACCACTGTCTAGGATATAATTCCAAAAGATGTTGACTTTTGAGGACTGTCCTCTCATTCAAAGAGGACTTCCTGTTTGGGACAAGAGAGAGAAGCTCCGGGGAGGGGGAGGAGCTGTAAAGGGCCCGATCCCATGAGCGCCGTGAATGTGCTAGGCCTTTCTTTGGTTTTGCGAACCACTTCTGGGAGAGAAGCCGGCCCTGGAGCACGGCCTGGTGATGGCTTGTGGTTAGAAGCAGGTCACGGGGGTGGGGGTGGGGGGGCTTCTGATTGGCTTTGGGTGACGTCATGGCCACGGGCTGGATGCCCTAGTACCTAGTTAACGCATCGCACCTCACAGTTCTCCCAATTGTCGTGTGTTCAGGGCATCTCGTACCTGCAGTAAACACGCCCAGCAACGACCGCCGGGGTAATGGCTGTCCTTTTCCAGCCCCTGGGGATCAGGGCGGGCTCCGTGTAAGTGAGGAAGGCACGGCCCGGCATACAGACTCTCCCGTGGAGGCGTCTCTGTTGAGATCGGCAAGTGGGTGAACAGGGTGTGGTTGGGTCTGAACGCCCCTGCGGCCCTGTCCCAGGGGGAGCAGCGGGACCGCGTGCCCTGAGCCTCAGGGGCCGAGAGAAAGGGGGGGGCATCGGAAGCGTGAGGTTTATGTGGGCGCCCATTCCCCATCTTGGTGAAGGGAAGTCAGGTGCTGCGGCCTCGGTAAGAGGAGAAGCTTACCTTCCCCAACCAATCCCCACGGCTGGGCTCTGAGCCGCATCGACATTCCCTTCTGCTCTCTCAGCCTTCCAACCGCGTCCAGAGAAAACCCGACGCGGCCTCGCTGTTTGCTTTTCCGGAGAATTCAAATGCGTGTCACCATTCACTCCCGTGACGCTCTCCCAGACCAGCCCCAAACCCTGGAGGCCTCCTCTCTCCCACGGCCGCCCCTTACCCCTCGGGCTCCCGGGTTTGACCTTCCGATGTGTTGCGTTTTCAGGGAGAAGCATGTAACATCTAAAGCCCATTTCACTCCTTCCTTTTTCTTCAAAAAAAAAAAAAAATAGTGAAACATCATTTGTTTTTTCTTCATTAGGAGGAGGAAATCGTGTTTTATCAAAGGTAAACAGACGCAGGGGCTGCTAGTAGGGGTTCTGTTCGCCTCTAAAAGCCCGTGACGTTTGATTAGGTACTAAACTTGGCAAGGAACCCATCACGCCTCCCGCCAGCCACGTCGGGCCGCGGGCCTCGGCTTTGGGAAAGTCAGCTACTGACACGTTTCTCAGGGAGCCTGCGGGCAATTGATTTATTTGATTAAAGCAAATAATGGCCAACTCTTTATCCAATCCAGTCCCAGGTAACTCAGACTCAAAGCCTTCCAACTGCCATCTTATATCCGTATTTCAATAAGAACGCATTCGGTATCCGGGAGACAGTGAAGTCGTATGGTAGGAAAAGAATACGAACACATTTTATATTAGACATGTATTTATACCAATGAACTCTGTTTTAGTTTATTGTGGGGACTAACCTGAAGAGAGGTACTCACATGGCATTAGCTACATCCATAGCTTTACCGACTGAGAGGATTTCAGTGTGTAGGTCACCATACCAGCTTCTGCACTCAGAGTTCACAGTTTTCATCTCCACATTGTAAACCCGACAGAGGCACCAATGTGCTCATTTCTGGCCACCCCCCACCTCCATAAACCAGGTGAAACTAGCCGGAGCTTTTCTTCACACCGGGAACCGGAGTAGTAACTGCACTGTCCTGGCTCAATTCTGCCACCTGGTGACGGGGGCAAGGAACTGTCATTCACGTGGCCTCCCATTTATCCTGCCTCCACCCTCCCAGCCAGGCATGTCATGCTCGCACTCCCAGGCTACGCTCCCTCTGCCCCCTAGCTCCATCCCTCCCAGCATCCCAGCAGCCATTGTCTGTACCACATGCACACTGACATTGCCCTCTGACGTCACCTCTTCATCCCTGCTGCTTTCCAGGGCTTACCCGTGATCAAACACCCTCTTCCATTTGTCACCCCTCTTCCTATGGGAGTGCGATTGGTGCAACCACTTTAGAAAACAAGTTGGGATTATTGACCAAATCTAACCTAGGATGCTGCCATCTCCATACTACAGAGACTTTTGTACTTGACCAGAACATGTACTAGAATAGTCACTAGATTATCCTATATAATAAAGACAGAATATGCAAATTGACCGTAACTCAGCGACAAAGATGGAGGCACCCACAGCCAATAAGGAGAGAATATGCAAATTGACACAACAAGGCAAGAGGTGGAAGGCGGCTCCAGCCGGAGCAAAGGCAGTGCCAGCAGCCAGGGGAAGGAGGGCCTATTCTTGCACGAATCTTCATGCATTGGGCCTCTAGTTGTTCATAACAGCAAAGATCTGGAAAAACCCACAGCCTCGCCTGCAGCAGAACAAATAAAGTTCTGTGATATTGTCTTAGAATAGAATAACACACGCAGTGGAACATGGATACGCTGCAGCCAGATGCAGCCATGTGGGTGATGCTCAAAGATATTGTGTCAAATAGCAAATGATTCTACATTATATATTCATGCAAAGTTCAAAATTAGGCAAAACTAAACAATGAAATGTTCAAGAACACATAGAGCTGTGAAAAAAAACAACTCTAACACACATCGTGGTTGCTATTAAGATGAAGCTCAGCAGTATTTCTGAATCCCAGGAGGACAGAGAGGAGATCAGTCAGAGACCCGCCAGGTCGTCTGAGGTGCCGTGATACTGTATCCACAGGCCGGATTTGGGATGCGATGCGTTCATTTCATTGTAATGGACCATTTCTTTAATTGTATGTCTGCATTATGGATACACTC
Source organism: Cnephaeus nilssonii (assembly GCF_951640355.1). NCBI lineage: Eukaryota > Metazoa > Chordata > Mammalia > Chiroptera > Vespertilionidae > Cnephaeus > Cnephaeus nilssonii. The sequence continues at coordinate 5,034,351 of NC_137091.1, forward strand.
TTTCCTTTGAGTATGATGCATTTCATACAAAAAGTATTTCTTAAAAAGTGACAGATAAATATCACATGATCTCACTCATATGTGGGATATAATGATCCACATAATTTGATGAACAAGAATAGATCCAGAGACAAATGGGGGGGGGGCGTGGGTTAGAGAGCAACCAAAGGACTTATATGCATGCATATTCGCATAACCAATGGACACAGACACTGGAGTGGTGGGGGCTTGCCCGGGATGGGAATGGCTGGGGTGTGGGGAGTCAATTGGGGAAAAAGAAGACATGTGTAAAACTTTAGACAATAAAAAAAAAGTGACAGAGAGCTCTCAGAGCTATTGGCCAAGTCCGCCTGAGGAGGCGACATTGAGCAGAGGCCTGAGCTATGTGGAGAGGCGTGTCTAAGGAACAGGGAAGAGGCAATGGAGAGGCCCCGAGGCAAGGAGGTTGGTGGTTTCCATAGTCAGGGCAAAGGTCTGTAAGCCTTGAGAGGGGCGGGGGGAAGATGAGATTCGGGCAAAAGGAATTCAGGGGACAGACCACGTGGAATCTTACAGCTCCAGTGACGTATCTGCCCAAAGAAAAGGAAAGGAATGTTGGGAAGAGAAATTAGTGATATAAAGAAACTCCCACTTAGTTTTCACAAAAATTCTGTGCTATGCCTTAGCATTAGAGATAACACATATGGATGTATGTAAATATGCATGGACGTATGCATGTCTATACGTATGTACACGCATGGAGCAATAGCAATCCTACCACCACTGGCAACCATAACAGAGGAAAGGAAAACAGTCCTTTATGAGGAAAGGAAACAGTCCCTTCCCCATCCCACCCGCGTGATACTCCTCAGAGATGGAGCATTCAATTCTTCTGTGTTTAGTTCTCTTTTTGCATCTACACTTGGAGACTAGGCAGTAATCATTCTTTCTTGGCATTGACTTAGTCTTTGCCATAGAAGATGCAAATTTAGCTCATGAACCGAGCACTCATTCTTTTACCCAAAGTTTGGTAGTTGTATCACTATTCTTAGTTCCACTGAAATCTATATATATAAAAGCCTAAGTGACTGACCATTCGACTGGTAGCTATGATGCACACTGACCACCAGGGGGTAGACGCTCTGACCAGTAGGTTAGCTTGCTGCTGGGGTCCAGCTGACGGGAACTGAGCGAGACAGGCAGGACACGCCCTGGAGCCCTCCAGCGTCCCTCCCTGGCCCCAGTCATGCACCTGTGGAATCCCTCGGCCTGGCCTGCACCCTCATGCAATCTGGGACCCCTCTGGGGATGTTGGAGAGCTGGTTTTGGCCCGATCCCTGCAGGCCAGGCAGAGGGACCTTACTGGTGCACTAATCCGTGCACCTGGCCTCTAGTATTAAATAAGATCCTTACATTTCTGTTTCTTGTGCCAGCAACTTTAGAAAGTATCTCTCAAATCTCTGATGGTCTCTTTCCTATCCTTGGTTATATTTTGTAAGTTGGTTCTTTTACTGTCATTTTCTGAAACATTGGGGGAAAGAGAAAATAAACATACTCATTATGTCTTCCTGAGTTAGAATCTTACAAAATATATTTTGTAGTAAATAATCTTACACTTAGTCAAACTAAAAAGGACCTATGATATTGCTTAATCCATATTTTTTCAGATGGGAAAATTGAGGCCTAGATGGAAAACACACTCTTTGGGGGTTGACACATTGTTTTAATGTTATGTTTGATTTAAAATGTTCTAGAAGTATTATTTCCTACTATAGTTCATGGTAGATAATCTATTTCCAGTGAAATAATTCAGCTAAATGTAAGTTCTCTTGTGTCTCACGTGTGAACTCACCTGCCATTTCTAACGCTGCCTCATGAGTGAATACTTTCTAAAATCACCCCTAAATTAACTTAGGTGAGAACCTTTGAAATATAACCATTTTTAAATTGAGATTACCTGTAGAGAAGAAAGCAATTTGGAAATAAATAATCTGGTTTAAAACACAAAATGAACCCAGCTGGCGTGCGTGGCTCAGTGGTTGAGCATCGACCTATGAACCAAAAGGTCATGGTTGTGGGTTGTGGGTTGCGGGCTCGATCCCCAGTAGGGGACTTGCAGGAGGCAGCCAATCAATGGTTCTCTCTCATCATTGATATTTCTATCTCTCTCTCTTCCTCTCTAAAATAAATAAATAAATGAATATATATTTTTAAAAAAAGCACAGCATGGAAAGAAAACAATACAGTTGTGTGTTTTTATAGAGGTATAAAACTCAGTCCTATTAAAATGCCGCTCCTCACAATGCCACCTTTCTATCCGAGGTTTAGCGTTCCCTTCTCCGAGAGACAGGCTGCATCTTTTATCCTCTGTGTTAGTCGGTGGATTATGACAGCCTGGCTGCTGATGTGGGCTTTTCTTGAGATCCAGCCTCTTTTCTCTTAAGACACACACACACACACACACAGCCAATTAAGGGAAGCTTTCCAGAGTGCCAATCAATAAGAGCAGATAAAACCTCACTGAAAATGTCAGGAGATGGAGAAAATTGCATTTACCTAGACGCTCGCGCAGCAAACTGCATATGGTCCAAAAGAAAAATGTCGGAAAGCCCCTTGCGAGGAAGACGGTGGGCTTTACACCCGCAGGGGCCACGCCAGAGTCACTGCACACGTCAGAGCGGCAGGATCTTGTCGGCCGAAGGGCTTTTGTGTTCCTGGAGGGGTGTTCTGATGACCTCCTATTCACTCCATTGGTGAAGGAGGGACCCCGTGTTGTAATGACACCCCATACTGGACAGATGAGATGGACAACTTATTACTGGTCATATCTACTCACAACCTGGGTAAGGAGGACACCCCGTGCCACCCAGGGCCATGCAGGGGAGCACGTGGGAGCAGGATGAAACAGCAGCGCCTGTGGATGGCAGACTTGGTAGTGACAGGACTTCGGGGTGCCCGTGGGTTCCTGCAGAAAGATGCGGCGGGCTTCTTAGAGTAATTTCACAAGCGAGCAGGAAAGGAAGGCCAGTTGGGCTGAGGGCCAGGGGGAGCGCAGCTGGTGCCTGATGGGACGGACAACCAGGGGGGCAGAGCCTTGCTCATTGCGGGGACGAAGCCTTGTTCATGGCATGGGAAGCACGTCTGGTGAGAGCAGGAAGCCCACGGTGAGACCTTGGAGGCCCTGTGAGACTCGCAGATATCAAGGCAGGAATGGAAGTCTTAGGTCTCACCATGCAGTGGGGCTTGGGGCCAGAGCTTGGGACATTAGGCAAGATTGATCACAGCCCAAGGGTCCCGACGGTCCAACCTCCTCGCTCTTTCCTGAGCCCCTCCTCAACGTGTGTGCCGAACCTATTGTTAGGAGCTGAATTGTGTCCCCCAAGATCTGTATGTTGAAGCCCGCACCACCAGTGGGGCTGTATTTGGAGACAGAGCCTATAGCAAGGGAATCAAGGTTAACTGAGGTCATACAGGTGGGCCCTACTCTGATAGGCCTGGCCCTCTTACAAGGAGAGACCCTGGAGGTCTCTCTCTCTCTGCACGTGCCCCGAGGAAAGGCCATGTGAGGACACAGCTAGAAGGTGACCTTCTACAGACCAGGAAGCGAGGTCTCACCAGAAACCAACCCTGATGGCACCGTGACCTTGGCATTCCCCCTCCGGAGCTGTGAGGACATACCTTTCTGTTGTGGAAGACACCCCGCCTGGCATTTTGTTATAGCAGCACGAGCACACTGATACACACATAAAACAAACATCCACTGACGACTTCTTGTCCCCCGAGAGGCACTGTGTCTCAGTCCGGCCCAAGCACATGCTCTTGAGGATTATTCTTCAAACTTCAGTTCTCTCCCCACCATTCAAGACCAAAGAGCAGATGAAAGATAAACGTGGCAGTGCTTTTTAAAAAAACCAGGAAAATGACAGCAACGAAAACACCCCCCTTCAGACCCCGCTCTCCCGAGTGCTTATTAACAGTAGAGCAGTGGCCGATTCAGGCTCCTTCACGCAACCGCAGCTTCTCCAACTGGAAAGTAAGAACGTGGCATTGACAGATGCTCCCTGAATCCCCGTCCAGCCCAGGGTGGCAGGGCTCTAAGAGAAGATTGTCCTGCTCCTGGGGGTGTCCCGCAGCCCCATTGGCTCACAGTCTGGTTTATAATTTTGAATAATGTGGCCACAGCAGTGAGCACACACTTAAGTTCCTGGAGGCAGCCTTCTCTACAGAGCGCCCCGCTGGCTGAGACCGCCTCCGAGTGTGCATTTGCAGCGATGGCTTCTCTCTGTAATACCGATATTAACAACCCTCTAATACCGATATTAACAACCGTATTGAGCAGACCATGCTTTGGAAATGCCGGGAGAGAACGAACATAAAGTCGAGGGTCAAAAGCATGACATGCTTCCGTATAAAATTAAAAGTTAATTACCAGCTGCATTGAGGGGCCAGGACCATTTTAATTTGGGAGTCATTAGCCTGACTACTTGGAATCTATGTTGTAACAACATCGCACCAGAGAGTCAGCTGACTTGCGTCTGCTGCCGCAGGAGAGGCGGCGTCCCGAGCAGAAACCCTAGATGCCGGGCCTCTGCTGACCTCTCTCCTTCACTGCTTGCTGCTCAGATTGAAATCATGATCACTGACTTGTTTGTTAAAGTCATCGTAAAATTTAATGTGTTTTTTTAAATGCCCTTTGGCCAAATGCATTCAGGAGGAAGTCTATTAGAACGAGGTTTCCTTCATCACATTAAAGGGCCTGGCGTTGGGCAACGCATATTTCTTTGGGGCAGTCATTTGGGAGGGCATTGGAAAACCCAGGAGTCCGGGGGGCACGCGGGGCAGCGGAAAGGTGCCCCCTGAAACACCTGGAAACAAGGAAATGGGGTTACTCTCTAGGAAGCCGAGTTAAAGATAATCATAGTAAACATGTGAATATGATGAGAAGGGAAGAAATCACCTTGAAGAGTCAGGGTGCCTCCCGGGCAAGATTTGACTTTAATTCCCAAGCCTGGGGGTTACCAGAGGCAAGAGGGGTGGAGGGAGGGAGGAGAGATTGTAGGGGGATAAGTAGTGATGGAAGGAGACTTGACTTGGGGTGGCGAACACACACTCTGATATGCAGATATAACAAGTCTGTGTTACAGACTTGTACACCTGAAACCTATATAATTTATTAACAAATATCTCCCCAATAAATTTAATTTTAAAAAAATATTGGTTATGACAAGCTATGGAATATCATGATTCTATTGCAGCTCAGGAGGGAGTCCAAGTTCGACTTAAACACCACTTAACGAAGCACATAGTCCCTCAGACTTTCTCCTCCCGAGGGACAGTTACCAAACATCATTCACAATGAGGACATGTATTGCTTTTATTCAGAAATTTTCCCTAGGAGGCCTCTAGCACACCGCCTTCTTTATCTCCATCCCCCCCACCTCCCCCAACCTAATCTAATGTTTGTGTACCCACATGGCCCAAATCACACCCAACAGGAGGGGCAATCCGATGCCACAGCCACAGAGCTGAGTTTCCGACGCATCTGGGTACCCACAATCCCAAGAGAGACAAGCGCGGAGGGATACTGCATCCTGGATGCCCACAGCGCCCGCTGTTAGAACCAAGGATGGAATGAGTGAACGAAGAAATGGACACAAAAAGTGTGTCTTCTAGACATGAATTTTAAAGAGGGATAGGTGAAATCATCATGGATTCTGATGGCATGGCTCAGTGGTTGAGCGTTGACCTGTGAACCAGGAGGTCACAGTTCCATTCCCAGTCAGGGCACATGCCCGGGTTGTGGGCTTGATTCCCCAGTGTGGGGTGTGCAGGAGGCAGCCGATCCATGATTCTCTCTCATCATTGATGTTTCTCTCTCTCTCCCTCTCCCTTCCTCTCTGAAATCAATAATTTTTTTTTAAAGCAACTATCACAGAGATGTCACAGATCTAGCCTGTGCATTCTAGACATGGACTACTCAGCCAGTTTCAATTCATACCTTAAGAAGTTTACATTTCCAAAAGCATGCCCCGTGCAGCGTTGAAGCCGGCTAACTCCTGCCCAGTGGCCGGGCGGGTGCTGTGACTGCCTCCTCGAGTCAGCTCCTGGAGGAGACAGCTCTTCCCGTGTCCCCTGGAGGCTGTGCAGTCCTCCACCTGTTACCTCTCTCCGCTCCAGCACGCTGGCCGTGGGGATTGCTTTCGGGGTATGTGAGGAGCTGCCTAATCAAAAATCAATGATCCCAATGAAGGTCTGTTGTTCTGGCGCTGGGCGGGGGTGATATTACAGCCCCCCCCCCCCCCACACACACACACAGAGTTCCATGGAATCCATCAAAATATCAGGAGGCAGGGGTCAATGAGGACGCGAGGCCTCACTTCCCGGCAATTACCACTGGCTACCAGGGCCGCGCTCTCCCTCCTCTACCCAGCTCGCTCCCATGAGCGATACTGGGCAACTCTGCGGGGCATCAACAGAGCGTTGTTTTATTGTCAGAGCTTCCTCGTCCCATCAATGCATCCGCCTTCGGAGGCGCAGGGGCACGCCCCTTCGTGGGGCACTAATGAAATCCTGTGTTCTTTGGTTTTGAAATGATGTAGGTCCTTCTCACTTCATCGAGAATGTCAGCAAGGCTGCCCATGGGCGTCTGTCCGCGAAACTCTGGTGATGTGCAGACGCGACGGGAGCAGAAATCCGCTCCCTACAGGGGACGGTGCAGTGTTTGCTGGAGCTTCATGCCTTGTGATTTTTTTTTTCTCAACTGCTTCCACCCACTTGACTTATGTTCCTGGGTTCATATTTACCCCCTCCCCCTGCCTTGCATTTAAAGAGAAATACAAGTCAATATTTGACACTTCAAAAATTTTAATGTATTTTTTTTCAATTTTTTTATTAAGGTATTATATGTGTACATATCTTACCATTGCCCCCCCACACCCCACTCCCATATATGCCCCCACCCCCCAGAGTTTTGCATCCATTGGTTATGCTTATATGCATGCATACAAGTCCTTTGATTGATCTCTTATCCCCCCACCTCTCCCTAACCTTCCCCTTGTAATTTGACAGTCTGTTTGATGCTTTACTGTCTCTGTATCTATCTTTTTGTTCAAGTTTATAATGTTCTTTATCATCCATAAATGAGTGAGATCATGTGGTATTTTTCTTTCATTGACTGACTTATTTCACTTAACATAATGTTCTCCAATTCCTCCCAGGTTGCTGCAAATGATGAGAATTCCTTCTTTTTATGGCAGCATAGTATTCCATTGTGTAGATGTACCACAGTTTTCTGATCCAGTCATCTGCTGATGGGCACCTAGGCTGTTTCCAAATCTTAGCTATGGTGAATTGTGCTGCTATGAACATAGGGGTGCATATATCCTTTCTGATTGGTGTTTCTAGTTTCTTCGGATATATTCCCAGGAGTGGGATTACTGGGTCAAATGGGAGTTCCATTTTCAGTTTTTTGAGGAAACTCCATACTGTTCTCCACAGTGGCTGCACCAGTCTGCATTCCCACCAGCAGTGCACGAGGGTTCCTTTTTCTCCGCATCCTCGCCAGCACTTGTCGTTTGTTGATTTGTTGATGATAGCCATTCTGACAGGTGTGAGATGGTACCGCATTGTTGTTTTGATTTGCATCTCTCGGATAATTAGTGACGTTGAGCATGTTTTCATGTGTCTCTTGGCCTTCCTTCTGTTTATCGATTTCAGAGAGGAAGGGAGAGGGAGAGAGAGAGTTAGAAACATTGATGAGAGAGAATCATGGATCGGCTGCCTCCTGCACGCCCCACACTGGGGATCAAGCCGTCAACCCAGGCATGTGCTTCCCCCCCCCGCCCCCCGACCAGAATCGTACCCAGGACCCTTCAGTCCACAGGCCGACGCTCTATCCACTGAGCAATACCAGCGAAGGCCTTCATAATTGTATGAGATGGTAGCAAAAGGATGTGGGGAAGGGTAGGAACAATCCCAGCATTCATTCTCTTCCCTGGCTAGGGCCTTTCTTTTATTGTAATTACCACGGGGATTGGATTGGAACAGCAGTTGTAAACTGGTGGCCTGTGAACCATACACCCACAAGCATATGGTGCGTGTCTAGCAGCATTTATCATGACTATTTTAGCATGTATCATGACTATTTTTAGCATTTATCATGACTATTTTTAGCATGTATCATGACTATTTTTAGCATTTATCATGACTATTTTTAGCATATATCATGACTATTTTTAGCATGTATCATGACTATTTTTAGCATTTATCATGACTATTTTTAGCATGTATCATGACTATTTTTAGCATGTATCATGACTATTTTTAGCATTTATCATGACTATTTTTAGCATGTATCATGACTATTTTTAGCATGTATCATGACTATTTTTAGCATTTATCATGACTATTTTTAGCATGTATCATGACTATTTTTAGCATTTATCATGACTATTTTTAGCATGTATCATGACTATTTTTAGCATGTATCATGACTATTTTTAGCATGTATCATGACTATTTTTAGCATGTATCATGACTATTTTTAGCATGTATCATGACTATTTTTGCGTTGATACCTGCAGACAGGGCACGCATGTTCGGTTTCACCACAACCCCCACCAGGCCCTATCGCCCCGCACAGGGCCTACTTCCCTCCTGTACGTGTCCTGCCCAGCTCCTGGGGTGTACTTGTCTTCAGCCTCCACAGGAGGTGGTGCTGGTGAACAATGCCCCCATTTTCCTTTAGGTGGAAGTTGGTTTCCAGATGTTTTCTAACATCTTACTTTGTAATCCATCAACTGGGCGTCCAGGCTCTGCGGCTTCGATGGAAATGTGGACGGCAGAGCGGTTTGCTTAGGAAACGGACCTTTCGACTGCAGAGCCGGCAAGCATGTCCCATCCCATACGTTGGACTATGGATCCTGGAGGGAACCTGACACGCGGCCGGAAATGACCCCACGTGCCAGCCTCAAGAACTCCAGAACCGCGGGAAGCCTGTTTGGGGAGACTGGCCCGTGGGAACCTTGGAAAGAGCCATGTCCCGCGACGCCAGCCTCCTTTCCCAGGGAGGGAGAATGTGCCCAGGGAGGGAGAATGTGCCAGGATGGAAGGGGCGAGGCGCCGGGCGAGGAGGCACAGACTGATGGCCGCCCCGTCCACGTGCGGCCCACGTCCCGCCGCCTGGGGACCAGAATGGCTTTTCTCCCTTTTCTCCGTGGGTGGAGGCGCCCGGAGGGAGGACGCATGGGAAATGCATCCCGCTGGCGTCCCCCTGCGGCACGTCACCTCCCGACGATGGGGAGAGGGTCACAGATGTAAATACAAACCCGTGATCTCATTCCACCCCGAGCACGCGGCCGGCCGGATACCCAGATATAAATTACCCCGCTTTCCCTCCTCCGAGGGTGTTGAGAGGCGAACAGATTGCCTGCCCCTGTTCCCGTGTTCAATGGGTCAGTGCATCGGGGGAACCAGATAATTCACTCCACTCCACGCGGCGTAAGCACCTCGTAAATTTCATCATCGGCCCGAGCCTTGCCCTCCGCGTGCGCAGTCTGTCTTCCGCGGCGTTAATTACGTGACTGGGAACGGCCTCCCGTCCTGAGTCCCTGTTTTTGGATGAAATACGGTCTCTGGCCCCAAGCAGGCCCCTCGCCCCCCCACCCCCGACCCCCAGGCAGGGCCCTTGGCAGCCACACATCAAAGGCTTTCCTGGAGCCCAGAGAGCAGCTCCGAGAAGCACGTCCAAACGGGGGAAGGGCTACGTGGGAAATGTTATTTTGACTTTGAAAACTAACCGGGAAAGAAAACACACAGAGTGGGGGCCCTCGAGCCCTCTGGCAGGCTGGGGCTCAGCCGATCCTTTAAGTCTTCCTTTAAGTAGCACTTCTCCCGGCTGCCTTTTCTGACCCCGTGGCCCACACCCTCCCCCCCCACCCCCCACCCCCGCCACACACACACACAGCTTTGGCGATGCGCCTTGGCTCCTGCCTGCTCCTGCCGCGTCTCATCGCCTTCCGTCGTGAGTGGGCGCCACGTGCCCTGGTGACTTGCTGCCGGCTTTCCCCGCGGCTGCCTGCTTCTAGGCATGTGCACCTGGGAGACACTCAAACACCATCTGACCTAAAGCGGGACCTGCTGACTGCGGGCGAATGGGCAGCTAAGGCAGCATCGGGAAGGAACAGAACCTGGACCTCGTGCCAGCAGCACGCTGGGCTTTGAGCTTCGCTAGGAGCCGTGGCCCAGGGCCAGCGACGGCCCGAGCCCCGGACGCCACAGGACAGTGCCTGCTCCGGGGCTCAGGGTGCCCTGGTTCTGGGATTAATTCACGTGCCTCTCGTTTTTATGCAGACTCGCCGATTATGCCCAGTGTCAAGAGCTGCCCTGGAAACTCTTTAACACCTTTTAAAACTCGATTCACTCTGGATGCCCTGAGAAAGATTGGGCCCATAAAGAAGACCTCGAATCCATCCGTGGTCCATTTTGCTCAAGTATATTAAATATCGCCTGCAATTTGAGCTTGCCTTATAAAATGTTTACACGCCATTAAAGAGCCCTCACATCCCTTGTGTAAATTAAGCAGGCTGCGATGTCCCCTCTTCCCCGGACCAGCCGCGCGCAGTGCTGTAAAATGCTTGCATGCAATAAATCAAATGCTTGGGCTCCTCAGAGCCGCATTATAAGCATAAGAGGCAGCGATGCTGACCTCAGAGCCTGCACGCGAATGGCTTTGGGAAACGTGACACAGAGAGAAATAGTCTCATGTGGATGCTTCGTCCATCTGTCCGCTGTGCTCTGGACACGCGGGTTCATGGAAAACGCTGTTGTCTGCAGATAAGCTTTTCCAAAACGCACAGCTCTTCTTTGCAGGGAAAGGCCAGGTTCACCAACACGCCTTCGGGCGGGGCTCGGGTCTTAACTGGCAGCTGGGAGGGCACGCAAGCAGGTCTCTGTGCTGGAGGAGTCCTGTGAAGGGCTTCCCGGTGGAGCCGGGCTCGGCAGTCCTGCGCGCACCGCATGTGCCTGCCGCACTGTTGCTTTTTATAGAGCCTCTTCCTTCGCCCTCAGCTGAGCCATCAATGGGCTGTTTTCTTGCAAGTGCCCGGAGTTTAATGGAGCTTAAGTGAGACACAGACCATTAGCACAGTATCAATATTTATTTTTGGTTTCCACGGAAACAGATACCAGCCCTGGGCAACTTGTCTTCCCATGTGAGCGTGGTCTGAGGTTCTGTTTCATTTCTTCAGGGGGGCGGGGGGGGCAGTGGTTATGAGGTTAATAAGCCATCGTTTATTTAATTTGTAAATACCCACATGGCAGCTGAGCGGGCTGGCCCTCGTGTGCGTGCGCTAGGAAGGCAGCGGGTTGGGCACCGCACGGAGCCCTCTCTGCCCTCACCGGTGCGTCGCCTTGAGCCTTTTGGTTGGGGCACACGCGTCCCTGTGCCATCCACCTTGCTCCACGGCCCCAGTTCCAAACCTGCTCATCAGGCTGAGCCTCTCTGGAAGAGCTGCCCCGGGACACCACTTGCATTTGGCTCTGTGACAAGGCGAGGGCGGTTGTAGAGGGCCGAGGGGGGGAGAGGCAGAAGTCGCCATGCGTGGTCTTGGCTCCTGCCGCAAGACGGGGTACCACCCGTCTGGCCGTTTCGTGCAGGCTTCCGTCCTGTTCTCCTCGGTGGCTGTAGCGCCACCATGGGCCTCAGGGGAGGCCTGGCTCTGACGCTGAAGGGGTTCTGCAGGAGAAAAAGGGGCATCAGGCATGTGGATCCTGGCCTGGACTCGGAAATTCCTTAACACTGCAATTTTGGTCAATTCTGTACCCTTTGGTCTCTAAATCTTCACCTAAAAAGACGAAGAATTAAACGATATGGTTGCTGAGATGCCTTTGAATGGTGAGATTCTGTGCAAACACACCTCTAAGTAATCATCTTCCCCCGCAGTCCCTCCCGCTCAGCAGCATGGACCCCTCGGGGTTCTCCATCGCCCTCCGGGGGACCCTCTGTCTTTGGTTTTCAACAACTTCCCTTCATTTCTCCTAATGAAACGCCGGGCAGGTTTCCCCTTTCTTCCCTTGTGCGATTTCTCCTCTTCGCTGACCTGACTCCACGCCCCCCCCCCCCAGCTCTCTCTGCTCTCTCCCCACTCGCTGTCTTACTCATGCATTTCCAAACGATTAGATCCCACGCACTTCCAAAGGCTTGAACCCCGTATTCCAGATGCCAGCGTGTCTTCCAAGTTGTTTCCTATGGCGGCATATAAGTGATCACAGATTTAGCACCTTAAAACAGCAGTTTTTATAGGTCCAGACTCTGACATAGCCTGACTGGGGCCTCTCTTCGGGATACAGCAAGGCTAACAGCACGGAATGGCCAAGCTGAAGACCTCCACCTGCAGGCTCTGGAGAGAATCCGCTCCTGGCTCCTGGAGGCTGCAGGAGGAAGGCACTGACTGCGGCTGGCGGACTGAGGTCTCCGTGTCCCCGCTGGCGGTCCGCCTGGGGACTCCCCAGGCGTCTGGGGGCTGCCCACGGTCCTTCTCACGGGGCCGCGTCCATCTTCAAGGTTGGCAATGGCGCGCTGCGTCCTTCTCATGCTTCAGGTCTCCCTGACCTTTTCTTCTGCCACAGAGTAGAAAAAGCACTTTATTGTTATAATATATATTTTATTGATTTCAGAGAGGAAGGGAGAGGGAGAGAGAGATAGGAACATCAAAGATGAGAAAGAATCATGGATCAGCTGCCTCCTGCATGCCCCCAGCTGGGGATGGAGCCCGCAACCCGGGCCAGTGCCCTGTCTGGGAATGGAACTGTGACCTCCTGGTTCATAGGTTGATGCTCAACCATTAAGCCATGCCGGCTGGGCAAAAGCATTTTATTTTTTAAAGACTCACCTGGATAACCTCTCTACCCTACGGTTAATGGATTAGGGACTTGAATGACATCTGCGACGTCCATTCCCAGCAGTGCCTAGGTTAGTGTGGGGTTAAGTGAGCAGGAGATGGGAATCGGGTGTAGGGAGGGGGGCATATCTTTAGAATTCTGTCTAGCACACAAGTTATAACTAAGACAGAAAAGACAGAGGTAGGTGGGTGGGAAGAGATCAACCAAAGAACTTATATGCATCTAGGCTTGACCCATAGACACAGATAATAGGGTGGTGAAGGCCTGGGGTGGGGGTCGGGGACGGGCTAGAAAGTGTTGTTCAAATACTTTCAACAATAAAGTTCTTTAAAAAAAAAAAAGCCCGGACAGTGTGGCTCAGAGGTTGAGCGTTGACCCATGAACGAGGAGGTCAGGGTTCGATTCCTGGTCAGGGCATGAGCCTGGGTTGCAGGCTCGATCCTCAGTGGAGGGCGTGCAGGAGGCAGCCAATCCATGATTCTCTCTCATGATTGATGTTTCTATCTCTCTCTCCCTCTCTCTTCCTCTCTGAAATCAATAAAAAAAATGTAAAAATAAAGAAAATGAAAACTGACCAGTCATACTCTAAACAACTCTGGGTCCCGGGCTCTGTGGCTGCAGAGGGCTCTTCAGAAAAGCATTTCCCTCTCTGGTCTCACTTCGGACAGATGGTCCTCGTCCTCTCCTTCAAGGCTTGTAGAACAGGAGGGCGATAAGCATTGGGAAAGGCAGTCACACAGACACACACGTGGACCTTTCAATGTCCCGTCTCCCTTACTCTAGTGCAGTGGTCGGCAAACTCATTAATCAGCAGAGCCAAATATCAACAGAACAACGACTGAAATTTCTTTTGAGAGCCAATTTTTTTAAACTTAAACTTTTTCTAATGCCACTTCTTCAAAATAGACTCGCCCAGGCCGTGGTATTTTGTGGAAGAGCCACACTCAAGGGGCCAAAGAGCCGCATGTGGCTCGCGAGCCGCGGTTTGCTGACCACGGCTCTAGCAGATCCCGTGCTTTAGCCTGCATTGGGATCACCCGGGAGGCCTGTTAGAACACGCGTTGCTGAGCCCCGCCTCGGTTCTGACTTGGTTGGTCTGGGTTAGGACCTAAGAAATGCTGGGTGATGTTCATGTTGCTGGTCCAGAGATGACCCCTGGAGAGACGCCACCTTAACACATGAACTTGAATCATCAGAGTCATCACTATATGGAAGCTGTATTTGGAGATGTTTGATGCCTATACCTTTATTTGTCTCTATCCATGTCTGTGCCATCTATGATGTATTCACTCTGTTTGGATATTGAGGAGATATTTCTTATTCTTTTGATATATTGCATATACCTACTCACAGAGTAATTAGAGGAGACGCATGCGGTAGCTTTTTTCCCAGACAATGTGTATCCCACTGTCGCTAAATTCCAATCTAGTTTAAAGGGCTGTTTCTTTCGTAAACTCGACTGCAGTTATCTGCGCCTCATAGGCCTCTGTAAACTTCAGCATTTCTATTCTCCCAAAGGACCCGTAATGCCGTAAACATGGCTCTGCTCTTTCTCATTTCACTTTCCTTTTAACGAGACCCTTAAACATTCTTTGTAGCTGCAGCCTGCCAACCCTTTCCTTCCCATCTTCCCTGCCCACTGGCTTCAAAATCTCTTTAGAAATTCCATATTTAGAGACAACGGGATGGTCCAGATCATGGCGGAACGAATGTTGTGCGGAGCCTCCGTTTTCTGATCGGTAAAAAGTGGACGTGAATTTCTTGCCTCTAGCTGCATCAGCTGGCCCTCTGGCCAGGGACAGAAACGCACTGTGAACGGGCTCAAACCGTCATGTCCAGAGTTGGGACTATTTCACACAGAAATGAGCCTCCGGGGCGGCAACCCCGTTCTCGGGACTCAGTCTCGCTCTCTCTTTCTCCTGTTTTGGCTGGGGTTTCCTCAGAGTCAGCTTGATCCTCAGAGACGCTCGCACAGTCAAAGGCCCAAGAAGCTGCAAGCTTCGTCCCCTACGCTCGGTGGCCCAGCTGGAGAAAAGGTTCCTCTCTTCTCATCGTCTAAAGTCCCAGGACTGTGTTTCATTGGACCCTATACTAGTCCCACGACCAATCACTGTGGTTGGAGGACGGCATATACCGACGGGTCAGGGCCAGAGGGCGTCCTCACACTCGTGCCCAGGATGGGTGAACCCACTGGAAATAGAAAGGCTGAAATGGAAAGGGAGAGATGTGTTTCCAGAGCAAATGAAAGTGGGATTATCAGAGGGTGCAGGAGTGGATGCTGGGCAGACAAACGCCATGGCAGCCCAGTGAACTTCCTGTGCAGGCTATTACACGGTCAAATCTGTACCTGTAGGTGCAGGCACTTCCAGAGCTCCAGGTCCAGTACCAATGTGGGGCGTGATGGCGATAATGATGGTGATGGTGATGGTGATGGTGATGGTGATGGTGATGATGATGATGATAATGATGATGATGGTGATGGCGTGGTGATGGTGATGGCAATGATGATGGTGAGGGTGATGGTAATGATGATGGTGATGGTGATGGTGATGGTGATGGTGATGGAGATAGTGATGTGGTGGCCATGGCAATGACTATGGTGATGGTGATGATGATGATGGTGATGGTGATGATGACAGTGATGGCAATGGTGATGATGATGGTGATGGTGATGGTGATGGTGATGGTAATGATGATGGTGATGGTGATGGTGATGGTGATGGTGATGGTGATGGTGATGGTGATGTGGTGGTCATGGCAAGACTATGGTGATGATGATGATGATGGTGATGGTGATGGTGATGGTGATGATGACAGTGATGGCAATGGTGATGATGATGGTGATGGTGATGGCGATGATGTTGGTAATGATGACAATGGTGAAGCAGGTGATGACAATCTACTCATATACACCCAGGACAATTGCACCTGCTCCACCTACCTTGCCCTGGATGTAAAACCCTTATCCCCTTACCCGTTAAAATCAAAGGGGATGTTCAGTGGTTCTCACTTGGTGCCTCTCAGCTCATGGCTAATGTCCCCCATTCCTCCCCCAGCCACTGCCCCCCTCGCTCTGTTCCTCCTGCACCCATTCTCGAAGCCAATCCCCCCTTCTAGACACTGGTACTCAGGGAGTGGAAAGTGAAGCTCTGCTCTCGCCCGCAGAATGCACATGGACATTTTTCAAAGGCAGCGGGGGACACGAGGCCTGTGCTTTCTGAGGAAATGCGTAAGATACAGGGACATAAATCCCAACCGCAGCAGCCTGCCCATTGTTTCCCCAGTCGTTAGGGGAGAGGCCGAGCCATGTCCCTTCCTGGTGGATGTCTCCGTAAACAAGCTGGCCATACTGTTCCCTCTGCATCAGCCCCTCCCCTCCAGCCTCTCCCATATAATGCTCAGTATGTGCTGCCTGGGCCTCCTGTCGGTGGTGAGTTTAAACTTTTTTAGTAAAAATTCACTGAAAACGCTAAGACATTACATTTCTGGAGGCCGAGGCATCAGGACAGCGGATTGTGTAGACATAGCTGGGTCCATTTCCATTTTTTCTGAAAGGAGCAACTTAAATAGAGCACCAGATTTTTAAAAATCCACAAAGTCATGTCATAAGAATGTGGGGGTTTCTGCTCAGGGAAGCTCAAGGCACTAAGTTGAGTGCTTTACTGCTGATAGTTCACCTTTTGTAAAATGTTCAGTTATTTGTAGGCACTTTTATAGTCATTATCTTAGCTTAGAACACACTTGGGAGGTAAACAGGACGGATCTTACATCTTATTCTTCGTTTGACAGAAAAAAGGGGCTTCTGAGCACTTGAAGTTTGGTTAGTGTGACTAAGGGACTGGATAGTAGTTGAATTTAATTCAAATAAATTAAATTTTATTTTTAATGTATTTTTTATTATTGATAGTATTACAGATATCTCCTTTCCCCCCTCCTCCCAGCCCCTCCCCCCTCCAAGTCTTCGCCACCCTATTGCCCATGTCCATGGGCTGTGCATGTAAGTGTATAAGTTCTTTGGTTTATCTCTTCTCGTCCCCCCAACCCCACATCGAGGTATGTCAGTCTGTCCCATGCCTCCCTGCTTTGGGTCAGTTCATTTTGTTCATTAGATTGCACAGATAAGTGAGATCATGTGATATTTGTCTTTCTCAGTTTGGCTTATTTCACTGAGCATAGTATTGTCCAGGCCCATCCATTACATTTAAATTTTAAAAGGGCCATGTGACTAGTGGCTGCGGAGTGAGCCAGCACAGTCAAAGTGACCCAGCCAGATCCAAAGCCCGATCTGCCGGCTCCGAATTCAGTGCCCTCGCGGCATCCCTGGTCGGCCCGAGCTGTGCTCAGGCATGGCCCTCGCAGTGTCTGCACCGCCGTTTCCCCATATTTGGAGAAGCTGGCCCGACATTTCTGTGGCAGTGCGTGCGTTGCTCTTGATAACAATCTGAGGCCCATCACTCCACCAGGGAAGCAGAGCGGAGGGCTGACGCTCCAAGGCAGAGCATTCGCCATAAAAGTCCTCGCCGCCTGGGAACCCCCTTGGCCTCCAGATTTCCGCGGTCAGAGCTGGGGACTCCAAAACTTCCTCAATAATCCGTGTCCTGACACTCATCACACAGAATTCTCCAGGGCCCATGTCTCGCTATCTTGGCAGAGTAAAAGCTACCCTGAGAGGGAGTCTCCGTGGGATGAAAGAGCCGTGGCCCTAATGTCCTTTAGAGTGAGATGGGAAGCCCACGGCCTGCGTACATGTATTATGGGTATTTATTTCAGACCAGCCTCAAGGGATGGGTGCAAAGAAATGACTTGTAAGTCTTTTATTTTAATATATTTTTATTGATTTCAGAAAGGAAGGGAGAGGGAGAGAAAGATGGAAACATCAATGATGAGAGAGAATCATGGATCTGCTGCCTCCTGCACACAACCTGGGCATGTGCCCTGACCAGGAATTGAACCATGACCTCCTGGTTCATAAGTCGATGCTCAACCCCTGAGCCACACCGGCCGGGCTGACTAGTCTTGAGAGCAGCTGCCACTCAGGGGCCAGGAGGGTGGCTGGGGAGGAGGACGTAGGAGTCAGTTCCCTGAAGAAGCCAGGGCAGGGTGCAGGAACGGCGACCCGGCATCTCGGCGGTGACCTCTCTCAGCGCAGCCCCGGTGACGTCTCTCTCACGGCGCCTGAGCAGAGGCAGTGAGGCGGTCAGGGACTGTGGTCCTGGGTCCTCAGAGAACGGTGGGGGCTGGTTATGAATGGTGCCAGCTTCCGGGTGACCGGGGCCGGGCCTGCGATCCTTCATGGCTTCCACCGGCAGCCTCCCAAATCCTCCCAAAATGAATGATGATGGGGGGCGTCTTTCATATGGGTTCTATTCTAAAGATCGATGTCAGTGACGTAACAGTTGGGTGTGATCACCGTGAGCGCAGCAAATCCCCTAAGCGCCCCATAGAGGGCAGTTTTTATGATTTTCTACTTAGCGCTCTGTATAATGTCTGCGCACAAACAATATAGATGCTAAGATTGCCCGTGCAACATATAGTCGTACAGTATTTTAAAGTACTCCCTATCTGGTGTTTTCTTTTTATTTCTCTTTTGCATTTTTTGGGGGGTGCCATGTACATCAACGTGATTGTATAAAGTGAAGTGTGTGGGTGATGAAGCTCTAATCTGTTTCCTTGACTCGGGGGGCGGTGTTCAATTCGGTTCCTGTAATGGGATGTTAATGACTGTGAACAGTGGCCACCATTGCCATCTTGTTGAGCATCTGTCCTCAGCTTCCAGGAGAGGAGACAAATACTGTCTCTAAGGACATCCCTGTGCACACGTCCCTGGTGAGCATGACAGCTACTCCACTGAATGACTAGGGCAGGAGAGAGGGGTGTGGCCTGGCAGTGTTGAGTGCTTATGAGGTGTCAGGCACCGTTCTTTACCGTCTACCTACACTGTGTCATTTAATGATGATCGGTGTCATCAGGCCAGTACTATTACTACTATAACTATTACTACTACCATAACTATTACTACTACTATAACTAGTACTACTACTAGCAGCTGTTTATTGAACACTTGCTAGGACCCAAGCCCTGGGCAGTCTTCACTTCCTCCTCCATGAGGTGCGGAATTCTATTAGCATCCGACTTTGCAAACAAGAAAACTTTGGTTCGAAGTGATAAGGGCACCACCCACCACCCATCTAGGGAGCGTTGGCATCGTGTTGTCCCAGATCTACCGTGCAGCTCGGCCCACGGTGGCAGCTCCAGAGCTGGGATGGGTCTCCCTTTGAAGACCTCTTCGCTTCCTACAGCGACGTCTCCCAGGTTCAGGGCCGGCCTGGGCCTGGGCAGCATTGTCAGGGAAGGCGCATGTTCTCTCAGAGACATCGCTGATGCTCGAAGGTACAGAAGAGAAGGACCTCCGTTCTTAGCGGAAGGAGAGAGATGGTGACAAGCTCATAGTGAGGGGAGTCCATTCAATATCGGCATCTGTAGGTAAATAGCTAGAACTTTCGAGTAGTGTCTCAAGATGTCAAGACCTGTGGTAGAGGGATGAGTTTCCTCCCGTTTGGGGTGGAAACAGTGTGTCCACACCCAGGGGTGAAGTGGTGAGATCCCTCTGGCCCGCGGAAGGATTTTGAGCATGCCGTGGCTGCCTGTGGGAAGAGCCACAGGGTAGGAAGGGTGCAGGCGTAGTGAGAACATTCTGCAGAGGCTGTGCTAATTCCCCTCCCCCCCGGGCTCACGCCAACCGTCTTCTGTGGCTTAGTGTTCCGGTTAACTGTACTAGCGGAGACGTCGCCCCAGGGGCCATTGCCACGGGACACTGGCATGACCCCCCCGAAGTAGACACCACTCTTGAGATTCTGCATAGTAAGTTTTTACTTAACCTAGAGGCCGGGGAGAGGAGGAGGGGGAGGGCCACAGCAGTGATGTTCCCGGAGTCCGAGCAAAGCGTGGCGATTCGGCTGCGATATTAACATCTTCCCTGCCGTGCCAGACAGTGTGAAGGTCACGCCCTTACTGTTTGACGGTGTGAGGGGGTGCTCCCTGACATGTGGTGACATCCGTTTTTAATTCCATAACGTTATCTGTAATTGACATGTGATTATAATACTGCAATTCTCTTTAATGCAGTCTGTAAAAACACATTGATTTTATAGCTCCCCACACCGATTACATTAATATCTGTGCATAATTAGTTTACACATTACTAAATTACTGACAGATTAAAAGTGAAATAGTGCAGCTCATACTCCGCCGCATAACTGCCAGAGAGGAAATTAATATGGATTCAAATGGTCCTCGGAGACCTACCCTGAAATAGCAGAAATCTATAAAGACTGCTTGCATTAGGAAATTTCTATCAGCAACATATTTGCGGTTGATGCTTTCCTACATCTGCTAGCGCGAGCCGAGCAGGGCAGGAAATGGTACGGGGACGATGATTTGGCCCTGACCCGCTCACGACGGTGTTTGTGAAAAAGCAAATGTCTCATTGTGGTGCTTGATGTCCAGGGGAGGTAGGCTTTCGAGGCGCAAATGAAAACGCCTGCCTTTCTTGCTTTTCTGAGTGGCCTGCGTTCTAGCACTAGAACTCCCGGGGTCCCAGACAGGGCCCTCCCGAGGTAGTGCAGACTTCATGGCCCCCGCAGTCCCCGCTAGACAGGCACGCGTGGCCTGTGTCCAGGGCACCGCTTTCATTCTGCGCCTCCACGGAGGCCAACAGCGCATGTGTGTTTAGAGGGTGGGGGCCGGGTAGCTGAGCATCCATAAGCCCTCTTCCTGGTGAGCCGGGAGGTAGACCAAACCTTCTGCTTTAAAGCCTCATACTCACTAGGTTTTGCCGCCCTTGCAAATGCTGCAAAACATTCGCCCAAGGCAAGCGTTCAAAGATGGATTCTTTTTTTTAAAATATATTTTTATTGGTATCAGAGAGGAAGGGGAAGGGAGAGGGAGAGAGAGATGGAAACATCAATGATGAAAGAGAACCATGGATCAGCTGCCTCCTGCACGTCCCCTACTGGGGATCCAGTCGCAACCTGGGCATGTGCCCTGACAGTGAATTGAACCTTGACCTCCTGGCTCATAGATCCACGCTCAATCACTGAGCCACGTCAGCCAGGCTCAAAGAGGAATTCTTTCTCTGTCTGCTAAGGGACCACATTTGAACTCATTTCCATATGGAAGATGCTTGCATTCTATTGAATTGTTATCTCTGAAGATGTTGGATGTAAATAAAGTCTCAAAGTGTGGCAAAGGAGTCACCAGCCGATGTCTGGGACAAGACCCAACATTTACTCACCACCTGCTGTGTCCGGAGAGCCATCTGCTAAAGAACACTTGGTCCATTAAAGGGGTTAACGGGGATTCGGGTTCTCAGGAGAGGACTAATGAAATAGTCATAGGAAGGATGCTCAAAATGATCTCACCTGGCTGGGGTTGCCATGGAAACTCATTTTCCTGACTTGTGTTTCTCCTCCCCCACCCCCTCCCCAAATTACTGATAGTACCAATTTGGACAGTTATTAACAAAGACAAGGAATGGGCCATGTGAACTCAGGCAAGTAATGAAAAGTGAGCGTGAGAGAAAAGAGTGTTAAATGGGAAAATGGATGCATCACTGAGGCAGTTTCAATTAGCTGGTAGCTGCTCCCTCCTCCACTTAGATGTGTTTGGGGTTTGGGGTTGCAAAGAAAGTGGAGAAAGGCTTACCATTCAAGAAGGACAGGCTGAGATTTCTACTCTGTATTTTCTTTCAGAGGATGGCCTGAAAGTGAGCCCCCCTCAGGGAAGACGAATTCATGGGTTTGCAGGTACAAATGGCACTTGTGCCCTCACATCACACAGGTGCGCTTCTGTGACCGCTCCCTCTCTCCGTTCATAGCAGTCCACCACTGGCGATCGTGTCTTTCTTTTTGTTTTTTAAATCCTCACCTGAGGATATTTTTCCACTGATTTTTAGAGAGTGGAGGGGAGGGGCAGAGACAGAGAGAGAGAGAGAAACATCGATGTGAGAGAGACACATCGCATCAATTGGTTGCCTCCTGCAGGGCCTGGGATTGAGCCTGCAACTGAGGTGCATGCCCTTGACTGGGAATCAAACTGGGACCCTTCAGTCCACGGGCCAACACTCGACCCACTGTGCCAAACCGGCGAGGGCCATTGTGTCTTCCTTGATGTCAGCATGTCTGACTTGGATTTTAAGCGTCTAGCCCGGTGAGACTTAGGTGTTTGAGGTCACAGACTTACTTGAAAGTTCCATAAAATCAGCCATCCCTGAGGAATGCGCATGGGCACCGTCACTCGGACCTTGGCAAAGCCGTGAGAGGGATGGGCCTCCGGGCATCCATCGTGAACTTCAAGCAGACAGGCATTATCTTAAGGGAAAGGGGCCTGCAGATGTGTAGTCGTTGGACCAACGGGGTTTGGGGGTAATTTGATTTTCTTGTGAATTGCTCTCACCTTGTTCTGCCACTATATTCCTCCCTTAAACACAATGGTTTTCCTCAGGTGACGGGTTCAGACTCTTAAGGCACTGTTAGGAGCATTAACCAACCCACCCTTACCAACCTTCCGAAGGACAGTGGGCGATGCAGGTGAAGGACACAATTGGGCAGTAGATGAACTGAGCGAGGAGGCTAGGACCCACAGCGTTGTGGGGACCAAATCTTTTTATTGTCAGGTACCACCTTCCCTCTGTTCCTCCAAATGAGCAGGCAGTTGCCACAATGCCAACGTATTGAGTAATATATCACCTCTTTTTCTGACTTAAACATCACTTGCATCACGCACTAAATCCTTAGATTTACTCGTGATGGTTCCTGGGATCTTACTCTGTCTGTTCGAAGCAACACCAGCACCAGACTGAGAGGATAACTTCATAAGAGATTCTCATGGATGGTAGGGGACAGGTTCCCTCCCTACTCTTCTTTTCCAGGCATTTTTAAATTCTTCGTATGCTTTTATTCTTTCTCATCATCTTTAGGATGCTTTTACAAAGTAAAAAATAAAAATAAAAATAGAAAATTTAATTCTGATTCAGGTATAGTCTAACTTGGGGAGAATGTAATTATTCGTGTAATGGAGTCCTCTTTCTGAATTCCTGGGGGGAAAGCAGTGTTGGGGTTTCTGGGTTTTGTTTTTCAGAATCACACATGTCGGATGTTTCTTTAATCGCACAAAAGAAACACCTTCCCCATGGCAGAGACTCTTGATACAGACGCGCACCAGTCTGAAATCCCTCCTGTCCCCCACGTTTTCATGCAGCAAGTCATGCAGAAGAACTGGCCGCTGCCCACTAGAGAGATCAGTGAAGGAAGATGAAGTTTTATTTGGGGAAGAAAAACTTTACTGGGAAGCCCTGGAAAGAGATCCCGCGGTAGCCGGTTAGCCAGCAACTCCCTGGCCGGCTTTCTCCCGGGACGTGGCCCTCTGGCCCTCACCCTTCCTTCTTGCTATGCTCCGAAGAGCAAATGTTTGGTATTTAGGAGTCTTTTTTTTTCTTTCCTTCTTTTCACTTGAAAAGACACACATCAATGATTTTACCATTGCTTTGAAAACTAATCTTCTAAGGCTAGAGAAAAAATAGTTCTAAGAGAAACCCAAATTAAATTGCACCTTTTTTTTTTTTTTTTTAGATTTTATTATTTCTGTTGTTACTTAGGAATAGTGAGAGAATGTTACGGTATCCTGGAAAAGAGACACGGCATGGCTTCCACAAACCATCAAAAGTGGTTAATCTATTTAAATCGTTACGTAATACTTTCATAGTCCTGTGGATGTGTGTGGAGGGTGGCGTGCAGAGGGTAGCTTTGAGTTGAGAAAACCCAGGGGAATCCCTCTAAGACATAGATAGAGGTGGTATGTCTGCTATCTCTGTGACCTACGGTCAAAATCTATTAGTAGTGCCCTAACCGGTTTGGCTGAGTGGATAGAGCGTTGACCTGCGGACTCAAGGGTCCCTGGTTTGATTCCAGTCAAGGGCATGTACCTTGGTTGTGGGCACATCCCCAGTAGGGGATGTGCAGGAGACAGCTGATGGATGTTTCTCTCTCATCGATGTTTCTAACTCTCTATCCCTCTCCCTTCCTCGCTATAAAAAAATCAATAAAATATATATATTTAAAAATCTATTAGTAGTATTGGGTAGAATTTTATCGGGGATAAAAATTATTGAGATTACAACTTTCCCATTTAAAATCCATATTTCGTCGTTACTTTAGATAAATCAACTTAAGTTGCAAAAACCTTCCGCCCAAGTAACTCGTCTCTTTCATTTGGGATCCAATCAAATGCTAACGGCTCTTAAAATGAATTTTATTCATTTGGTTTAAGAAATGGGCAGAAACTTGCAGTCTTGATCTGACTGTAATAAAAGCCCATACATTTTTATGTGACTCTTTACATATTAACATGAGGACAGATGGCTTCTTGGTTCTCCCCTGACATTCCCGGCCCCCACTGTTTCTGCTCCCACTGTTTCTCTGGGTAAGGGGTGCCTGTGTGACGTGTTCAAATGATTGTGTCAGTCTAATCATGATGCCCGATACAGTGTTTATGTGAGACCATCCTCTGTTGTTTCCATACCCCTGACGTACCCTCTGTAAGGGCAAAGGGAGGAATTGTATGTAGACGTTTTGGCAACCACCGTGACGCATTCCCAACCCGAGGAACAAACTGGGAGGACTAGGTGTTCCCGCGAAGAGCTGGTTGTGTTCGCACGTCGGGTTTCCTGGAATGTGACCACATAAGAACGAAACCATGTCCTCCATGGGTTCTACATCACATATTTTTAAAATATATTTTTATTGATTTCAAAGAGGAAGGGAGAGGGAGAGAGAGAGAAACATCAATGATGAGGGAGAATCATGGATCAGCTGCCTCCTGCACGCCCCCTACTGGGGATCGAGCCCACAACCTGGGCATGTGCCCTGACCAGGCATCGAACCCATGACCTCCTGGTTCATGGGTTGCCACTCAACCACTGAGCCACAGCGGCCAGGCTTGCATCCGACATGTCTGATAAATGTATGGGAGAAAAGGACCCCCGCGTGATTCCCCCGATGTTGACAGGCATCGCTGGCTCTGAGAGAGGAATCGCTGTGCCAATAGGAAGCAGTGGCTGACTTGGTGGCAGACAGTCTGTCTGTGGGAACACGGCTCCGTTTGTTGTGCCCGGTGGCTGCTCACCGCTCTAATGGTGCTGCAGCCTCGTTAACAAGTGTGTGCAGGCTGCACATTATCATTTTAAAGGAGTTAATTGAATACTAATCCAATGCTCGGCACAAAAATGATTTGAGCCATCCCAAGGAAAGCCGAAAATCCCCCAGCTGCCTGGGTCCTGGTAAATCCCTACCCCGTGAAACAGAAAATGAATATTCAATTATTTTTTTTTCCCCATTTGGGTCTCTTGACATTCTTATTGATTCACTGTATTTTCCCAACAATTTTCTGACAGGTTTCCCAATGTGGATTCTGTAAATTCTTTGATATTCATCTTGCGGTTGCCTTTGAAAATAACAGCCGGGGCCAACTTTGGGCAAGGGCTTAGCACTCGCAGCCGGAGCCCCCACACCCGGGAGCCGGCATCTCGGCTGCATTTTACGGCATTAGCATGTGATCCCGGGCTCTGGGGCAGAGCCGCACATCAGAAGGAGAGGGGGATGGAGCGGGCGTGGAACCTGCGTCATGTCTGTGGACTAGATTACCACTCTGGGGACGTGTGGGGGGGGGGGGACAAAGGGAAGTGGGGAATAGCTGGACCCAAAGGCGGTGCCAGTGAAATGATGACAAAGTCGGCGAAGTAACGAACAGGTATGGCCAGAAGGTAGCCCCATCCCACCGCTTTTGTAAAAGGAATGGTCCTTTACCCTAGGCTGGTTTGGCTGGGTGGATAGAACGGTGGCCTGCAGACTGAGAGTTCAGGGTTTGATTCCAGTCAAGGGCACATGCCCGGGTGGTGAGCTCCATCCCCAGTGTGGGGTGGGCAGGAGGCAGCCGATCCATGATTCTCTCTCATCATGGATGTTTCTATCTCTCTCTCCCTCTCCCTTCCTCTCTGAAATCAATAAAAAGATATTTAAATAAACAAACACAAGGGAAAGGTGCTGGGTGGCCCTTTCCCAGGACCCCCTGCGTGGCTGGCGGCCTTGGAGAGAAACCACTGGCCACACTGAATCTGGGATGGGAGCCTTCCCCCCTCGCAAGCCTGGTGCCCCCCAGTCTGCAGAGGCTCCACAGGAGCCCGGGGATTTCACCTGGAGTCAGAAAGAGGGGCGACAAGGAGGTGAACAGACAAATAGCTGTAACGTAAGTCGGCTTCTTTCCTTTAAATTTTTTTTTTAAACCCCTCGGCTAATGGCTTGGTGATTTCACAGGAGTACATGTGCTGACTCAAAACATCCGTGGGAGGCCAGCAATCCCTGCCTGTCACTGCTGATTGTGGTTCCCATGCACCTAATTACACCCCCACAGGTGGACCATCGCAGTGTTTACATTAATCAGATCCGCCAGGGTCGCACTCCTACCGCGCAGCCAGGGCGCTGGCGGGCCCTGGTCAGTTCCCTGGGGCCAGGAGCCCAGACCCCACCGCATGGCACCGGGAGTCCCAAGTCTCCGACCTCAGCTGCAGGGCTGGGCTGAGCTAAGGAATCAACGGAAAGTTCCAGAAATTAGATCTTCAGGATTTTCAGATCTAAGAGGGAAAGTGTGTGTGTGTGTGTGTGTGTGTGTGTGTGTGTGTGTGTGTGAGAGAGAGAGAGAGAGAGAGAGAGAGAGAGAGAGAGAGGAAGAGAGAGAGAGAGGAAGAGGGTTAGGTTTTGCTATTGGTTTGTTGTTTTTCTAATTTATTTTGTCTTTTGTGGTTTACTTGAGGCTTTAATGTAAATGTAATTAGAAGGGATGCCAACAGCCTCCAGTGATCCATAGGGAGATATAGACACACACACACACACACACACACACACACACACACACATATATATATATACACACACACATATATATACACACACACACACACACACACATATATATATATACTAGAGGCCCAGTGCATGATTTAATCATGCACCTGGTGCACCAGCGGGCTGTCCGCCGGTGCCCCAGGCCTTCCGAAAGCCTCCGGCAGCCATGGTACAGACGCTGAGCTCGCGGCGCCAGAGGCGCCGCGAGCTCAGCGTCCTTCTGGCCCAATCAGCTACCCCAGCCACCCTGAGTCCCGCCCCCTGCGCCTCCTGCTGGCCCAATCGTGGGCGTAGCGGAGTGATGGTAATTTACATATTACCATTTTATTATGTAGGATATATACACACATACAGAGAGAGAGAGAGGAAGAATAGATAGATGATAGATAGATAGAGGATATAGATAGCAGATAGATAATAGATAGATGATAGATAGATAGATGATAGATAGATAGATAGATAGATAGAAGATAGATATATGATATAGATAGTAGATAGAGAGATAATAGATAGATAGATAGCTAGGCAGATAGAATCAATGGCTAAAGTTGCCAACCCTTCACTTCATCTCCATGCTTCCCATTCCTTATCAAAAAAAGGGGGGCTAAGTAGTAGTGCCCCCTCCCCTCACAAGCTTGCTGTGGGGGTTATTGGGATAACATGCATGAAGTGCTCACAACAGCCTGGCAGGCAGCAGGTGGTCACAAAGTCATCCGTTATCATCGGAAGTCATTGCCAACAGGGACTCTGAGTCCAGGAAACTTAGTTCCTATCCCGTCTCTACTAGTTACTAGCAGTGACGTTATGCACGTTACTCCATCTCTCTCAGCCTCCGTTTACTCATCCGTACCATGGGGGTAGCAGTGCCTTGCAGTGAGGGTTGGATGCAAAGTGCTTTGCACACAGTAAGCCCTCACAAGAGTTAGTGGGTGTTTCCTAATCTTTAGAAGACATGGCCCTGAGCGTGTGGGAGGTGTGGAGTCACTCCTTCTCTCGAGGTGGCACTGGCTTCTTCCGTATTAAACAGGTCCTCCCCAGCAGGTCACACCTGGGTTCTTGGTCAGGACGAGGCTTAGCTAATGGCGTCCAGGGAGCACACTCTCCATCCGCACAAAGGCGTTTGCAAATGGTAGCGTGGACCTGAGCGGGGGAGGCCCTGGGGGTTGGGGGGGAGGGTGCTCCAAAGATGACCAGAGCAACAGGAACGTGTTTCCATGGAAATAATCCCCATAGCACTTCAGAGCAAGGCCCTTGACTCGGCCCCAGTCAAGAAATGAACAAGGAACTTTTAAAAAGGACTCACCATCTGTCTCGGGGAGTCACAGCCTACCCTACTGTGAAGGAGGGCGGCTCCTGGGGTAAAGGCAGCCCGGGGCCCAGGCCCACACTCACCTCGCCCAATGACCTCCCTGCAGGAGCAATTCTGAGATTTAAAAAAAGTCGGAAGATGGAAGAAGGAAGGGAGGAAGGAAGGAAGGGAGGGAGGAGTGAGGGAAAGGAGCAAACTCATCTTCTCTCCACTGGCCCTGTCTGCTCTTCTTTTACGTCCATTAGAGAAACGCGAACTCCAGGCTTGAAATGAGCGATTGCCCAGGCAGGCAGGCAGGATTTTGCCCTGTTTGCCAGATCATTCTTTCTCTCTTGCTGTCACTTGCTCCGGGCTTTCCGGCCATACGCAGTGAGCACGGGAGATGCTCTTTGAGACCCGCTGGTCGCCGGGGGCCTTGGACCTCATGAAAAAGGTCCGGAGCCTTCGGACTGTTACTTGTTGCTTCTGTGGCCCAACGAGAACCCTCGGGACCGATGCTGCTCCCAGGACAGGCGCCTGGCAGGGCCTGGCGTGGGCACGGTCCCTGTCCCGGCCGGCGCCCCCTTTGCCACTTGCAGCGAGGAGCAGTGTTTCCTTTCAGGCCCGCGGTGAGGCTGACCTTCTCAGCAGGACGCGGAGTTCCCCGGGCACCTTCTGCTCCCTGGCCTGGGGTGAGCTTTGGCACTGGTGCTGGTGCTGGTGCTGGTGGCCAGCTTGCTTAGGGGGCACAGCCGGCTCCAGCCCTGGACGGGGCCCCCAGGGTGCAGACAAGCGGCTGCCATTCTGCTGCTGCTCCCAGTGGGAGCCTCAGGCACCAGCACTGTTACCGGAGGAAACGCTCACGGATGGTTAGAAACCTGGAGTTGTGGACCAAAACGGGTCTGAGGGCGTAGCAGGAAGTAAGCCCTTAGATTAGAAACAGGGAAAGGGAGGCTCAGGTGCCATCAGGGGCGTGGCCGAGCGACCTCTTCCCGGCCCAGCCCCACAGCGGGCCCCCCGTGGCTGCCCTGAGGGTTTCTGTGATGCAGAGTAACTCCCTTGCTGTGAATGGGGAACAGTCTCAACATGCATCACTACCCCCCCCCGCCCCCGGCGTGGCTCAGTGGTGGAGCATTAACCTATGAACCCAGAGGTCACGGTTGGATTCCCAGTCAGGGCATGTGCCCGGGTTGTGGGCTCCGTCCCCAGTGTGGGGCGGGCAGGAGGCAGCCGATCCATGATTCTCTCTCATCATTGATGTTTCTCTCTCCCCCTTCGTCTCTGAAATAAATAAAAATATATTTAAAAATATATACATATATTTTTTAAAGATGCATCCCTAATTTAAGTCCATGAGAAATAGGAGAATATTGTAAGATTACCTGCTTAGCGTTTCAGTCCAGATAAACAGTACCTGTCGACAACAGGCTTTCGAACGCTCGCTATAGAGACGGGGCAGTGGCCTCCTGTGTGCCTGTCTGTACGTGGGGACTTTTGTGTTTGAAGTCACTTGGTAGAACCAAGCCTGTGAACCATGGTCATGGAAAGAAGAAAGAAAGAAAAAGAAAGAAAGAAAGAAAGAAAGAAAGAAAGAAAGAAAGAAAGAAAGAAAGAAAGAAAGAAAGAAAGAAAGAAAGAAAGAAAAAGTGCCGGCTCTCCCACCAGGAGAGGGTCGCTATGGGAAGATTACCTGGGCAGGAAGCGCCACACGGTACGAACTAGCGGCATTTCCAAGCGAGGGGCGTTGTGCGCAGCCTGAGCACGCGTGGTCCCGGAAATGGTTCTGGCAGGAACTGGCTTCATGGCATGAGCCGATGTATCTCTTCCCACTGGGCTATCCCGGGGGAAGGCAAGGCAGCCTGGTTGGTTAAGGGCCCCACACTGAGTGCCTAGACCGGTTCTGGTCTGCCTCTTACACTGGCCATGGCCCTTTGCCTCTTTTGATCTTAGTTTCCTGCCTGAAGATCAGCTCAGGGGAGTCTCCAATAGGTGACCAGATGCAGTGAAAACCAAAACAAAACTGGCAAATAGTTAAATTTGGGTCTCAGATGAACAATGCGTGTCTTTTTGTATGTCCCATGCAATATTTCACACATTCGTATGCTAAAAAAATCCACTGTTGTTCTGAAAGTCAAACTCAGCTAGGCGTCCTGTTTTGTTTTTGTTTTTTTAATATATTTTATTGATTTTTTACAGAGAGGAAGGGAGAGGGACAGAGAGTTTTGAAACATCGATGAGATAGAAACATCGATCAGCTGCCTCCTGCACACCCCCTACTGGGGATGTGCCTGCAACTAAGGTACATGTCCTTGGCGGGAATGGAACCTGGGACCCTTCAGTCCGCAGGCCGATGCTCTATCCACTGAGCCAAACGGGTCAGGGCTAGGTGTCCTGTATTTAATCTGGCAACTCTTTAGACATGGAATTTGAACTCTGTAATGAATGAATCTAATTTTGTTCCTGCTAAAGAGTGTGCATGCTCAGGAGAGAGAGAGAGAGAGAGAGAGAGAGACCCTAAAACACCAGCAAATTTTCTGTCTGCGAAAGGTCAGTTCTCAGCATCTAGAGAAACCCTGTTAGGAAGCTCTCCTCGGGCTGAGAGGCGGCTCTGAGAAACAGCAGCTTCCCCAGGTCCCAGGCCTCCCGCAGCCAGGCTGAGACCAGGCCTCCTGGGCCCTGGTCGCTCTCCATCCCACCTCTGACTTGCAGGCAGCATGGCCCGGTCGCTCTCCATCCCATGCGTGTGACTTGCAGGCAGCATGGCCCGGTCGCTCTCCATCCCATGCGTGTGACTTGCAGGCAGCATGGCCCAGTCGCTCTCCATCCCATGCGTGTGACTTGCAGGCAGCATGGCCCGGTCGCTCTCCATCCCATGCGTGTGACTTGCAGGCAGCATGGCCCGGTCGCTCTCCATCCCATGCGTGTGACTTGCAGGCAGCATGGCCCGGTCGCTCTCCATCCCATGCGTGTGACTTGCAGGCAGCATGGCCCGGTCGCTCTCCATCCCATGCGTGTGACTTGCAGGCAGCATGGCCCGGTCGCTCTCCATCCCATGCGTGTGACTTGCAGGCAGCGTGGCCCGGTCGCTCTCCATCCCATGCGTGTGACTTGCAGGCAGCGTGGCCCGGACGCCCAGGCAGAGCCGTGAGGAAGCCCTTCTCTGGTCATCTCTGTGCACAGAGGCCATCCCCGTGGCCACCACTCCTACCATCACGCTCCGAGGACCGAGCCTCCCGCCAGACCATGATGCAGTGGGAGCCAGCACGGGCCCTGGGCTCCCAGGTGGTGTGCAGAGGCCCGCTGTGCCCGCACGTTCTGGGACAGGGTGGGGGTGGGGCCGTGCCCAGTGTGAGACGGAAGCCACAGTTGGCCGAAGGCCGTGCTTGGAGGGTGACGATAGCGTCCGCCCAGCCTTCGCGGCACCGCAGACAGTGCTCGGCGAGGGCCTCCCGAAGGGAAGAGCTCGTCTTTGGTCCATTTAGTTTGGGGCTTTTGCTGTTTATCAAAGACGAGCTGCCTGGCGCCGGGGGTCCCATTCGAGGCCGAGGGGTGCTGATTGCATTTCCACAGTCCTCACACTCTGCCCTCGAGGGGGGCCGTTCCCCCACTGGTTCCTATAAGCGATGGGCAGACAGAGCCCCAGTGTCTCTCAAAGCACTTCTGAGCCCCCCAGCACCGCCCCCCCCACACACTCACACCACACACACATTCACACACACACACATTCAAACATACACACATTCACACAGACTTACACAGACACAGACACACATTCACACACACACACATTCAAACATACACACATTCACACAGACTTACACAGACACAGACACACATTCACACACACACACATTCAAACATACACACATTCACACAGACTTACACAGACACAGACACACACTCATACACACACACACACACACACGGACTCACACAGACACAGATTCACACACATATACAGACTCACACTCACACACAGACTCATACATGGACTCACACACATATACAGACTCACACTCACACACAGACTCATACACGGACTCACACACACACTCATACACTCACACACAGAGACTCACACACACAGGCTTACACACTCACACAGATTCACACACATATACAGACTCACACACACAGACTCATACACGGACTTACACACACACTCATACACTCACACACACAGACTCACACACACAGGCTTACACACTCACACAGATTCACACACATATACAGACTCACACTCACACACAGACTCATACACAGACTCACACATTCACACACACACTCATACACTCACACACACACTCACACACACACTCACACGCACAGACTCACAACCGGGCAGCCAGGAGATGAATTAACCTGGACCCCCAGCAGCTTCCCTGGCTCCTGCCGGCCTGTGAGGAGGCACAGGGCGGTGTGAACACACTGGTTAGGGAACAGTGTGCAGACAGAAAGGAGGGAGGAAACAACTCTTGGCTTTCCATGCCAATTAGCTCGCCGCCCCTCGTGCTGAAAACCCGCCCTGGGACGCCGCGTCCCCGAGGGTGTAGAGGCACCCACCCTCCTCCTTCCCTGCTCCCAGGCCTTCGGAACGGTGCGGCTACATGGCTGCTTCTCTCTGGGACAACCTCCCTCTCTTTCCCTTTAGTGCAGTCAGAACTGCCCACCACAGGGAGCCCAGGGGAGGGAGGTCAGGCACCAGGGCAGGTGGATTTCCAGCCACCCCCTGGCTGGGAGGACTGTTGGGGCGGCCGGGGTGGCCGGCAGGTGGCGCTGTGCCGCACGGTATGGGCCCTGGAGCGGAGAGGGAGCTGGAGCGAGGAGACTGACTCAGAGCAAAGTTTCAACTGGGAGCCCTTCCCGGACCTAACAAATGTTTGTGGGGTTAGGAGTGATTTCCTTCAGTCCGCGCGCCCCTCGCTGGCTGCGTTGGCAGGCGCTAGAGGCTAACAGATGCCACGCGTGGCTTCCCCCGGGTGGCACGGGGTCCCAAGCACACTCACACCCATCCTCACGCGCAGGTCCACGGGCACAGGTGTGTCTTTCCTGACTAAGTCACGCACTCACTTCCTTACTCAGAGCTAGCGTGGAAGACAAAGGAGAGCTGAGAAATGTAAGTAAACAGAGCATCGAGGATGCTTCTTCCCAGATAAGCACGAGGAGTGGGGGTTTTCTCTGAACAGGCTGAGAAACAGCGTGAAAGCGAGAGGCCTGGGCGGGCGGAGAAAGGGCCGCGGGAGGCTGGGGGCGGGGGAAGTAGGGGTTTGCGTTGTATCCTTGCTAGCAAGGCTGTGTGCAGTGATCCTAAAGATATCACGTGGCAGACGCTTGGGAGAGGAGCTGGGAGCCCGGCTGTTGGTCTTGGGGGAACTGCTGGAAAGCCTTGGGTTTCCCAGAACCAGGTCAATCAACACGGGCTCAGGCCACAGGGACGGCCAGGGGTACTCCCCCGGGCGCCAGGGCCCATTCGTGCGGCTCAGTGTGCACTTAATGTGGCCATAAATCCGCCTTCTCCGGGTAAGCAAGGCAGCCTGGTGCACCCCCCACCAGACGGATGCAGCTTTGAGTGGGATGATGGATTTAACAGACTGAAGGCAGTGGGGTTAGGTGGCCCGGCGCGGATAAATATAACCAGTGGTCACCCTGGCATCGGCAGAAACCCGGCCGGCCAGCGCTGCAGACGAGGCGGGTGGGAGGGAGGGGTTTGGGGGCTCTCCCCTGCAGAATGGATGCACAACTTACTGATAGCGTGTGGTGGGGGTGGGGGTGGGGATGGGACCTTGAGGAGGTTATGACCTACCCATGGCCGTGAACATCGCCTTTTAGAACCGCCAAGCATTGTTTTTTTTTTTTGCTCGAATCGGACTGTGTGTTACAGTCCTTCGTACTGAGCTCTGGGCTGTCTGTGCATCGCGGAGTAACCATGGGCTTCCCTTAAATGCCGATTAAACTTCAGAAACGGGCAGAATGCCCCAAATAGCCTTCATACGTGAGCATCGGTTTCCAAATCTGGTTTTAGATGGTTGGGAAAGTTTTCAGCGAGGGACCCAAGTGTGACTTCCCCTTCTACCCACGGAGAGGCCGGCTCCTTCCCCGAGCCCATTCCGCTGTGTTATTTCATAAATCAAGAGCCACGGCAGCGTGGCTTTCTCCCTCTTAGATGAGTAACTATATCTCGTCACTGAACTACATCCTTTCGAAGTGAGGACCAGCCCCAGACTTTGAAACTTAATCATTTGAAACAGTAATTACACATAAGGTGATTAAATAATACGATGAGGAATATTCACTTACTAACATATGGTTTTTAACATGGGATGCTGGGTTTGGTGTGTGTGTTTTCCCCCACCTGTTTTCGTTTTTTTTTTTAAGCTCCAGTTCAAAGACATCTTTTCTAACCAAATGGTATGTATTATGTCACATATGCTGTTTACACCGTGCATGTTGTTGACACGGAGAAATGAAACTTCCGTGCCGGGACTAATAGCCAATGTCCAGGCTTCCCGGACATCATACCGTGCAGGCGCTTCTCGGCACTCCGCGGAAGCGGGTTTGGGATCCAGTTTAGAGCCGCCTTCCAAATGGAGCCCAGTTCCCTGTAACATTAGTCAAGGATTACAGTTCTCTCTGAAGAGGGTCTCCGCCTCCAATATGAGCAAAATGTCATCAAAGTGAAAGGGAAAGAAAAGGGAAGAAAAGGGGGAAATGTGATTGTTTTGACACAAGCGAGAGAAGCTTCGTGTCGCTTCATTTTTAACCTCATTTCAAATCCTTCTTGGAGCCACGCCGGTATCTCTGCGCGGAGACAATCACATCTCGTCAGCCTCCTCCAGACCCGGCAGCTCCGTGCCCAGAGCAAAGGCTTCTGATGCAATCATCTTGCTACACAAATTATTACAGCTCCCCCCCCCCCCATCCCCCGAGCACGGAGGGAGACGGGCCTCACTGGACGGCGCCTCTCCCTCCCTCCACCCCCCCACCCCCCCCCCCCCCCCGCATCGTTCAATTGCATTTTCTTTCCTTGGGTGATTTCAGTCTCACAGGAGGCCAGTGCGTGTTTCTCCTCAGGGGACAGGCCTGCGTTCACACAGTGCGAAAGCAACGCTGCCTGTAGGTGCTGACGACAGCGACCTGCGGGAAGGGTTCTGGGAAAACAGAAACCTGGGTTCACGGGCACGTTGAATAGGGAAACACTCCTTCCGACGGAGGGGGAGAGGCCGTGAAGGGGGGCGCTTCAGGAGAGGTGCCGTGGTTTTGAACACCCAGGATCCACCCTTCCTACCCTTCCAGCAGTCACCGCTCGTGGAGGCTTCCGGAACACAGCAAGGGAGCTGGGCTCGTTCCGTGCAGCAGGGTCTGCACCTGCAGATGCGCACCCCGCGGCCCTGGCCTGACGTCCGAGAAGCTGGCGTGTCAGTGACTGACCGCCTTGTCCGGACACAGTTTGCCTTAACTTCCCTTCCTCCCACTTTGCCACTTAATCTGTCGGGTTTCCAAATCAGAGCGCAACGTCTATTCGTCCTCCGGTGACAGGCAGGGCGTTGTTGTGGAGCTAATAACGGAGAAGTGCACGCCTAATGACTGGGCAGAGAGGCCTTGCTGGCCGGTCCCCTCCTCCAGGCGGGCCCTCTCTGCACCCACACATTTCGGAGTGAGACCGTGTGCACCGGAGACAGACAGAGGCCAAGCAGGTTGGGGAGGGGCGTGCTGTCCTAGAGCCATCCCGACACGTTTCCGGAACCGCCTGCCTCTGCGAGAGGATGCTCCGAGTCCTGCATCTGCAGGAAGCGAGTGGGCATTCATTAATCACCGGCGATGGGGGGCAGGCTTTAACCGCGAGGGGCAGGGCAGCCAGGAGGCGGCGTTCCTGGGACAAGGGCGCGTGGGTATTTAAATAGAGGCTCCCGCAGCAGTTCTCAATGTGGGCATGCGCCCCACGGGGGGGCATGTGAGGTTTAAGGGGGGCAATTTGAGAATGAGTCATTAACAGCGAATTGTTTGCATGTCTTATGGTTCCAGGGGCCTCCTATACAGTCTATCAATAGTTATGCATTTCAGGTCTCTAGTATGTGTTTTGAAACTTTGCTATGTTTTCCTGTCACTTCATATTATTATTATTTTAACAATTTCTTAGTGATTTCTTCCTCAGGACATCAACTGTCCTTCTGTTCTTTTATTTCTCTTTCATGGATGCCATGTTCTTGGGAAGCTTGTTTAGACCAAGTTTGTGGCCTTTTAGGCTTCCTCCACGTGACTAGTTCACTTTGTGAATAATGAGAATTCTGTGTCACAGGGGCATCAGGATGTTAGAGATGCTTAGGTGGGGCGTGGCCAAAAGAAGGTTGGGAACCACTGATGTAGCTACACCTAAATTGCATTTTCTTTGCATGTGTATGTGTGTTTGTGAGAGAGAGAGAGAGAGAGAGAGAGAGGGAGGGAGGGAGAGATTGAGAATGCCTCCCATGCCTCTCTAGTGCCCACAATTACACCATAGAATGTAAACCTTCTATGGAAAAATTAAAATATGCATACATGACACATACAGTACAATGTACAGAATCGTACTGTCTATAGCAACATGTTTTATAGCACAGACTAAGTTGAGAATATGATTAAGTGATGATTCAGAGGTCTGGTTGTGTCTTTGCAGCTGATATCATGTACGTATGACTAGACCACATGTATGCCGAGTGTGTGGGCATGCTGAGCGGCTGCCCCCTCGTGCCCCGTCACGCATGCCTGTGGACTTCTCCATGTGCCATATGCCTTGGCCAGACTCTGGCACTATCGTTGACACTACCATCCTCCCTCAGGCCACCCTTCCAAAGTAATAAACAGCAGGGCCCACCCGTGAGGATCCCGTCACGAACAGTTAGAGATGTTCATGAAGAGAGGGGGAGAGAATGCCGCTCCCGGTTCTGCCTCGGATGGGCACGGTGGTCGGGTGGGTCCTGCCGGAAAAGCCGAGAAGCCGTTGGAGGGGGAGCCTATTAAGGCAGCTTTGTCCAACCAATATTACAATTGCAAAGTAATTTGCCCCTTTGACAATGGCTAATGAACTTAAGTATGCAGAAGGAACTTTAATAATTGAGGAAATTGTGCAATTAAGTTGAAAGCGGCTGAAAATCACAAATAAAATGAACCCTCTCGTTGAGCAAGCATATTCCTCCTGCTATTACCAACCAGTAGCGTGGGCACCGGCAGCCGGCAGGGTCTGGGAAGTTCCAGCGACGGGACATTCCTCGGGATGATTTACCCTGAAGAGATGGACCTCATTTTTTTAATTTTTTTTTTAAACAAAAATGAGCAGTAATCATTCCTGTCGGCGATATGTTTCCAAGTCACCGCAGGGCTGCAGTTCCACAAAGGGCCCCGTTGCCAGGGCGTGTCTCAATTCTGACTCCAGCTTGAGGGTCCTGTCCGTGTCTATTTTAAATGTAAGTGGATTCCATCCAGCAAAAATCCCTTTCCTACCCCGCTTGGCTGTCCCGTGCGATTAGGCTCTCTCTCTCTCTGTGTGTTCAGCTTCTGCGAATCTGTTAGTACATAAAACCTCTCCTGTCCGAGCCAGGTTAGACCCAAGACATCAGATTAATATTGGCTCCCTGAGAAGGGCCCTTCATCAGAGTCGCTGATTCCTAGGCAGAACGACTCTGCCATTAGCCTAATTGTTGTGCTAAATATGTTTGTCTTGGTGTCTGGCTTTGGGGCATAATCTTCTCTCTCCAAAGCCACTCCAACGTAGGACTTGAGATTCCTGCACAAAACCCAATTAATATTAAGATGACAGGCCCGACGCGCTCCAAAGAGGCAACAGCTGAGCGGACGCTCACATGCTTAAGTACAGACACTTGAGTTATGAAGCACATCTGAGGGACACACACGATTCAATAATCCCTCTCTCCAGGAAGTCGAGAGCCCCGCGCGGCCGCGGGAAATCAAAGGGGCACATCAGACAGAAAAGGCCGGGCCGGGAGCGTCTCTATTAAAATGCAAAAGTTATGGATTTTTTTTTTTCGGGGTGATGGGAACCTTTTCTGTTTTTATTGATTCCTTTTTATAGCTTGATGATTTCTCGAAGATTATCTTAAAAGCTTAGAGAAAAAAGGGGCTCATCAAAAGGTAGCTCGCGTGACAGAAGCACATGTGATCCGGGTGAACAGGATGATGTAGGGGAGGCGAGGTGCCATGGGGGGAAAGCCGCCCCCCCGGACCCCCCCTCCAGGCCCCCGCGCGTCTGCTGGCCCGGGATGGACTGCAGCCGCCACAGGAAAACCGGAAATGTTACTGGCACATTCGCCGCACGGGGCCCACCCAGCCTGCCCGCGGGGCTGGGAAGGAGAGACAGCAACGGTCTGGAACTCCACGGGGCTGCTCCAGAGACGGGGGAGGAAAGCTCTTTATCCACAAACGTGTTTCCATTTGCGCCCCATGAAGCAACCGCCTTCCCACGCGGACACCCAATTTCCCAGCGTCCTGGGTGACTCCTCGCATTTACAGCTACATTCACTGTCCAGAGCTGACATCCTACCCCATGGAGTAGGAATCAGAAATGGGTTTCCTGTCACTTTAAAAGGGAGGCACTAGGGGCAGCACACACCAGGCCCTGGGAGCTGAGCAGAGCCGGAGCCTGGCGCTGGCCTGACCCGCAGCCTCCCAGGCCCCCGTGGCTGAGAAAGCCCCGCCCCCCCTGCCTGTAAAGGACTGGCGACCCCTCGGGGGACTCGGTGCCCTGTGGAATCCGTGTCGTAGAAACTCTTTCACATGTGTCAACACGAAAAGAAAAAGAAAGCCGGAGCGCCCGTGTCTGTGCATAAGAATGTGCCCGTGCCAGTCCAGTGAGCCTGTGCCCTCCAGTGCCCGCGCGTCAGCGGCAAGACATTCCCACGCCGGCCCGGACCGTCACCTGGAGCGAGTTTGGCTGAGCCACCACTCAAAGGGGCACCGCCACATGGCCCTGGCTGTGGCCTGAGAGCTCTGGTCAGCCTTCGGGGCCACCTGCCCAGCGTCAGGGTCTGTCCCCGTGGAAAAGGGTAAGTACATATGCTCATGCCCACCTCCCCCTCCCTCCCTCTCCTGCACACACACACCTCCCCACCTCCCCCATGAACACCTCAACAGGGCTTTTCAGACATCTCCTTTCCAGTAAACAATAGGAACATGAATAATCATCATCAAAACGACTTAGTCTGGGCCCTGACCAGTTCGCTCAGTAGATAGAGCATTGCCCTGTGGACTGAAGGGTCCTGGGTTTGATTCCAGTCAAGGGCACATACCTCGGTTACAGGCTCAATCCCCAGCCCTGGTTGGGGTGCATGTGGGAGGCAACTAATCGATGTATCTCTCTCCCATCTCTGTTTCTCTCTCTCTCTTTCTGTGTCTCTCCCCTTCCCTTCCACTCTTTCTAAAAAAATTAATGGGAAAATATCCTCAGGTGAGGATTAACAAAAAAAAAATTAAATTGAAAATACAAACTACTTAGTCTGGGGTAGAAATAGACATCTTAGAAATAGATTTCCCCAATTCAGGCGTACATTTTCGAAGACACAAGCGTGATCTGAACAGATGCAAGGATTACTAAGAAACTGTTTCTGAGAGACCCCCCCTTGTCCAGCAGACATGGGTTCCGGTCCGCGTCCGCTCCTGCTTGACGCCGAGCCCCCTTCTTCCCTCCGCTTGTCCCGAGGCCCAGCGTCTGCTGCGAGAGGCCCTGGGAGCCACCTGGGCGCCGTGCGCCATGGCACCCGCGTGGACGCCGGGCCACACAGCGTGGACCGTCCCCTCCCAGAGCCAATCGCCCCAAATTGTGAGCCATTTGAAAGACACGGTGTCCCTGTTGCCTTCTGGGGTCCTTGCTAGTTAATATTCAAACAGCCTCGGAGAGGAAACATGGATACCTAAATCATACATATGCATATGCCTTTTACGCTGTATTGTAAAGGCAAAACAACCCCTCACTTGGTTAACATCCAACTGGAGTCAACATACAAAGGTGACTGCGCGGTAACGCTAGACGTGTCTGCGTTACGTGGGCCTGCCCCCGAGCCGCGGGCCCGCAATAGTAATTATTATGCCAAGCGCCCTGTTGGCACAATTACACCGAAGCCCTCATTAGCAGCGGTGAGATTAGAGCCCCTGCGCGTGAGATCCGTGGAAGCAGCGCTGAGTGAAGGATCTAAAACAGTTTCAAAACATTGTATTGTCTTTATTACAGTCTTTATACTTCCGTAAAGAAGGGTTTTCTGTAAAATGCCCTTAAAACAATCTGGTTCTGTCACTAAAAATAGGAGAGAGAAGGTAATTGCAGCCAGGCCCCGGGAGGCGGCTGCTACCTGGGTGCATTAAATCGAAAATGACAAATCCAGTGGGAGACGCGGGGTTCCTCCCTGCTGGACGTGTCGGTATCTCTCCAGCCATCCGCCAGGAAAGCGTGCAGGCCCGTCCTTGTCACGGGCCGCCCCTCTCCGCACGGCTGTTTCGTTACCTCCCCGGAAGGAAGCCGGGAGGCGGGCGCGCTGCCCGGGAGCCGATCTTCCTCCCCGGGGTGACCGCAGCATCCGTAGATGTGCCTGTCTCCTTAGAGACTGCGGCATTCACATCCCACACAGCGTGGCGCCTCCCCTCCCGCCCATGTGGCACCAGGTGGTGCAGCTACCTGCTGGGGGGGGGCCGGGGGGAGCTGGGCTTCTGGGTGCTGGCGCGGAGGCCCCAGGGCATGGGCTGGGGGCGCTCGCCCCCTGCAGAGAGGTCTCAGGCAGGCTGAGAGCAGGCTGGGCTGCAGCACAGGCCTGAGCATCTGGGAGACCAACGGCCCGGCCGGCAGCGGCAGCTCGGGAAAGGAGGAAAGCAGACACAGGCTGACGCATGCCACACGTTTGGGTCGGAGAATCATGTGATTCTGTTTTCCCGTGAAACTGAGCAGTCACGGCCAGACCACGGGAAAGGTTTTAGGGGAGAAAACCTAGAAACTGGGCAGGAAGAGAAAACAAAGGCATTTCATTGGCCTGGTGGTTCCCCCCCCCCCCCCCATCACCTTTCAGAAATAAGTGTGTCTCGGTCCACTGCAACGCGAGTAGCCCAGGGGTGCCAGCCCAAGGCAGGCGGAGTGGGTCTTGTCTGTGCTCTGCCTCCTGTCCCCTGGTGCACCCACCCACCCCATCCCAGTTATCCGCCTGGGCCCATCAGCGGATGGGTGGGAACCAGGGTGCTCTGGGCACATGGAGGTACTATGAAGCTGCAGGATCTGGTGGTTAAAGTGAACGTATGTTAAAATATATATACTGAACCGCTGGGCCGGCGTGGCTCAGTGGTTGAGCATCGACCTATGAACCAGGAGGTCAGGGTTTGATTCCCGGTCAGGGGCACATGCCCAGGTTGCAAGCTCGATCCCCAGTGTGGGGCGTGCAGGAGGCAGCCGGTGGATGATTCTTTCTCTCTCATCATAGATGTTTCTATCCCTCTCTCCCTCTCCCTCTCTCTGAAGTCAGTAAGCATATGTACTGGACCCTAGCTGCCCTGTGGCAGAACTTGGCCTTCCTACTTGAGAGGATGAAAGAGGAAACGCACAGTTCTTCCGAAGTAATCCATCCATAAACAGCAGAGAAAGAATAAGCGCTCGGGACATTGGTCTGAGCTTTGCCACGGAACAAATGCCTTCTTCCTTTCGCTTCTGAAATGCCACCCCAGGCAGCCCTGGCGGCAGTCTTTAGGACGAGGAGGGGCGGCCAGGATCCCCAAATGTGGCCTTAGTGCTCCACGGGTGTCACTCAATGGCAGTTCCTCCCCTCCACCAACCAGCTTCCCATCATCACGGCAGCACTTGGTGAGTGCGTGTGTGCGCAGCATCCACAGAGGCCTCGAAGCGTGTAACATCACCGCCATAAAACTGTCTGCAAGAATGTACAGTGAGCAGGGGGCGGGGGTCACGGATGGCCTCTGAATCTTAGTAATTGTATGTATTCAGCCATATGTTATGGCGAGAAGTGCTATTTACTGTAACATTGAAGAAGGCGGGGAGGGGGGGGAGGCGGGGGGAGACTCTGGGACTTTCTGGCTTCCATATTTTATCTTGGCTCCTCTCTCAGCCCCAGACTGCAGGGAGGAAGCACAAACATCCTCCTGCCTCTAGGTTATCGCATTGCCGTCATAATTCCAGTATTTATACGCCTGTGTGTTTTATCTCCAAAAGCTGTCCGCAGGAGAGCCGGCCCTTCCGCAGCGGTTCCAGAACTATTAAATGTATATTAGCATGGTCATTTTTATTTAATGGAAACAAATAACTGTTAATCTTGTTGGAAGGGTTAAGTGGGTTTACTTGGTAAAGGGCAAATCCCTTTGGGTGCTTTCTTGCTTAAAGAATGGCTGTGGTTGCTGACAGATGGCCTTTGTCTGGGTGTAGCGGAGGACAGATACAGTTTCTTTTGATGCATTTATGAAAGTTGTAGATATCCATGCTCGCTAATACGCAGTGGCCCGGGACAAAGAGCACGCTGGGTGGACAGAGAGGATTAGATTTCAGCCCAGTGACAGATGGCGGGCTTAGCAGAGTCAGATAAAATTAAAAGGGAAAGGGTGTGTGTGTGGGGGGGGGGGGCGGGGGGAGGAGAGATGAATAAAAAGAAACTACTTTCTATGTAAAAGTTGCATCTCTTAAGACAACCGCAGCAGCCAACAGTCAGCCCTTTTGGTAACGTGGGGTCAAGTTCCTGGACTTGAATTCCACCTTCAAATATGTATTTCATTGTCACCCCTGCAGAAGAGCTGGGATTCTTTGGGGTCGCTCAGGTTTATCAAAGGGAAACTAAGAAGGGACATGAGTAACCATTTGCCTTTCAACTTGACCAGCACAAAGTTCTTTCCTTGGCCAAGTCACACGGAGTCTGTGTGCCTGTGGGTCCTCACACTCCCCCCCCCGCGTCAGCTTGAGCAGATTTTTATAAGCCTCGCGGTAAAGTCCACATTTCTTGCTGACTCCATACACCCCATTGAAACCTACAACATCACTATCACCTTTGTCCGATAACCGTACAGCATATTTAGTGTTTCTTCGTCGCACTGACATTATTCGCCGGCGTCTTGTGTAAATCCTGCGATATTTATGGGCGATGCGTCCCGTGTTCTCTGGCCATGCCATGTGCTGGGCCCCACAGATTTACCGTGTCTGCTGTTTTATGACGGACACAGCCATAACCGGATTGCAGAGGTATTTATGTTGTTTGTGGCTTCGCAAGATAATTAAAGGATATAAATTAATCAAGCACAATTAATTAGAAACTTTATGTTCGCAGCAGTCCTTCTTTGCATGTATAATTTATATTTATTGATTTCCTGGCTTTCATTAGCCTATGAGATAACAGCAAAAATGCATTAGAGGAGAAAATGTACAATTAGCGTGAGAGCGGGCTCCGGCCTAATGGAGAGACCAGCGCATGTTGGGGGCAAATATAAAGCTTTGTTAACTGTCATAAGCAGTTACAATTGATGAGTGGTATTTCGCTCCGGATCTCGAGGCTGATTAACGGCGTTTTTAAAGAGTCCCCTTAATGGGAAGCTGATAGGCTGGCTAAATTTACATTTTAATCAGAGTATTTATGATGGAGGCAGCCCTAGAAATTCATGGGCAGAGGGGGAGGGGGCGACATCCCCCAGGGACCGGGCCAGCGAGCCGGCTTTGGAGTGTGTCTGCTCACCCATCCCTTCACGCTCCCTACTTGTCCAGCAGGGTCTGGGTGGGGGAGGGGCTGGGACCCCGGTGGCCACCTTCCCAGGGCCGCGCTCTGATCCCGGGAGAAAGGGCCAGACATGGCAGCTGCAGGCGAAGGCGATGCCAGGCACCCTTGGGGGTCTCTGGGGCCGGTGTCAATGCCAGCCCACAGGCAGCCGCGGCCCCCAGCTTCCTCGCCAAGGACTCTACGGAGGGGGTGGCGGGGGAGAGAGTGTGGCCTGGGGAAGGGCAACACCCCAGGTGAGCCCGCCTCTCCTCTTTCCTAACCTGTTGAGAGCCAACCCCCCAGCTCCGAGGGGACCCCACCGAGGCCACGGCCCAGGCCCAGGGGAGAACACCCATTGCTCAAGGGCTTCCATAGGAGCCGAGAAGCAGGGCTGCTCCTAAAATGTGCGCCCA
Source organism: Cnephaeus nilssonii (assembly GCF_951640355.1). Classification (NCBI taxonomy): domain Eukaryota; kingdom Metazoa; phylum Chordata; class Mammalia; order Chiroptera; family Vespertilionidae; genus Cnephaeus; species Cnephaeus nilssonii. Next base: position 5,078,599 of record NC_137091.1, read on the forward strand.
GGCCCGGCCAGCGGGGCTCCGTGGCTGAACGTCGACCTTTGAACCAGGAGGTCACGGTTGGATTCTCAGCCAGAGCACATGCCTGGGTTGTGGGCTCCATCCCCAGTGTGGGGCGTGCAGGAGGCAGGTCTCATCACTGATGTCTCTCTCTCTCTCTCTCTCTCTCTCTGGCTCTTCCCATGAGGAGTTAGGATGCGGACGGTCAGAAAGCTCTGTGAAAGGAGGTAAAGAGGACGGCGGAGGGACGATGGCTCTCTCCTTCCTCTGAAAAGGGGCGGAGGAGTCCTCCTCTGGGATTCCCCCGCAGAGGGGAGCGGATCGCCCGTCACGTTGCTAAGCCCGAACGTGTTGCGAAGTGCAGAGGGCCCGCAGCCGCCTGCTCAGCTACTTCTCCGTTCCGGCACCGCGGAGCCGGCCGGGCAGGCGGGACCTTGCTGTGCATTAACACAGGCCCCCGAGACGGTGGCGTGGCCGCCCGCAACGAGGCACCTCGGGCCTGGACACTGAGGAAGGCCACATGGGGTGCACCGTGGCTGGCTGGTGACGTGGCCCCCAGAGGGCATCCCTGCGGGGGAGGACCCCTGTCTTGTCGGTCCCACGTGGAGATGGGACAGTAGGGCCGGACAGCCGCGTTGTGTGTTCAGTGGGCGTTCCCAGCGTGGCCTTTACGGTAAAGACTGTCCGGGAGCCCTCGGGGAAGAAAGACTGAAGAGAGCGCCCCCAAGGGGCTCCTTCCCGTCCAGAGCAGCCGAGCGGCCTGCGGGTCAGCTCAGAAAAGGGCTCGCAGGGAGCGAGGGGGGGGCCTGTTCTCTCGAGCAAGGACAAAACCAGGGCCCGTCTTGCTAAACGCCTCCCCCTCTTCCTCTGATGTCTGCTCATCTGCAGCCAGAGGGCGAGCCCTCCCCGTTTCCTGGTGGACCCCCGGGAGTGTGGGCTGAATAGCCATACACGGTCCCGCGATCGCTCGCCCTGGGCCAGTGAGAGGGAATGTTAGGACCAACAACACGAGGCTCCCCACAGGACACCCCACTTCCCTCCGCGAGAGGAAACCGGGACGAGCAAAGCTGAGACCAGCACCCGGGAAGGAGGGCGCAGCGTCTCCTCTGCACGGCAATCCGCCCCCCACCCCTCCCGTCGCACGCTAACGGTTATTACCATTATTGGGGTTCTCTCACCCTCCATCGCCTGAGGCGGCATCCCAGGGGGAAGAGCTTCCTCGGCTGGAGCAAGCTCCCGGCATTATTTATTTCATGTGATAAAATGCGTGTAATGATCATGACGGACGTTTGTTTACCGCGGTACCGTTGTGTGTGCCCTCCCGTCTCTCAGCGTGAGGCTGGCCGATGACGTGGCAGAGGGTGGGCGCCGGTCGGGTGACAGTCCCAGAAGTTCGCGCAGCCGTGGAGTCTGCCTCTGGTGGCTCTCACACGTGGACGATGGTGCTGTCCCCATAAAGGACGGATTCTGTCTGTTCTTTTAAAGGAGCATCCATTCGCCTCCCTCACTGTGTAAGCCACAGAGAAAGGGGCTGAGCCTCCGACCGGGTGCTTTCACGCACAGAAGCGGAGGTGACAGAGGAGCGATGGCCACTGAAGGGTGCTCTATGTTCGGGCTCCTCTGCTCACAGGGAATGAGCATCAGCATCTTGCCTGGCCATAATCGTGCCCCAGATTCCAAATGGTTTTTTATTAGCTTGTTACCCAGTGTAAGCGTCTGTTCCGGGGAGAGGAGGGCTGAGAGGGAGGGCACAATATTGTCTCTGCTGGTCGATGGTCTCCCTTAAGGAAAATTTTTTTCATTTCGGATACACCCAATGTCAGTTTGCTTAGATTCCTATCACATAAATTAATTCTTCCTTTTCTTGGAAAAATCAAATGTATGTAAAGTGCCTCCTAAATGGATGCCCCCCCCGGGGGGGGGGGGCTGTGTGTCTTGTTCTGTCTTGTTTTGCACAATATAAACGTACTTAACCCTACTGAACAGAGCACCTGAAATGGTTGAGATGATAAACCCTGTATTATGGTATTCCGCCATGATGAGAAATAATACCGGTTCTGGTTTGGGAGGTCTGGGCAGAGGCCCAGGTGATGTGGGCGCGGCTGGTCCATACTGGCCCTTGCCGTAGCCCAGATGTCTTTCTCAAAGGAGGCCTCTGGTGTGTTACTTCTGAGCCTTGGCATAAAGCAGCATGTTTCTGAACGTTTGTAGAGCTGAATTCCAGTGTGCCTCCGCGTGTACAGCACTTCGCCGGTCACAAAGCACTTTCATAGCTGTTACCTTATTTTCTCATCGGAACCTTTGAAAGAAGCAGGGCGTACATTTATTTTTACGTGGCATACGTATCATCCTATTAGATACATACGATGCCATAGGTGTTTTTCTATAACTAACTTTTTCCTCCTTTAGTAATATGTGGTGGATATCTTTTGTGTCCATATGCAAAAATCTGGTTTAATTAGAGACATTCAGGATGCCTTCAGATTTTTCTTATTAGAAACAATGCTGAATTAATATTCTGGCGGGTGGATATATATACATGTGTGTGTACATTATGTAGACATACGTGAACATACATACAAACATGCATGCCTGTGTTTGCATGTGCATGTGTGCCTATGTGCATGTGTGTGTGAGTCCACATACACATTTAGGCGAAAGACTGTTTTGGATCAGAGTATAAATAATTTAAATGTTTGATACCCTCTGTCCAATAGCCCCCCAAGGAGACTGGTCCAGTTTAGACCCTGTGCAACAACGTGTACGGTGTCATCTTCCCACACCCCTTCCAGCTCCAGAAAATATCACTCTTGGACGTTTTTTGCCAACTTTCAGGAAAAAAAGAGGGTATCACATTGTTATGTGGTTTGTGTCTTCCGATCAGTACTGAGCGGTGGGACGTCTTTCTATACGTTTACCAGCCGCTCGGATTTCCTCTTCATACAGTTGCTTGTTCACATCCTTTCCAGTGCTTCTCTTCTGCGGCTCCTGTCTCCTCTCTGACACACAGAGAACTTTCGTTACTATGAATTCCTTGTTATTAAACACGTTGTATCTCTCTCATCTCCGTCTCTCCTTTTGTTACCAAGGCCCTACTCAAGTTTTTACTTTCTTTAAAAAAATCCTGTGCGTTGTCAGGTGAGCATCGGGGTGTACGAATGAAGAAAGGAAACCGAGTGGAGGGAAATGACCGTCCCCACCTTCTTCTGCCTGTTGGTGGGGAAGCCACGGTTTGAACCCCACTCCATTCGCCACCCCACGCTCTTCTCTGCGGATGCCACCGTGACGTTAGTCTGTAGAGGGGCGCCTGGAAAGTGAATACGGAGGACAGCTTTTCTGTTTCAATTACCGGCCCTGCCAGACCCCCGCGGCCCCCTTCACCGCCCCTTCCCACTCACCTGGAGGGACGTTTCCTGCCGATGCTTCAAATCGGAGCTCCCAGCTCACCCGGGGAGGCCTTCCCAGACACTCACCCCTCTGCCATCACAGGCTGGTGGCAGGCGCCTGGGGGCGGCATCCATCACCGTCTGCTCTGGGAGACAGGGATTTATGTCCGCAGCTCCCTCCTGCCCCAGAGAGAGATCTCGCCGGCGAAGGGCCCGCGGTAGGTGACTCGCGCTAATTAACCGCCCCCCCCCCCCCCCCCCCGCCTCCTGCGTCCGTGTCCTGGCGCCGCGCTCTTTGCCTGCAGCCGTGGCGTCTGCTTCTGCGGCCGTGCACCTGCAGCGGCCTTGACACCGGCCCGAGGAGCTCGTGCGTGCCTCTGGTCCCGCGGTCCGGCATCACGTGAACGAGCCCAGAGGTGCAAGCTGGAGGATGGGAGACCACGTGGGAGCGAGCTGTCCCAGGGACCACCTCCCAGACCAGCCAGTCCTCACGCACCCACCCACGGACGGCAGGCACGGGAGCCCGCCCAGCCCGCAACGCCCCAGCAGCCCTCGGGGCTGGGGGCTCAGTGAAGGCCTGTGGTTCCCACCACATCCGGGTGGTTTGTTACCCAGCAGATGACTGACAGCCAGCCTTTCTGCAGCCAGCGACGCATCCTTTCACTGAGCACGCTGCGCGTCGTCCCGTGCCGGAACGTCTCCCATGGAAAAGCGTGTCTGGTTTGGAGGACGGCCACCCGCGGGATGCGGTTCTGTAGCTCTGTTGGTGGTCGGGAACCCCTGGCGGTACCTGTGTCTTGTCTGTGAACATGGCAAATGAACTCCATGCCGTGGAGAGAAACCCCCCGCCCCCCCGCACACACACACACATACACACCACCACTACCATCACCACCGCGGAAAAGCCAGTTGTACGTGTTTGCCATTGATGTTAGTATTCCTGATCTATAACCAGGCCTGTCCTGTGGGTCCGCCTTCAGGGAAGTTACGGGAAGCCTTGGACACTTGTTCATTTTATATTCATACGAGAGCACTGGCTCTGCCCGCTCAGATCCAACGCGGGAGGGCGTTTCCCGCGCACCCAGAAAGCCGTGCCCAGGGGCCAGCAGGGCACCCTACAATTTAACCCAATCTGACAACTGTCTACCCAGCATCACATCCCACAGGTTAAGGAGTCCTACAAGACTAACCTCCCCCCCGGCCCCCGAGCCCCCCACTCAGACTCCGGTCTCATGCCCAGCACTGCCGGCAGGCTGGGAAAACAGGCTCCATGATAATGTGATGCCATTTTTTCTTTCAAGTTGGCAACAGTTTCAAAGATCGATGTTATCTAGATCTGGCAAGAGAGTGGGGAAATGAAGGCTGTATACACTGTTGCATAGGGTCTAGATTGAAATTCACTTAATTAAAATCTTGGGCAGGCACGATAATTTAATAATTTTTGTTTAATAAAAACTATGTTTTCTCTTACGTATAAGTGTAAGCTACGACATAAGCAAACCATTTCTTAAAAGCATACGTGTGTCCAAATCTCCTTTGATACCTTTTTAAAATTATTGCCTGCTCAAAACAATGTCCCAGACAGAAACACTGAAATAAAACAAAAGCCTTCAAGTTATCTTTTGCACCTAAAACTATCTGGAGATGTCTCGGACACTCCTCGGAAACCAGAATGAATAACAGCAGCTCACCCTGGCTTTTATTCCAAAGCTAAATTCTGCATCAGAATCGCAGCGTATAAATATTTGATGTTAATGCAGGCCTCCCTTCATTGCGCTGTGAAAATGTTTGGAAATTGTAAGCAGACAGGGCACAAGGGGAAGACAAAAGTGAAGGTACGGCTGGAAGTCTGGACGACCCAGAAATACGTGACTGCCAGGAACTATGGCCGTTGAGCGTTGACAGAGGAGTCCCGTGGAGGTGCTTTGGCTGGTAATGTTGACACCGCCCCCCCCATAATTTTGCATGCACAGCTTAGATAAGACATAGTGATTGAGGTTGGTTACCTTCTATTGCTGGTATTAAGGAATCATTGCTCAGCCTAGGGATAACTGTATTCACTGAGTCATTCAACAAACAAGTTTTGAGCATCTGTGCTTAGGGACCATGTAGGTGTGTGTGTGTGTGTGTGTGTGTGTGTGTGTATGTGTGTATATGTGTGTGTGTGTGTGTGTATGTGTGTATATGTGTGTGTGTGTGTGTGTGTGTGTTGGGGTAGGAGGTGTTAAAAAGCTTCTATTGCAACCTATCATATCAGGGTTTTGCCTCGATGAAGTTTTGTTTCAAGCAGGGCATGTGACAGGGTCTGAATAATACTGAGTTCCGTTAAAGGGGTTCTCCGTACTTCTTTAAAAATCACATCCAGGAAATTGCAAGCACATTTGGATAACGAACATGAAGCCCATTGCCCAGGTACGCCCGTTCCCCAATCTTGCCAGAGCCAACAGAATCCTCACGAAGTTGAATTAATCCAGACCTGGAATACTCGATGAGACAGAGATGCATTGTGGGTTTTTACAGGACGTCTGACAGCCAGGAAGCTTTGGGAGAGATTGCCGCGGGCCTCCCTACACGCTACCACATGAACTTCTGTCCTGGCTGTAAGCATCCTAAAGTATTGACGGCCGACGTGTCTGTCTCCCCAAAAGATGACGGCGTCCCTGATGGCGGAAGCATGTCACCCATCTCTTTGCTCTAGGACTCATGCAGGGCTGGCTCGGAGTCTGCGGGCAAATATCTCCGGCACGTGCTTCTACTTGAATGTTGACAGGATGTACCAAGAGAAGCCGAAGGTCCTTGAGTGCCATCTAAGCGAGTGTAACCAGGCCGTGGGGTGGCACAGGTCCCACGCCGACGGCTGGGCGGGAGTTCCCACTGACACAACTATTTGCCGACCTGGGGCGAGTTCCATAATCTTCCCACCCGCACAGTGGCCGTAACTACAGTGCCCGCCGCATGCCCTAGGGCAGTGGTCGGCAAACCGCGGCTCGCGGCTCTTTGGCCCCTTGAGTGTTCTAACGCCACTTCTTCAAAATAGACTCGTCCGGGCCGAAAACCGACTTCTGCGCATGGGCCACAAAGTTTCAATCGCACTGTATGTGCGCACCCGCACGTGGTATTTTGTGGAAGAGCCACACTCAAGGGGCCAAAGAGCCGAATGTGGCTCGCAAGCCGTAGTTTGCAGACCACTGCCTTAGGGTATTAGGAGGGTTCAATCAAATGTGGAAATCCACATGGCGACCGGCCGAGTGTCCTCAGCAAACATTACTTTTCTTCATCATCATCATCATCATCCTCATCCTCATCGGCTATTCTTCATCCTTTTCCTGAAAAAAGGGCTTACCAGTTATTTATGTGTTGACTCATTCACTAGGTGTTGAACACTTGTTACAGGCAAGGACTTGGACTCAGCCTCGTAGAGACGTCAGCCAAACCGGAGGCAGGGGCCTCCCTCAGGGGGCTTTGCGGGGAGCTCTTCCGGCTGGAGTGGGCTCCGGAGGGGTGTCTAGGCAGGAGTTCATCTTAAAGATGCGAGGCCGGAGTGGGGGTGCTAAGGACGGACAGTCCCAATCGGCCCTGCTGTCTTGGGCCCACCTAGGTCTAAGCAACAATTCCTCAATGTTAGCGCGTTCTTGCCGCCAAACACCGGGGTGGGGGAGGGAGCGCGGGATGTTTAAGTCATTCCCTCTTCGCCCACACACTTGGTGTCCTGTGGGTTCAGCTGGAGTCAGCGGCAGAGCAGGACTAAGCCTTCTCTCCTCCCGCGTTCTCCCTCCGTGGGGGTGGCCGGCACCGGCTCCCGTGTGGCTCTCCCATGGGGGACAGGCTTCAGGTCAGAGAGGGCATCACTGGCAGCCTCCGCAGTGGACAGACGGGGAAACCGAGGCCCGGAGTGGGGAGAGGGACTTTTCCATGGACGTTCGGACAGGATGAGAGCCCGGAACTCCTTCACAGTAAGGGGATAACTCACCCCTCAGATCGCTACTCACAAAGGCACCGAGCAGTGCTGGCTAGCAGGAGTAGCAGGACTTCCATACATTGCAGTGGTTTTTTCTCAGCCACGAATGCATGTAAGAATCATCCGACGAACTTTAAAAAGAGATGGCACCACCCCAAACCAACTACACGTGATATTGGGGTGGAGGAGGGGAGCAGTGTTGGGCTAATTGTCAGACACTGCCTATGGGGTTTGGGTGCCGTGAGGGTTGAGAACCATGACTTCTGATGCGTGATTGTCATAGAGCACATGACTTCAATTTAAAAACAGACATCACGGCCTAGTTGCTGTGGCTCTGTGGTTGAGCATTGACCTATGAACCAGGAGGTCATGGTTTGTTCCTGGTCAGGGCACATGCCCGGGTGGAGGGCTAGATCCCCAGTCTGGGGTGTGCAGGAGGCAGCCGATCCATGATTCTCTCTCATCACTGATGTTTCTATCTCCCTCTCCCTCTCTAAAATCAATGAAAATATTTTAGAAAGAGAGGGAGGAAGGAAGGGAGGAAGGAAGGAAGGAAGGAAGGAAGGAAGGAAGGAAGGAAGGAAGGAAAAAAGGAAGGGAGGAAGGAAGGAAGGAAGGAAGGAAGGAAGGAAGGAAGGAAGGAAGGAAGGGAGGGAGGAAGGAAGGGAGGAAGGGAGGGAGGAAGGAGGGGAAGGAGGGAGGGAGGAAGGAGGGGAAGGAGGGGAGGGAAAAGGAAGGGAGGAAGGAAGGGAGGAAGGGAGGGAGGAAGGAGGGGAAGGAGGGGAAGGAAAAGGAAGGGAGGAAGGAAAGCAGAAGTCACGTGTGCTTTGGGAAGGCGCCCGCCGTGGGTCCCTGGGAAGCTGTGGAGCGGGTGCGGGTCTGCACCTTCCTCGCTGTCGGAAGCAAAGCCTCTGAGTTGGAGGCGGGCAGGACCTCTCCTTGTGATGGAGCTGAGACATCACCTTCTAGAATGTCTTCTCTCTCCAGAGAACCCCCGAACTCAGGCACTCACCTCCCACCTTCCTTGTTCCCAAACTCTAGCCTGTGTCCGAATCTACTGCAGAGCTTGTCAAACACAGATTGGGGGGCCCTCGCTGCAGCGTCGCTGAGTCGGTGGGTGCCCAGGGGATGTTCGTCTGGGTCGGAGGGCCATGCTTTGGGAACCGCCGGTCCAGCACACGCTAACGAGCCACAGCAGTGAGAGAAGCAGCGAGTACGACACAACGGGCCAAGTCGGAAAGAGCCCTTGGAGGTATCCCCAGGAAGACCGTTCGTGCTGTCACCCACACAGTGACGCTGGGTCACCTCCGCCTTGAGACTTGGCACGTGGGGCCACCCGCAGGCCTTGGGGTCCCCCTGGGGGAGGCGACCCGGGCTCTCCCCGTCAGAACGTCGTGGTCCATTCTCCGGTACCGTGCGTCTCCTTGAGACGGCTCCAGCTCCGTCTGCCACTGCCTCCCACCCCGCAGCGGCCGTCCGTTGCATGCCCTTGGCCAGATTTGCCCGGGAAATAATGAACATAATGAAAAGCGGTTGCGTGGTTTTCCATAGTCAGCATGCAGCCCACTTCCAAGGGAACTCGGCCCGTGTGTAACGTTCTCGGTGGATATCTGACTTCAAAGGGGAAAATATAATTAAATCTGTCTACAGATGTAAGCATGATCAGAGCCTCGGCCCGCAGGACCTCTGTCTACGGGGCTGTCTTAGAACACAGGGGAATGAAATATTGCTGTTTGTCTAACGTAACGGGCAAAAATATTTTAAATAAATAAATGTTTCCTTGAGTCTCAGCTTACAACACAAGTGCAATTGATGCCCGGGCTGCCCGGCGCTGAGGTCTATGGAATGCATAATGCCGCGTTTTCGTTTGATATGATATTGTGGGGAAAGTTACCATCTGCCGCTCCGAATAAAAAAGTGAATGTTTTGGAAAAGACAGGGAGATTCGTGTGCCAAAATATGTAGCCCATCTCCTGTGGAAGTGTTTTAGGGACTGGATAGTTTTTCAACTAGATATGTATCGGTTTTAATTAGAATGTTAAGTAGCTCTCCTGTTTGGACTAGGCATACTTATTATAAATAAACTGGATTCATCTATGAAAGAGCACTCCGAATGGCATTTCATAATCCAAGATAAGAATTAGAATCTGGTTTGAGTTATCATAATGTGCCATCACCCTAAACAGCTCCCAGGCAGGCTCCTTTCTTTTAAATTTACATATATATATATATATATATATATATATATATATATATACACACACACACACGCATACATACATACACACAATATATACACACATACACACACATATACATACATACACACACACACACACACACACACACACACATTGATTACAGAGAGGATAGGAGAGAGAGATAGAAACATCAATGACGAGAGAGAATCATGGATTGGTTGCCTTCTGCATGTCCCACACTGGGGATCGAACCTGCAATCTGGGCCTGTGCCCTGACTGGGAATCGAACCGTGACCTCCGGGTTATAGGTCAGCGCTCAACCACTGGCCACGCCCGCCGGGCCGGGCTCCTTTCTGAGTGTACCTTCCGGACATCGCTGCCCCGGGACTTGCCCCCTTGGCTCGGGCAGACGTCCTTGAAAAGCTCGAGATTGCAGACACGCCGCCATCTTTGGGGTCCCCTGCGCCTTGTTTGAATGCAGCCCAGATACTTGGGCCAGTCCATTGCCCCTGTGGGTCTGAGCCTCTCATTCACTCCCTGGAGAACACTCCCCAGTGGGGACAGGGCTGGCTTCCTGCCGCCGCCGGTGCAGGCCCGGACCCGCCCACACTCGGTGCGGGGCCAGCGTGCAGTTCTCAATTTTTGTGCAAAGGCTTCCATGTGTTTACTCTGTGCTGAGCCCCACGAAGCATGTAATCGGTGCTGACATGGGGTGGAGGGAGCTCAATACGGTAGCAAAGTTGGGGCTCACTCTGTAAACAGCGCCCCCCCCCCCCCCTATGGAATGACCTGGAAGCTGCCCGCCCTGTAGCATCGCTGTCTAAAGAACATCGAGGCAGCCGGCATGGCTAGGCATGAGCCCCCGCCCGGACCCTGGATTTCACGGTGCCGGTGCGCCTTCCCGGGATGGGAGCTGTCCCTTGCGTTCCATTCAGGGCGTCTATGCACACGGGTCGCCTCTTGCACCACATCTCCGTCATTTAAAAGAAAAAGAACGCTACGATGGAAACTTCTCATCAGAATGCTCCGACGGGAAATCCTTACCTTGTAGAAACCATAGACGCCTCCCCTTTCCCCTTCTGTCTCCTGAACCACGCCTTTCACCCAGACTCCGTCTCTTTCTCCTCCTCCCCCCCACCTGAAACCGCACAGGGAGCCGGAAGGAACTAGTCAAAGCCCGGGGCAGCCATTGGGAGAACTCTGTTGTGGGATCACATCTTCATCGGAATGCAGGGTGGCACTTGCATCTAAGCAGAGGCTGTGCTGCAGATTCTGGATGGGGGTGGAGGGGGGGAGCAGGGAATTACCGTACATGCGGATCAGTACCATCATGTGTCCCAGGAGGCAACTCCAAGGTCATGCCAATTCCGGCAAAGAGAAAGCCACATTTTAGAAAAAATTTTATTGATTTTTAGAGAGAGGGAGAGAGAAAGAGAAACATCCATGGATCGGCTGCCTCCTGCACGCCCCCTACTGGGGATGAAGCCTGCAACCTGGGCATGTGCCCCCGCCAGGAATTGAATTGGTGACCTCTTGGTTCAGAGGTCAATGCTCAAGCACCAAGCCCCACTGGCCAGGCGAAAGCCACGTTGTTAAGCTGCCTTCCCTGCCAGCGTTCAGTGGGCGATGTGTTGGTGTTTGACCACATCATTTCCAAGGGAGCAACACCGCTTCCCCCGCTTTCTGTCGCGTTCAGGAACCTGAGAGCTTGCAAGTCCCGTGCGCTTCGGAGGGCACATCCTTCTCTGGTTACTAAAGCGTATCCGCCGCTCTTCCCACTTGCAATTCCATCCGCCGTCGCGCTCAGATTTTCCCTGTGTGTAAACTGGCCTTAGCCTCTGCGCTGTGTCCCAGGGCCCCATGACGCCCACACGTAGATCCAGGCCCCTTGCTCCCTCCCCTCTCCCTGATGCGGACAGAGGGCTCCATGGCTGCTGTTTACTTCAGTCCGTGCCCAGATTTCCCACCCGTGGCCTCCGTCTGGGCTGCACCTGCTGGGAGCCGGTATCTTCTCTCTGGGAAGCGCGCTCCCTGGCGAGCCCCCGCGTGTCCCCCGGAGCGGTGTTTACAGGGTAAGAGATACTCGGCCTCTGAGTGGGAAAGCTACTTTGCACCTGGCGTGCGGGAGAGAGTTCCAGAAAGGAAGGGCTCATTCCCATGTGAAATTCCCCGATGGAACCTCAGAACCCTCCCACCCGCCACGCTTGAACAGCATTTCTTAACACGCCATGTGGGCCCCGGCTGGTTTGGCTCAGTTGGATGAGCATTGTCCCATGCAACGAGAGGTCATGGGTTCAATTCCCGGCCAGGCACAGACCCAAGTTTGAGGCTTGATCCTTGGTTGGGGGACATGGAGAAGGTAGCCGATGGACGTTACGTTCTCACATTGATGTTTCTTTCTCTCGCCCCTCTCCCTTCCTCTCTCTCTAAAAATCAATAAACTATTAAAAAAAAAAAAAAAAAAACACCCCACCACGCGGTTTGGGTTCTGAACATGAGCTCTTCAGCTCTGATTCAGTTGCAGGCCGACAGCGCCCGGCCGCCTTACAGAGGCGCCACCAGCGCCCCAGAGCGGAGGCACTGAGCCGAGGGGAGCGAGGTCCTTATGTTGATGCAGAACCACAGGACAGTGTCTCAGGAGCGGGGTTCTGAGGCAGAGAAGAGGGGACATTGTGTGCCGGTTCAGGCTCTGAGGGTCAGGTCGCCGGCTGCATCTCAGCGTGGACAGTTTTCACAAATAACCTGGGGCCGGGGGTGGAGACGCGTGGAGTCCCCGATGGCTGTGAGCATTGTCGCTCTCAGGAGCTTACAGAGAGAACGTGCGCAGCCGAACCCGGTGTGGCTCAGCGGAGAGAGCGTCTGCCTGCAGACCAAAGGGTCCCGGGTTCGATTCTGGCCAAGGCCACGTACCTCGGTTGCGGGCTCCTCCTCTGATTGGGGCGTGTGCGGGAGGCAACCAGTCAATGTGTTTCTCTCACATCGATGTTTCTCTGTGTCTTTCCCTCTCTCTTCCACTCTCCCTAAAAATCAATGGAAAAATATCCTCGGATGGGCATTAAAAAAAAAGAAAAGGAAGAACGTGCATAGAAGTTTCCCCATGTCTGGGTTCTCCATTAGTCCTACCGACCAATGGGGCGGGAGGCACCTGCAGTCAAGGAGGAATGAAAAGACCCAAAGCACCTCCTCAAACTCGGCCGCAAAGCAGACTGTGGGGAGCTTGACAGAAGCCCGATGCCCAGGGACCCCCTGACTGCTTGTCTCCAACTCGCCAGGCGGCGTGCGGCACCCAGGTGTGACCACGGCCTCTCCCTGACGGAGGTGGCTTCCCTCAGGCCGACCCAAGAGAGCAGGAGCGACCTGGGTGGTTTATGGGGGCAGTTAGTGCTCCGTGACCCGATGACCACAGGAGCAGCGACTCCAGGGGAAGGATGTGGAGAAAGTGTGAGGGCCCAGGGGAGGGCAGCTTGGAGGGAGGGTCTACAAAATGAAGACCCATAAATCACTGGGCTCCGCAAGGAGAGAGGACTAAGTCAGTTAGGTGTGAAGTATCCATTGTAAACTGTGCGCCCCCCAGTCAGTTCAAGCTTATCAACCCCCGCCCCGCCGTGCCCCCTGTCTGTGCGCTGGGGGTCTGAGGACTCTGAGGGAGGGGTGGGCAGAGCAGAAAGAAGCGAGGATTCCGTGCTGTCCACTCACAATTTGTTGAGTGCTTCCTAGGGAGAGCGAGTCAAAGTAATGGGTTTAAAAAGGCACTATTTAGTGAGGGAGTGCATCTGTACTTCCAACAATGGTTGTTCTGCCCTAGCTGGTGTTGCTCAGTGGGTAGAGCGTGGGCCTGCGGACGGAAGGGTCCCGGGTTCGATTCAGGTCAAGGGCACGTGCCTGAGTTGCGGGCTCCATCCCCAGTAGGGGGCGTGCAGGAGGCAGCCAATCAATGACTCTCTCATCATTGATGTTTCTCTCTCCCTCTCCCTTCCTCTCTGAAATCAATAAAAATATATATTTTTAAATACTATTAAAAGCAATGGATGTTCTTCCCTTGGCTGAGGGATGGGAACCAGACGAGGCGGGTGTTTGCTTTTAAACACAGCTGGCATTGCACACTTAGCAGCAGGGGTGACTTCGCCCTATTTATCCCATTTGCGCCCTCGGATTTGGGAAAGCATTGGGCGTCTCCTCATACCCACTCCTGCTGGAGACCCTCCAACGCAGAGGTGGGGGAGCGCTCAGGTGGCGGGAGTTCAAACGCCGTTTGGAGACGGGATTGGACGTGTTCATCTTCTCATGCCGCAGAGTGACCGCCCCTCCCTCCACCGTGTGATTGAACCGTGTCGGTCTCAGTCTCATTATCTTCTCCCGAGCCTCCCATCCGCCCGCCTTCCTTCTAGAATCTCTTCAACGCGCCAGTCTCGTCTCTGCAGAACAAAAGGAGAGAAATGTGATCATAAAATTGGCATTTGGGTCCAAGGTCTTAAAAACAAAATGAGTGCCTTAAAAAAAAAGACTGAAAGGAAGGAAGGAAGGAAGAGAGGGAGGGAGGGAGGGAGGGAGGAGAAAGTCTTGAGCTGCAGCGTGTTCCCTCTTCCTCGCTCTTGCACGAGTGCTTAACCACCTCAGGGCTTAGTTTCTCAAGTGTCCTTGACGTCTCTCGGGACAATGCTTTCTGTCTCCTTAAGCAGAGGCTGCTGGGCTGTGCGCGACCAGTGTCTGGCTCTCAGGGATTCCCTATCGGGACACTTCCTCTGCTTGTCCACTTCAGAAAGTCAACTCAAGATGCATTCCCAGCGTGGCTCCGTGATTGAACGTCAACCTATGAACCAGGAGGTCACGGTTCGATTCCTGGTCAGGCCACATGCCCGGGTTGCAGGCTGGATCCCCAGTGTGGGGCGTGCAGGAGGCACCAGATCCATGATTCCCTCTCATCATTGATGTTTCTCTCTCTCTCTCCCTCTCCCTTCCTCTCTGAAATCAATAAAATATATATATTTTTTAAAAGATGCATTCCCATATGGTGGCATTGCCATGTCCTTTACCATAGCCCTGCACATGGCTCCTTCGGCCTCCCTTTAACTGGGAAAAAGAAACTAATAATAAAATCAGCAATATTATCTCGGAGTATTAAGTAAATCCTTTGTAAAAATAAATAAATAAATAAATAAATAAATAAATAAATAAAAAACACACACCACAAACAAAAACAAACCTCTACTTAAAAAGCGGTAATAAACCTATGTTCCCAGGCTGACTCCCTTGCCCCAGCGTGAATTCTAAGCCTCCGTGTGGCTGGGGTCTGGGGCAATTACACTCAGGGCCAGGCCTGCAGTCAGGCCCCAAATGGCTCTCTGGAGGGGAGCTGGGGGGTTCCCATTATTGTAAAGGCAAGACTTCAAACCAAATGTTTCTCTCTTTATTGATCCGCTTTCATCTCCTTTCATTGCCTTTCCTGTTTGGCCTTTTTCCTCTTTTTTTTTTTTTCTTTTTTCCACCCCGGTGGTGAACACCCTCCGTTGGTGATTGAAGACGTGGAAGGTGCTGTTTACAAAGGCTATTAATGCCCCGTCCTCATTTCCTGCTTTCCCGCCCAGGAGCCTGACACACAGCCCTCCTCCACCGGCACTAAAATGTCCGAGAGGACCCCCTGCGCGGCGCGGTCTGCATCGGGCAGAGGACCGGCGAAGGCACCGCTCGTCCCCGCGGCCGGCAAGGAGGGCTTCCTTTGTAGCTCTTGGAAGAGATCTTTGGGATCCTGGGATGATTCACATCTTTGGGATCCAGAGGCGATGGGCCTGGAATCTATGCATCTTTTTTAAAATGTGTTTTTATTGATTTCAGAGAGGAAGGGAGAGGGAGAGAGATAGAAACATCAGTGATAAGAAAGAACCATGGATTGGCTGCCTCCTGCACGCCCCACACTGGGGATGGAGCCCACAACCCGGGCCTGTGCCCTGACCGGGAATAGAGCCGTGACCTCCGGGTTCATAGGTCGATGCTCAACAACTGGACCAAGCCGACCGGGCTATTATTTTTGCCATGCTTATCATTGATTATACCTTCTGCTATCCTAAATGGACCCATATTGCATCATTTCCTCTATTTGAAGGCCTCGGTGCCCTTGCCTCTCAATAATGAGGTTGCACTGCTTGAGAAAGGAAATCTAGAATGAGGCCAGGCCATCAGCTTGGAGAGTCCGCCATGCGTGGGTTCCACCCCCACTCCGTCCCCCGTGAGCACTGAGACCTTCGGTCCATCTCCTAACCTTCTAAGGCCTGTGTTCCTTCAGTGATAAAATAAAGAGTCATAGCTGCTGCCTCATTAGGTCGTCCTAAGAATTAAAGGAGACAACGTGTGTGAACGCCTCACACATCATATCCAATAAACATTAACCACTTTTTCTGTTATTGGTTTGTTAATCCTCTCCCCAGGGTATTTTTTCCATTTTTTTTTAGAGAGAAGGGAAGGGGGAGAGAGAGAGAGAGAGAGAGAGAGAGAGAGAGAGAGAGAGAGTTAGAGAGAGAGGGAGAGAAATACAGTTGTGAGAGACTAGCAATGCACTTGATGCTCTCTTGATCTAAATCATGGGTGAGGGATGTCTGCTCCGAGGGCCCCTGAAATCATGTGGGCTGACCCTGCCAAGGCATTAGGGATGACTTAATTAACCCTTTGTATGCCACAGGCCAGTGGTCGGCAAACTGCGGCTCGCGAGCCACATGCAGCTCTGTTGACTAATGAGTTTGCCGACCACTGACCTAGACTCTCGATTCCAATAATAACAGGCTGTTGTTGTTCCTTGTGATTAAGCCCCTATCCCAGTGGTGGGCAAACTCATTAGTCAACAGAGCTGCATGTGGCTCACGAGCCGCAATTTGCCGACCACTGTAAGACACAATTAAATTCAAAGTATCGTGGCGTGTGGGGATGGTTTCCGTTTTGGACGCGTGGCGGTTGACTGGTTAAATGTTTGCCAAATGTAGCAGGCTAATCGTTAGGGTGATGATTTTGTAAGGCCCCCGAGTGATGTTATAAATATTCCAATGGCCCTTGGCAGAGAAAAGGTTCCCCACCCGAGAGCTAAACGATGCTGCATTATTCCCTTGTTCCCTTTCCTGTCTGCTCTGTTCAGTCTTGTGTGCCTTTGAGCACTATGCCCTGCATTTCATCAGTGTTGATGCGCAGCATTGAAATACAACGTTCGCCTTTTTTGCTTTTGCTGAAACAAACTTTGCTGTCATCGGTCATCACGTTAATGTCTATTGTGAGAGGTTTTGTGGGTTGCGCTTTCAGGAGCAGAAGTTAGTCTTTAGGTATTTGCTTTTCTAAACTTTACTAAATAATCAATGCAGCATCGTTTCCCATGGTGATTGAACTAACTTACATTTCACCCAGAAGTGGGCAATGCTTAATGCAATCAACAAAATTCTCTATATTTTAACCAATTTGACTCTACTATCATTGCTGTAGTTATGATCTTTATCTCTGAATTTTTTTTTTTGCCTTAAATGTAGTGATAGCAGTGCCAAATTAGTCGAGTGCAAAAAATAGGAAGATAGTCACATCGACTCTCTTTTTGATGGATTTTGCTGAGTATGTCTCTTTTCATCCTTTTACTTTCAAACGTTCTGTGTCCTTCTATGTTATGTATGTCTCAGGAAAACAGCAGATGCTTGAATTTTCTTTGTGTTGTTTTGATCTAGTCTATACTGTTTTGGTAAAGAACATATTTAGTCCACGTACACTTATTGTGATTATTGGTACATTTCTATTTATTTTTACCACCTTATTTCATGCTTTCTAGTTCCATTTTTTCTTTACCTTCCACTTCCGTATTCTTCTATTGAGTGTTTCCCCCCACTTGTCCCATTTTTTAACTTTATCACTTTCTAAATTGTCCACTTTTTCATTTTAGTGGTGATGTCAAGGTCTTTGCATGCAGATTTACAAAGCCCAACGCTAATTAATGTTTTCATCTTGCTCCTAACACTGAGGTTACTCTAAAACCAGTCACCCTCCCAGCGGCCATTTTTTACAGCACAGCATCTCTGTGTATTTTTAACTCCTCAAAAGATCATTGTTGCTTGTAACAAATCAACACGTGCCTACATTTAACTTCACACCTAAATCAGTTTTGTATCACAGAGTTCTTGGGGTATTTTTTTCATTAAATGAGACTCTTCTAGTGGCCACCTCAGTTTCCGTTTGAATGCGTTGTCTTGGTTCTAGACAGGGGTTTCACTTGGTACGCCATTCTGCGTTGGCATTTTTTCTCGGCACGGTGAAGCTATCGCAGTGCCTGCTGTGACTCTTGAGCAGTCAGCTCTCCGTGTAAATGTTTCTCCATAGGCCATCTCCGTGTGTGCTTCTCTTATTGTATGTAAGATCTCTTTGTCTGTTATGTCTTCTACTTTTATTATCATGTGACTGGTATAGACAAAAGCCAGATTAAGTACCTTACCTCTCTAGGTCCTTCGTCTCCTTCTGTTTTCTCCCCGCTTGGGATTCTTGACATTTTAGAAGAATTCAGGCCAGTATTTCATTAAAAAATATAAGGAGCTTCCCCCCTTGATTCAACACAGGTTTTTAAAGTTTTTAATTTAAGGGTGAACATCCTTCTGTGTGTGTGAGAGTGTGTGCTCCTGAGCATGTGTGTGTATACAAACGACAACAATCTATTCCATCATAATTCTGGAAACAGGAAACCTTTTAAAACTATGATTCTTCTCATATTTTTCTCTCTCGATGACAGAATCCCAGGCACTATAGTGTAACATAATTTTTAATGTATGAGATTTAAATGATGTCCTTATGTCTCAATGATGTATGCTCCTGTATTCTCATTTGCCACATGAATTAGGAGAAAAATTAAACTCGCAGACATCCTGGATAATCTGTCCAGTTTGTACGTGAGGTCTTCATTTCGCCTGTGGTTGGGTCCTGTGATATGAGCTTATCTCTCAATGCTGAGGGGAAGACGTGTGTGGTGTGGTACAGGGAAACGCAGGTTCTGAACCAGAACTTGCTGGCCCTTTGCAGCCAGAAAGGACTACCAGAGGGTTGTGTTTTTGTTTTTGTTTTTTGTTTGTTTGTTTGTTTTTACAAAGCATAGATCAGAAACAAAACAGAATTATCCTATGAGGGCACCAAATAAACAAAAGGGGTGTAATTCAAGACTAAGAATTTCATACCAATATCTTGAGCCCTCACAGTAGGCTTCTATTTGAAGTGGGTAATCTGATTCATTGAAAAGTATTAATAGAGAACCGGTAGTCTTCAGTAATTTAGAGTGGGGGGCAATATTGACGGGTCCTTTTTGCAGACATTTATGCCAAGCTTATGTCAAGACCACGGGCTCTGACATCAGGCGAGCCTGGATTCGACTCCTTGACTCAGCTGAGTGGCCTCTCTGAGCCTTGGTTTCCTGTTCTGAGAGCGGGGATAATATTAGAGCCCACATCATTGGGCTGTTGTGAGAATTGACAACATTGTTCTTAACAAGGATCGACAGGCACTTACCGCCGTTTATGACCTATTGAGGGAGCTCAGAATCATGGCTTCCTTGTCGTTGTGGGTCAGCACTGTTTGTCCGGGATGAAATGACCATGTCCGCACCTCCATGTATGCACCCGCTGGCCAGGAGCTGGGGTGGACGCTTACAATCCCAGGGCAGTGATTAAGGGTGCCCCAAAGGATATGGGGAAATTCCCCACGCATCCTTGGCACAAACGTGTTTTCAACCCACGATACAAAACATCGAATTATGAGGCATTGGGCTCGAAAGGGAGAGAAAGATCGAAGGGACTTGCCAACAAACAACCAGACCCCATCTCAATCTCTAAACGGTCGGCGTCGCTCCTGCAAGGACAGGCACAGGCGGTGTCCTGTTAGGCCATGGAGTCGATGTGAAGCAACGAAAGGGAGTGCATTTCCTGGGCATCTATTGTTGGATGGCCGGGGTCGTTTGAAGAGCGCAACAAAATATATGGTTGGGAATAAAGGGCCTGAAATGTGCTTCATCGCAGACATGCTAAAAGCATGGCAGCGTGTGTGTGCCATAGTGCAACTCGATCCCCGCTGCCTTTGGGCCGAGCCCGTCGTAAATCGTCAGAGCCGGCCTTCGCGTTCACTCTGGCTCATTCCGAGGGTCTCCTTTCCACAGAGTAAATCACCTCGGCTTCGGGACTTTATTCTCCATCTTGTGTATAAGTAAACGGCAGGATCAATTGGGAGGCAGAATCAATCTGCTATTTATTACCTTGAAACGTGACACCCTATTTTAAGTGCCCTATTCCCTGATGATTTCACTTGAGAACAGCATTATGTCCAAACAATATAGAAACCAGCTTTACTGCTCCTGGGTTTTGTGTGTGTGTGTTGTTTTTTTTACTTCAGCCTGGATGGATTTATATTGTGTATAACTTTCAGGACCTAAATAAGTTACTTAGTGGGTTTTGAAACAAGCATGTAAACGAGGAAGAGTCATTTGGGGTTTGGGGAGTCTTAAATCAGAGCAGAATGCACTCATGACCAGACTTTTTTTTTTTTCATTTAAGAAAAAGAAGAGGGGGGAAAAGCAGGACTCCCATTGACCCCCGGCTCATGGCTTCACGTTCCAAAGAAAATAAATAAAAATCTCCTGTCCAGGGGAAGGAGGTGGGCTTCCTGGGGACGCTGCCGTCTGGTCCTTACACGTTGCCGGGAGCCCGCCTCTGACTGATGGGTTTCAGAAGGCGTGCCCCTCACACGGCGGGGGGCGAAAGGGCAGGAGATCCGATGTCTATCAGGGAGGTTAAACCTAATCTTCGTGACCTGCCCCCCGCTCTTCCTGATTAACACACGGGGGGGGGGGGGGGGGGAAGACCCTCTCTCTGAAGCGCTGTCAGCATCGCTGTCCCTGGTCTGAGTCTGAGGTCTCGGCTGCTCTCAGAGGGTCATTCCCGGGCCAGGTGGCCACTGCACACGCCGTCTGCGGCAGGCGTGGTAAAACATGTTTAAACGCCCAAACTGAGTTAGATGGAATCGAAGAGAAACTGACAGTAATGAAAAGCTGGTGACAGCCTTGATCCCCATAAATTTGTATTTTATTAGGGCTTCAACCTAAGGTTAACCAGAAAGAGAAGGGACGAAGGGGGCTGAGATCTTAAAGGTGGTCTAAGAAAGACCATAGCAACATCCCGCATCTCCTGGCGAAGGTGATGGTAAATCCTTCCTCTCTCTCTCTCCCTCCCTCTCTCCCTCCCTTCCTTCCTTCCTTCTTTCCTTTTCTCTTTCTTTTCTCTCCTTCCTTTCTCTCTTTCTCACACTCCCTCTCTCGCCTCCCTTCCTCTCCTTCTCCCTCCTTTTCTCCATCTCTCTCCCTCCCTTCTTCTCTCTCTCTCTCTCTCTCTCTCTCTCTCTCTCTCTCTATATATATATATATATATATATATATATATATATAAATGTGTACTCTCCATTATGTTATTAACCATTCCATAATGGCGTTTCATGGAATTCATTCAGGGCTTTTGGGAAGATACAGATAAGAAGGAAAGATTTTTTAATAAAAGTATATTAATGAATATTAATTGATCTTCTAATATTTCAGAGTACAATTCATCTCAGCCTTTCCTTATCCTTCATACATTCTAAACTTTTGGCATCATTGCCAATGGATCAAGGCCAGTCAGTAGACAAAGCCTGCATTAAAGGCATTAATGTATAGGTTGTAATGGAGCTTAAGCCAGGGCACGATTGTGCGTGTGTGCATGCATGTGAAAGTGTGCATGTGTGTGCATGTGTGTGTGAGTGTACTTGCGTGTAGGCAAAGGTTTCTCCTTTCCTCTTCATCCCTTCAGACCCCGAAAGCTTGCCTAAAACAGCTAACGTGTTCTGGGATTTATAGGAAAATTTATGATCTTCAAGGTAAAATAAAACTTTACATCGTATACAGCCTAGGACAGACTCTGAGAATCCATGTAATTCCCCTAAATTATAAGGAACCGTAAACTCTGGCTGAGTTCTTGTATCATTGCCACGTAACCTCAAGTCAACCTGGAAGTCACAAGGGACTTTGGATTATAAACAATAAAGTTATGAGAGAGCCTTCTACCCACAGGGATCTGATTCATAGGTTTCCTTAAAGACAAGGGGCAGCGGGATGCAGAGCCAATGAAGACAGCCAGCGATTCACTTCTTCGCACGGCCAGCCCGGGCTAATTAGAACAGCGTTGCACATGGACATCAGCAAGGAGGCCTCTGCCGGCCGGGAGGCCTGCGCCTGTGGAGTCACGAAGAGATCTGGGTCATGGATCTGCTGTTTGGGTCGGGTCCTTTGCCTGCAGGCGAGCCCAGGCCCTCACCCTGTCACAGGCACTCTGCACGTCCCACCGCACGGGGCAGGGGGCCTGTGGGCCCTGGTTGGAGCTCCTGTGACGAATGCTTGCCACCAAGCTTCCCTTCAGGAGTTGTTTATGTCACCGCAGCCTGTCTGTGTGCTCTGCACCGAGGACCACTTGGACAACACGCAAATCGGTCAGGTGGCCTTGAAGGCTCCTGGCTCTGAGAAAGCTGCCGATCGGCACGGCCTGCCCATGATGCAGGGGTGCGGGGTAGCTGGGCTCTGGGCACGCTGGCCACTGGCTTCCTGCAGGGATGGGGGGTGGCGTGGCTTCCTTCCCGGAGCCGGGGGCTCCTTCCTGTGGTTGTTAGGACTTGTTTTCCTCCCCCTGAAAGATTCACCACTAGCGATCCTCGCTCTTGGTCCCCTGACCTCCTCTCCAGTAAATAAGCCAGAGGTTCAAGCCCACCGTTGGGCGTGGGGGGACGTACACAGTCAAAAATCATTGTTAAAGGGATTTGTTAATGTTTGAAAAATGAGACGTTTCCACGTAAAAATCTCGTGTATAAAACAGTTGTTGGGACCTACCCGGTTTGGCTCAGTGGATAGAGCGTCGGCCTGTGGACTGCAGGATCTTGGGTTCGATTCCGGTCCAGGGCACAGGCCCGGGTTGTGGACTCGATCCCCAGTGTGGGGCATGCAGGAGGCAGCCGATCCATGATTCTCTCTCCTCATTGATGTTTCTATCTTTCTCTCCCTCTCCCTTCCTCTCTGACATCAATAGAAATATATTTACAAACAAAACAAAGCAGTTGTTGGGTGTTATGCCCCTGACCGTGGCAACGATGGTGTGAAGATTTTCTTGTAAAACTTAGAAAAACCGGGCAAGCCGGGCGCACCTTCGCACATCCTGCCCCGCCATCCTGCCCAGCGGAGGGGACTCCGATGCGGCCATTGTGTAGGCTGGCCGATGGCAGCCGTTGGCGTACCTGCCTGGCCGCCTGTGGGCACTGGCTTCGGCACCCCGATACCCAGTTCCAGAGACAAGGTACTTGGACAGGCAGGAAGTTAAGCAGCGTGCATCTGAGCGTCTCTCTGATCCGTGCCTCCTTAGAAGGCCTCGGCACCCCCTTTTCAGGCACGCCGGGCTCTTCTAGAAGAAATGGTGTTGCTGTAATCACTAGGAATAACTTACTCAACTGTGCCTCCCCCAGCCCCAGCCATGGCGTCGGGTTCGAGGCATTACATGTATCCTGTGATTTGATTAGTGAGTGAGTAAGACGCTTCTCAGAGACTCGCAGAATTGACACCCTGTCAGCCAATGAAATGTATCACTGAGGCTCCATTCTAGAACTCCCTCCCTCCTCTTGGTCTAATGCTGGCAGCTGGGTCTCCCCACCATCACTCGCTCCCCTGAAACCCAACAGCAGGGACTGACCTAGCAGGCATGCAGTACACATTTGTTGGATACATTGACTTGCTGTAGCAGCCTGGACTGAGTAAAACACGATCTGTCAGTGCTTCTGTAGCTCTATCCCGTGCCTGGTACTACGTGTGGCACATAGTAGGCCTTCACTAATGGAATAAACGAGTGCTGAATGCTGTCATGAGTGTA
Organism: Cnephaeus nilssonii; assembly: GCF_951640355.1. NCBI lineage: Eukaryota > Metazoa > Chordata > Mammalia > Chiroptera > Vespertilionidae > Cnephaeus > Cnephaeus nilssonii. Next base: position 5,102,066 of record NC_137091.1, read on the forward strand.
TAACCTTTTCTCTCCAGTTCAAAACACCATCAAAGCGGGGCTGCTGTGTTACATCCTCCGTGGTGCCTGAGAGCCAGGGGTGCGTAGTAGGTGGTCCATAAAGACAATCTATCAGTTGACTCCAAAAAGGAGTTGAATATCCCGACGTTTTAAGCAGAAAATCTCCTTTGTTTTCTTCACGGCTGACAATGCCCAGATGCTCCAACCTGAGATGGGAGGGACAGCTTCCCAGTTCTCTAAAGTAAACCCAAACCCTCTTTCAGCGGCATCTCTGAAACCTCCCAGCATCCCAGTGAGTCCCTCCTCTGCCAGCTACCAGCCACGATCCCGATGGTGGGGTCCCCTTGCTCTAGGTGCAGGCGGGGCTCCAGGCGAAGTTCCCGCACCGGGCTGTGCCGGCTCTGGACAGAGGCCAGCGGCCAGGGCTGCGTTGAGGGCCGGGGCCTCCGGGTCCCTTCAGACGCGGCCCCAGGCCTGGCGGCCTCGGGGAGGCGTGGCAGCGGCCCTCCCACACCAGGCCCGTGTCCCGCCCAGACCCTGCGCCTGGCCTCGCCGGGAAGCGGTGGGCGGCTGACCCTGGAGGAGCCACTTGCCTTTCATCTTTCACCTGCGGGCCGTCCTTCCCGCTTTCCCAGGACGTGTGGAATGCGCCGTTTATGAAAGAAGCGGATAAGTGGGCGGGACCTGTATGTAGTCAGACTGATGTTTAGCAGGATGCTCATTTTGTGCCCGGCCGTTCTAATTATTCCACTCGACCTCCCCTCCCCCCAGTCCCGCTGGTTCCCTGGGGGGGGGGGGGGGCTCCTGGCCCCAGGGCTTCCTCTTCCTCCCACAGTTCACTTCTATCTCTTTCTCTGACCATCGGCCTCTCGGAAGCCCGGCTCCTCCCAGTAAAATGGGGACGACAGACACTGGTGCGCACCGGTGGCTGCTGGAGGCTTACACGCGCAGGCAAGCCTGTTTCCTGGCACGGCGCTCCGTGTCAGTTGGGAGCGGTCACCATCAGGGCTGTCCTGCAGATGTGACGGGACAAGTGAGCCACTGTCCCTCACAAACGGCCACCTCTGGACGCGGACGGGGTGGCATCAGCTGAGTGCCCCTTCGCGGTGCTTTCTCCTGCGGGTGCCGTCCATGCTCTGCCCGGCCCTGGCCGGCTGGCTCCGGGGCGCAGTGCCCTCCCAGGCACCACCAATAGGTTGCCGGTTCGATTCCCGAGGACACCTGCCCCCCCCCCCTCCGGCTCTTCGCTTTCTGGAGGGGCCGGGGCCGCCTGGGTCTGTTTCACAGCGACTCCTTCAGCTGGGCCCAGGGTCCATCCTCCTTCCTCCCCATCCCCTCCGCAGCTTGGGCGCGCCGGGTACGTGTCTCCGTGTCACAGGTTCTGGAGTCACGCTGGTCTCTGTCCACCTTGGGGTCTTGTTCAAGTGCAGACCCTGCTTCCGCGGGTCTGGGCAGGGGCCGGGAGCTTCCAGTCCCCCCTCCCCCCCGGGGTGGATGAGGCAGCCACCCTGGGCCATGCCCTGGGAGTGAGGTTTGTGCTCAGCCCCCTGGCCATGCCTGGAGGTGCAGCATCCTGTGGCTGCCTCCCTGGGGCTCAGAAGGCTCCTGACACTTCTCTTCAATCCAGCTCTTGCCTCTGGCCAAGCAGGTCCTGCCCCTGGGGACAGCGATTGCCGCCCTCATTGCTGGGTGAGCCAGACACGTCTGGGAAGGGCAGGGCCGACGGAGCCAGAATACTGTGCCCAGGCCCTCCGCTCTCCCCTCCTGGGCGAACCCTTTCCACTGTGAGGCATCGCTCTACCGTGCATGGGGCGGGGGGCGGGGGAGGGGGGTGTGGAAGGGGACGTCCAGCCCGGTTCAGAGCTTCTTCCTTCCCGAGGTCACTGGCCTCCCTGAGGGGAGGGCTGGGCGGTTACACGCCTCGGAGGCCGGCCCTCCCGCCTCCTGCCACAGACAGCTCATTGTATTTCTGGTTTATGGGGCGCGTTTACGGTTGGCCTTTGGGGTGTTGGTGTCTCCTGCGCCCGGGGTGGGGGTTTACGTGGATGTTAAGTACGATTGCCCTTTAGAAAGGTTTTGTTTTTAATTAAGCGTTTTATTTATTTTTTTTTCTCCAGTGGAGCTTGGGGCTTTTGCATTTTAGTGCTTTCAAAATAAACATTTATTATCCGTTTTTATTAATCTTTATGATTATATCTCCATCATCAGCCCCATGGGTAAAACGGGCTGATCGCCCCAAAGCCTCGGTCCTCTCGTCACAGGAAAAGTCGCTGGATTTTCCTTAGAAGACAGGGAGCCCCCCTCGTGTAGAGGGCAGGGGCGCACATGTAGATCGCCTTGCACACAGAGGTCTGCGACCCCGCCCACAGCTTCTCCCTGAGAGGGGTTCCCAGTGGCAAAGACAGTCATCTTGCCTCTCTCTCCGCCTCCAGACTGACAGCCTTGCCCACCTCCAGGCTGCTCTGACTCCCCCTCACTCCCCGTCTTCCCAAGACCACCTGGGAGTTTGCAATCTCTCTGTCCCTTGCCAGCGATTGGGTTGTGTTGTACCTGTTTTGCACACGGTTGTCACTCTCCCTCACAAGAGCCACTCAGCACTCGTTCATGTAGGTGGGCAACAAAGACGTGTTGAGCCCGTCCTGTGGGTCAGGTCCCATGGAGGTGCTGGAGGTACAGGGACAACCACACAGACTCCCCTACCCTCACGGGGTGTACCGTTTCACCTGATGAATGCCTGAATTGCAACGGCGGGCACTGGTGTGGCAGGAAAGCACGGAATGGCAGCCTGGCCCATCTGCAATTACACATTTCTCAAGGCCAGATCCAGGTTTAGTCTCTGAGCTAAGGGCTCACTTTGGCCATTCCAGAGAGTAAGAGCCATCCTATCTAACAAAAACGGAATATGCAAACTGACCGTAACTCCATGACAAAGATGGCGGCGCCCACAGCCAATAAGGAGGGAATATGCAAATTGAGGCAACAGGCGAGAGGCGGAAGGCGGCTCTGGCTGGAGCGAAGGTGGAAAGGCGGCTCTGGGCCGGCTGGAGCGAAGGCGGTGCCAGCAGCCACGGGAAGGAAGGCCTATTCTTGCACGAATCTTCGTGCACCGGGCCTCTGGTGGTGTAATAACGGGCAGACCCCCGGGACAGCGTGCTGGTGTTGTCTTCTCTGCACAATGGGAAGCAGTGGATCCACCCGGGTTCCTGCTCCTCCCTCACTCCTTGTGCCAAGTAGGTGGTGTGGGCTCTCCGTTCATGCTCATCCTTCTGTTTTCTCTGCCTTGGGGGCTGAAAGCCTGCAAACACCATCACCCACATTTCTCGCCACATTTCTTGGGTTCCAGATAGGTCCTGCTGGGAGGCGGCCCTCTCAGCAGGTAAGAGGCAGAGAAGAGCTAGCGATGGTCCCCTCCTCCCACCGCCTCTGTAAATAGTGGTGGAGAGCGCCTGCCTCGCAGAAATAAAATGGCAACAATAGCATGATTGAGAAGTTGTTTGAAATGTATTTTATGCTACACAAGTTGGTATATTACTTGAAGGTAGAGAGTGATCAAAGTTAAAAATGTACCATAAAGTCTAAAGCAGCCACTAAAATCACAAAACAGTAATAGTTAATAAATCAACAGAGATTTAAAAAAAGGAACCATTAAAAAAGACATAATACTAAAATATTCAAGAAAAGAGAAAAAAGGAACAATGAATAAATGAAACTAGTAGAAAGCTAATAGCAAAATGGTATATTTGTATCTATCTATGACAGTAATCACATTAAATGTAAATGGTGTAAATATTCCAATTAAAAGGCAGAGATTGCTAGGTTGGATGGACAAGCAAGAGCCCAACTATATGCTGCCTACAATAAATGCACTTTAAATATAAAGGCATAAACAGATTGAAAACAAAAGTATGGGGGAAAAATATGCTGTGCTAACACTGATAAAAAGAAAGCTGGGGTGGTTATATCAATACCAGACAAAGTATGTTTCAGAGCAAAGAATGTTACCAAATACAAAGAGAGAGTACTTAATGTAATGATAATAGAGTAATTTCATTAAGAGGACTGAGTCCTAAGAGTTTATACACTTAGTAGTAGTAGAGCTTCAGAGTAGATCAAGCAAAAACTGATAAAACTGCAAAAAGAAACAGAGAAATTTACAATTACATTTGGAGATTTCAATAATCCTTGATAATAACAAATAGAAAATCAGTAAGGATATACAAGACTTTAACAGTATTTTCAACCAACTTGATCTAGTTGCTATTTATAGAAAACTATCCAACAAAAGCAGAATTCACATTGTTTTCTAGCGCACGTGGAACAACATTTATGAAGACAAGCCATAGTCTCCTCAAACTGGCTGACTGACAGATTAGCACAAAAATTCTGAGTGACCCTGCCTTTGTGTTGTTCCTCGTGGTGTTCCTGGGGCATGAACTACTCTTCCCGCTTACCCACTCCCACCTGCCTGGCTGACTCCCATTCTACCTCCTTTGTCAGGCCTTCCTCAACTACCCAAAGAAACCCTGTCTCCTCCACGTGATGGTCATACTTTGTACATGCATTCCTCCTTGCTTGTATCACAGCTTGTTGAATCCCATCCTTTCTTGTTGAATTATATTGTATACATTTTCTGCTTCTCCACAAGATGATAAAGACAAGATTTAGGATAAAAATCACGTTATTATAGTGAGCGGCGTGCTATACTTTATTTATTCACAGTAGCCATTGTTTACTCAAGACCTATTCTCTGCCAAGCACTAGCATGCACTGTTTTTTCTTAATGTAGAGACAGTTTTAAGAAACATGCATTTAGTAACTATGACGTGCGGGACATTGACATACTACATAGAAAATTGCTCCCACAAAGTACATTTGGAAGGCGGTCTTACGGGCAAGAGGATATGACCTTGCTAGGTGACCTTTATTTAGCAAACTCACATATCGCTGTAAATTTTTCAAACCAAACCAGGCAGCATAAAGATGGCATGTGTCCTCACGCAGTAGGGAAACCATCTGAGTATCGGGAAACGTGTGTCTTTTTCCATCTTTCCTCAGCTCTTCCTTCCAGTATCCCTGTAAGGCAAGGGTGTTGACTGCGTACCCGTGTGGACCCTCTCTCTGGTGGCCCCGAATAGAGCTGTCTCCCGGGGAGAGAGCGAATGAAGCAGGAGCCGCCCTCTGCCCTCCGGTGCCACCCGCGAGAATGAATTACCCTATCCCACGGGAGGACTGTTTTTCATTCATCGATTCTCGCAGCCATCCAATAATCTGGATTGCCTCTTACACTTCATCTTTCTCTTCAGAAGGAGAAGCGGTCCTTACCCAGGGACACCCCCGTGCATCTCACAAACCTCGCGTGTAATTTATCTGTGGCAAGCCAAGGAGAAAAACCAGATTTTTCATCCAGCACGCCCTCATATCGTCTGAATCCTTGTCAACGGCGTTCTTCTTACACGGAAAAATCGCCCATTTGATAGAGCACGCCGGCCGGGCTTGCCGAGTCACGTGATCCTAATGTCATTCTCATTTGACGGAGGTGGATCCAAAAGTTGGATTCACTCTCCCGGCTGCCCAAGTCCTAGATTATTGGGCTAGAAATGAAAACCATTTTTCTTCCGCCGCCAGGGAGAGAGAAACCCGTTTGCCGAGACGTTAGAGAGAACAGATTGTCATGGGGTGGTGTTCGGGGAAAGGCCCAAGGCAGGCAGTTCCCATACAACACCAAGAAGGCACAACTTGCTGGTCCTGGCAGCACCGCGCCTTCCCTGACGGTGCCACCAGGAGGGTTTGCCACTTAGTCAGCAGCATGGCACGTGCACTGGCACCGGGGAAGGCCAGGGGGCATGAGTGCCTGCTGGGTGTTGCTGCGTGTCTACTTCAGCTAGGTTCTTTTTTTTATTTTTATTGTTATTGATTTCAGAGAGGAAGGGGGAGAGAGAGAGAGAGAGAAACATCAATGATGAGAGAGCGTCATTGATCAGCTGCCTCCTGCACGCCTCTCTCCCTCTCCCTTCCTCTCTGAAATCAATAAAAATATATATATTTTTTTAAATCATAACTAAATAAGTCTCCCAGTGGACACAAAGGGAACCCTTCTATCCCCAGTGACAAAGGATGTTCTCATATATGAGTACATGTGTGTGTATGTGTGTATACATACACTTAGTGAACTGTATGTACTAGTATATAGTGAACATGCATGCACACATGTAAACACAAGCATATATTTTATTTTCTTAAATCAAAAAAACTGGGTAGAGTATTTTGTACCCTGCCCTTGTCACTTATTAATCTGCCTTTAATAAATTCTCCCCTGAGGATATTTTTACATTGATTTTTAGAGAGAGGGAAAGACAGAAAGAAACATCAATGTGAGAGAAGCACATCGATTGGTTGCCATCTGCATGCGCCCTGACCAGGGCCTGGGCCAGAGAGGAGCCTGCAACCGAGTTACGTGCCCATGACCGGAATCAAACCTGGGACCCTTCAGTCTGCAGGCCGACGCTCTATCCACTGAACCACACCGGCTAAGGCTAATCTGCCTTTAGAGGAACCTCATCTTGCTTTTGGTTTATTGGCGTCCTTGGAGAGAGGAAACAGCTGGCTGGTGTGTGAGTGAGGTTTTCATTACTGACTCGGTTAGGAGAGGTTTAGATGAGGGGATAGGATTGGAGGTGGACAAAGCAGGCAGAGAGTATGAATAAGAAATGGTTTTCAACGGTCAGAATGGCTACCATCAACAAATCCGCAAGCGACAGGTGCTGGCGAGGATGTGGAGAAAAGGGAACCCTCGTACACAGCTGGTGGGAAGGCAGTGAGGAACTGTATTTTTATTTTATTAAAATAAACTCCCATTTGACTCAGCAATCCCACTTCTAGGAGTATATCCTAAGAAACCAGAAACACCCATCAGAAAGAAGGTATGCACCCCTATGTTCATAGCAGCGCCATTGACACTAGCTAAGATCTGGAAACAGCCCAGGTGCCCGTCAGCAGGTGAGTGGACACAAAAGAAAATGACATTTCATAACAGAATCAGGGAGAGAGAGAAGGTTCAGGGATTGCATCGCAGCCTGCCAAGCAGTAAGACCATTTCATGCCTCCGCCCCGAATCCAAACCTGGGCTAACTCTCCAGCTTAAAACTGTATCGGGGCTTCAGTATGCGTTTGGACCTTGCCAAGGAAGGAACCAGGTGACCCAGGGCGATCGCCACCTTCCCACAGCCTCAGTCTGGGCCCGTACTCCAGTGGAGAATAAGTCAGAATGGAAGGGAAGGGGGGAGGTGGAGAGAAAGAAACTTACTTTTTTTTTTTCTTTTTGGTCAGTGAACACAGTGGAAATGGATTAAGTTGGCTCAAAAAAGACTCAAGTCCCTTTTGCCCTAATGGTGTTTCGGCGCGGAGAGGGAGATGGGATTGCGTGTCTCTCTGCTGGCTTCCGCTATTAGCTGCAAAAGAGCCAGGGAACGCTCCCTCGCGGAGGCTCTCCGGGAAAGAACGCGGGGAAACAATAGCCGGCTGTCACTGCCGGCTGGACTCTACCTTTGATCAGCCAAATGAGTGTTGCAGGCATTTCTTATAGGACGGAGATTGCTTATCGATCTATATCAAAATATGCATGCTAATCCGGGCAGCAGGGAGCATTTCCAAGTGGAGTTAATAATCTGATCGCTGCCCTGTCTGGACCAATTCTCTGAACTCGGAGCTCTAATCAGTCTGGGGTCTTGCCGTCAAATGTACTTTGCTGTTTGGATGTGGATTTGTGACATTGATTGAGGAGCCCTTGTAAAGGTGTTGACAAAGCAAATTGTTTGTTCCAGGAGTGTTTTGCCAGGGATCAAGCCCCAAGTAATACGCCGTGAATTTGTTCATTCCTCGGAGGGTGGAAGGAATGATAAAATTCACCTGCATCATTATCACAGCCACCAGCCCCAGGAGACACACGCTCAGTCTGAGGAAAATGCAGTTTTGCGGGCGCCCCTGTGAGTTACACTGGGGCGGCCCCTCCCGTCCCAACGATATTAGATAAGTTTTAAGAAAGATAAGCACATACATGTATCCTAATGTGTGAGATGAGAACGCTCGGTTCATTTCGTTGGAAAGCCAACGTAAAGATGGGTAGATACTAGTAGATGCCCGGGGCCACCAGACCTGTGCAGAGTGAGGCTCCTCGGAAGAGGCAGTGACACAGGAGAAAGCAGCTGGGTCCCCGAGGTGGACCCCTGTCCCGAGGGCCACCGGGCGGTCTCGCCTGCTCCCGGCAGGTCCCGGGAGCCAGTAGGAGCGGGAGTAAGTCCTGATGCCCTGCGTCCGCTGTGAGGTGACTGGGCAGGGGCTGGGGACTGCCTTAGGTTGGCTTCTCCCGGGAAGCAGAGCCTGAGACCAGGATGGGGGACACGAAGTTGGCTTTGGAGGTGGTAGGGGAGAGGGAGGTGAGACCAGGATGGGGGACGTGATGTTGGTTTTTGAGGTGGTAGGGGAGAGGGAGGGGAGGAGAGTGGGATGGGGGACATGATGTTCGTTTTGGAGGTGGTAGGGGAGAGGGAAGGGAGGAGACTAGGATGGGGGACGTGATGTTGGCTTTGAATGTGGTAGGGGAGAGGGAGGGGAGACCAGGATGGGGGACATGATGTTGGCTTTGGAGGTGGTAGGGGAGAGGGAGGGGAGGAGAGTGGGATGGGGGATGTGATGTTGGCTTTGGACGTGGTAGGGGAGAGGACTAGGATGGGGGACGTGATGTTGGTTTTTGAGGTGGTAGGGGAGAGGGAGGGGAGGAGAGTGGGATGGGGGACTTGACGTTGGTTTTGGAGGTGGTAGGGGAAAGGGAGGGGAGGAGACTAGGATGGGGGACGTGATGTTGGTTTTGGAGGTGGTAGGGGAGAGGGAGGTGAGACCAGGATGGAGGATATGATGTTGGCTTTGGAGGTGGTAGGGGAGAGGGAGGGGAGACCAGGATGGAGGATATGATGTTGGCTTTGGACGTGGTAGGGGAGAGGGAGGGGAGGAGACTAGGATGGGGAACGTGATGTTGGTTTTGGAGGTGGTAGGGGAGAGTGAGGGGAGACCAGGATGGAGGATATGATGTTGGCTTTGGAGGTGGCAGGGGAGAGAGAGGTGAGACGGGGAAGGGAAGGAGTCCGGTTGAGGGTCATTGGCGAGCAGGACAGTGCTGGGGCCACCTGGGGCTCAGCCCTGCGAGGACTCTGCAGCCAGGGAAGGAAGAGAGTCACCGACCCGGGAGGCAGAGAGGAGCTGAGGGAGGAGGAGCTGCTGTGAGCCCGCATCCGCATCCGGAGGCTCTGAGTGCACAGAGTTACCCAACTGCTGCTGCTGCTCGCAGACGCCGGTGGGGGCAGGAAGGACTGCGTTTGCGGGGAAGGGTTGACGCTATCTTCTGTTCTGCTCTTTCACACACTGGCCACAGTTAGCAACAGCAAGAACACTATGATTAGGAACAACATTCCCTGCTGACACAGAGAGCGTGCCTGCCCCGTGCCAAGCACATCTCGGCGTGTAAGGGCGCTGTCTTCGTGGTCTGTAACCTGCAGGTTGGGAGCCTTCGACGGTGGGTCTAAATAGCTGCCTGAGCTGCTGTGTGATAGGAGAGGACAGGGCAGACCGGAATAGACTAGAGGGGAACATCAAAGCGTATGACCCCTCGCCAGGATGCGTTTTGTTCAAGGAAAATCCTGTTTCAGTTGTGTGTGTGTGTGTGTGCATGTGTGTGCATGTACACACATTAGGTCACCGTGTGAAATGCATTTCTCACTCTGAGTCTGGGACAGTTAGAAATAGACTGGGTTTTCTCATGTGAGTCCTGTAACAATTCCAGGCGGTTGATGTGGCCACCCCCACTTCACAGGTGAGAAACCTGGAGTTCCCAGAAGTGACATGAACCTGCCCAAGTTCACGGGCAGGAAAGCCAGAGAGCCAGGGTTTGAACTCCTCCCCAGAGCGCTTGCTGCCCCCGTAGCAACCAGTCAACGCCTCGCAGCAAAGAGCGCATCAGCGCCGTGAGTTCCGCGGAGAGCCGGCTCGGGGAAGCCTAGGCGGCCATCTGCCCGTCCAGAAGGCGTGCAACTGTTCTCTTCATGTCTGTGCGCGGAGTTTGGTAACAAACCCCATTTCAGCTCAAACAGGAAGATAGCGGAGTGCTCCCTGGCATTGTCGCATTGTTGATGTCGCCGTAATTTATAACACAGCAAATGGTTAGGCAGATGGCGTTTAACATATTCCCAGACATAAACACGAGGCTTACGTTGTGTATGTGTAGGTTCCTGAGCTTCCATAAACTCTGGGGGTGGGGGGAAGGCTCTCCATCCACCCCTCCCCTCCCCTCTGCACATGAGCCTCGTTAACTATTCAGAGACAGGGGCGGGGCGCACAGAAATGGCCCGGGTTGTAAAAAGAGTCACAGAGAAGCTGGGATGAGGGCGTTGCCACTCATCCCAAATGGCCGTGGCCTTGGCTGGAACATTGCACGCTCGTCACGCGTGGAAAAGGCCAGGCCACTTACACATCATGGAAGGAGCCTGGTCTTCAAGTCTAGACACCGGGGCCTGGGCCCTCACTGGCATCTCGCTAGTCATGTAACTCGGATTGTTTTTTCAATCAATGGCCTATATTTTATTTTATTTTACTTTTTTCAGTGATTCTCGACTCCTTTATTTCAACATTTAGCTTTAGGTTTAAAATATTTGCTAAGAAAGCAGAGAGGTGATTAACAGAGAATTTTTTAAATGTGTGTCATAGTTACGCATTCAAATGGACTATATTTTAGAACAGTTTTAGATTTATAGGAAAATTGAGCCAAAGGTATTCCCATACTAACACTCACTCAGACACACACACCACATACACACAGACTCCCCTCTGTAATTAACATCTTACATTCAAGTGTGTAGTACATTTGTTACAACTAATGAACCAACACTGATCATTATTATTAACTGAAGTTCATGGTTTAGGTCTGTCTCCTTAGTTTTCACCTGCTATTCCTGTTGTTTCAGAATCCCACCCAGGATACTGCCTTACATGTAGTTGTCATGTCTCTTTGGACTCCTCTTGGCTGTGACAGTTTTTTAGAGTTTCCTTGACTTTGACCGTGGTGAGGAATTGGGATCAGAGATCACGTAGGATGGCCCTCTTTTGGAGTCTCATGTTGTTTTCATGATGAAAGTCGGGGTCATGGGTCTGGAAAGATCGCAGAGGTGAGATGTCATTTTGAGCACATTGTATCAAGAGTGCATACGATCAACAAGACTTCCTGCAGTTGATACTTCTCCCTGTAAAGTTACTCTTCCCCCTCTTTCTCCACCACCCTCTGTGGAAGGAAGTCACTATGTGTAACCCCCCTCCCCTAAGGAGTGAGGAGTTCCGCTTCCGGCCTTGATGATGGGGTATCTACAGGATTGATTTGCAAGACTTCTGCATGGGAGATTTGGCTTTGCTCCTCATTTATTAATTTATTCAATTATGTAATACGTCGGTATGTGCTCACGGGTAATTGTTTTATACTTTGGGTTATAATCCAATACTTTAATTATGTTTAGCTCAAGTAGTTTCAGCTTTGACCACTGAGCACCCCTTCCGTCAGCTCCTGTGCCCCTTTGGCATAAGGCCATCAATGTTTTGACGTGTTTTGTTGTTTCATTTATTGAAATGGCTGTCTCCTATCTTTTCTTCATCGAATCGCATCTGCTTTTTTGTCAACGATCAGTTGACTAGATGTTTGCATGTGTCTATTTCTGGGCTCTCTGTTCTGTTCCATTGATCTGTTTGTCTAGTCTCTTACCAACCCCATGGTGCCTTGATTACTGTGGGTTGATAGTAAGTCTTTAAGTTGAGTCGTGTCAGTCCTCCATTGTTGATTTTCCTTTTCAGTATTGTGTTGGCGATGCTGAGTCTTTTGCTTTTTCTTATCAACTTTCCAATTTGTTTGCCTTTATCCACAAAATGGCATGCTGGGATTTTTTCCTGGGATTGTGTTGGCCATCTATATGGATCAAGTTAGGAAGAATTGACATCGTAACAATATTGAGTTTTCTAAGGGGTAATTTTTTTTATCAGATTTACTAGGGCACAGTGCCCAAAAGAAGCTGTGCCTGTGTACCATGACAGTGTGATACATTTTGATGTCTGTATGCACTCCTGAAACCACCACGACAATCCATAGAATGAACAGTTGTCATGCCCAAAAGTTTCCTCATGTCTGTTTATAATCCCTTCCTTCTCCCGACCCATCCCCAGAAATGGATATGATTTCAGTTACTATATATTAGTTTGCATTGCCTATAGTTTCATACAAGTGGAGTCAGACAGCCTATGTGTGTGTGTGTGTGTGTGTGCGTGTGTGTGTGTGTGTGTGTGTGTGTGTGTGTGTGTGTGTGTTTTGGTCTGGTTTATTTCTCCTACTCAGAATAGCTATTATGAGATGCATCAATGTGGTAGCATACGCTCCTGGATTGTTCCGTGCTGTTGCTGAATCATATCCTGTTGTGTGCATGGACCACAATTTGTCTACCCATTCGTCTGTTAAAGGGCATGGGGTTGCGCCCAGCTTTCAGCTCTTACAGAGAGCTGCTGTGAACATTCAGACAGACACGTCATTGTACGGACATCTGCTTTCGTATTTCCTGGGTGAATACTTGGGAGTGGGATGATCTGATCATGTGATAAGCATACATTTACCTGTTTTAGAAACTGCCACCTCTTGCATGAATGCACCTGCGTGTCACAGCCCCGTGTCCAGGAGCACTGGGAGGTGTTAACAATAAGGCCTGCGAGCTGTTCTTAGGCAGAAGAGGGAGTGGCATGTCACCAGTTGGAACCACTGGCCTCCGGCGTTGAGAAAGTTCAGGCCCAAGTCACATGCTCCCCCCTCCATCCCCCCCCGGACCTAGTCTTCCCCACCCTTGGCGGGGGTATCCGTTATTAGTTAAGGGACAGAAGGGTTTCTCTCGTGTGGTTCTGCCCCCTGTCTTCATGTCAGTGGAGTCACCATTTTGCCATCGATTCCAGGGTTTTCACATTCGTTCTATTCTAGCTTCGGTGATACAGCATCTCAAGTGTTGCTCCGAGCACAATGCTCTGGGGAAAGCCTTCAAATCATGCTCTCTCTTCCTGTGGAGCCGAGAGATCGTGCGTTCCCGCACCCCTGATCCCTGATGTTGGAGAGGAGTTGGGTGGGCCTTTCTGGAACGCAGGCTCGGCTCCCGCCCAGCCTCGCGCCGGAGCCCGGCTCTCTCCACATCAGGCACACTCTTAAACATCTGTCTGTGGCGTGATTTATTCCATTTTAAAATGAGGTTTTCAAACAACTCACTATCTTAATTTTAGCAGTTCAGCTCCTTTGTATGCTAACAATACCAAACATGCAAATGAGCTACCACTCTGCTTTCTAGCAAAAATGTTTCTGTGCAAACACTTGATTTTATAACGCACTTTGCAGCTTTCTCATATAATTACTCGTTAAATCTATATTTGACTTTGCTCTAAGTGGTTGCACTGCTAGGCGGTTTTTCTCGCCTCTCACTGTGGCTAGTCCATCTCCCCGCCGCCCATGAATCTGGCCAGATTTTAGATGAAAGGCAAACTACCAGGAACATGCCAAGAGGCAGGCTCGAGTTGCTCCCAGAGCCCCCAGAGGCCGCACGCTGGGTCAGGGTCATGCCATGCGGGTCTCGTCTTCTTTGGAGCAGCATTAGCCCTGGTGTGATCTTCTCAGGCTGACAGCGGAACTGCCAGGGGCGAGGTCTCCTGCCTCTGCTGCATCGTGTCTCCCAGAACCCAGAACCGAGGGGCGGCACGTGTATTCCTCCCACCCCGAGGCCAAAGCCAGTCCCACGGCCACGCTCCACAGCCGTGGGTGGGAAGAGCATCCCTCCGATGGCGATGAGGGGGGTGAAGAGGGTGATTACTTCTCAGCAATCGGCTGACCTCCATGGGTACCAAAGCCCCCGTAGGCGTAGGTGTAGGCGAGTCTTAGGGCTGGAGGCGGTTCCCTCACGCAGGGAAGGCCTGGTGAGTGCCTGCTTTCCCCTGGGGCTGCGGGTGCACGAGAGATGGGAGAGTTTGACAAAAGGCAGCAGGAGTCCACCTTCCAGGCTAGACTGAAGAGGCCATTGAGGCCAACCCCCAACCCTCCCATCTCCTACAAAGGATGGGGCCTGACGCGCCTTCGATGTTGGAGCCCTCATCCATTAAAAGGCTACAAAGATGAGGGCACAGACTTAGGGATGAAAGTCACATTTCCTTAGAATACGGAGAGAAACCGTGACAAGATGCGAATTTTAAAAAGCCAACACACTTCTTTAAGCCCACAACACCCAGGAAAGCAATAGGGTTGTAATTGCCTAACTGTCTGGGACACCTCTACAATACTTTCCCCTGAGATTTTGGCCGTACACTCTTTGCCTCTTCCTGTGATGATGGCTCTGTAATATTTTCTTTAAAAATACCAGGAAGATAATTCAGTATAGTTGATCAAAATAAAACAGGACACTTAGGATGTGTAAAACATGCAACTTCACAGATAGTTCTACTCATAAAGGATACAGGTTTGTACTCTTCAAATACAAAATTGGTGATATGTTATATCTCACTGGTTCTCATATAAATTATGGTGGGCTTATAATTACACTGTCAATAAAATGCTGCGTTATTTGGTGTATTCTGACAGGAACGAGCTTCTATTTTGACTAGGAATTAATGTGAACAGCAATGCCTGCTGAGAGCTGTGCAGCTCTGCTGAATGGAGAAGTTTTCATGGCCTTGCTTCCTCACTGCCTTCCCGGCGTGGCCTCTCTCCTCTTCGGTTCTCCTAATTCCGGGCCCGGGGCCACCGAACACATTCCCGTCTCCGCACAGCATCTGTCTCTGCGCTTTCACATCCCGATGTGGTGAGCCGGCCAGGGAGGCACAGCGTTCCTGCGCCCACACTTATGCGGGGGCTGTGCGTGCTTCTCGCTGCACGTGAGCTGCAAGTGTGCCCAGCTCAGTGTCCTCTTGACCGGCTCCTGGGGGCGTGGGCCAATGTAACGGGGGGGGGGGGGGGGGGGTGCGGTTTGGAATGGAGAGAGACAAGCAGCCTTTGACCTGAGAATATCTAATTTTGCAAATTGTGCAGAAGCATGCTATCCCAGGCCTGTCGGGCTGCTGTAACACAGTGCCGTAAACTGGGTGGCTTGTGAACAGCAGGAAATGATTCCTCACAGTTCTGGAGGCTGAGAAGTCCAAGGCCAAGTCCCATGATACAGGCAAAACTTAAAAAGAGACTCTCGATGCACTCCATGAACATTCATGATGTGCATAACCACCGAGCTGTGTGCATGTCAACAAGCCGTTTACAGACATGGCCTCGCGTTTGCTCAAAGATACAGTAGGAGGAGTTTCTAAATCGCGACATTAGAATCATTATAACGTTGAGGCAATACCGATGTCTATCAGTGGGAAACAGTTAAATAAATCATGGTCCATCCACACTGTGGAGGAGTCTGCAGCTGCTTTAAAGAAATGACCGTTCTGCCCAGCCGGCGTGGCTCAGTGCTTGAGCATCGACCTATGAACCAGGAGGTCAGGGTTCGATTCAGGTCAAGGGCACATGCCCGGGTTTTGGGCTCCATCCCCAGCTGGGGGCGTGCAGGAGGCAGCCGATCCATGATTCTCTCCCATCATTGATGTTTCTGTCTCTCTCTCCCTCTCCCTTCCTCTCTGAAACCAATAAAATCAAAGCCCCAAGCAAGCTTCCCACCTTTGCCTGTGGTCCGTCCCCATTTCTCATGGGCCAAGACCTTCGAACAAATCCATTAGCCTCTTGAGATCTCTGTTGGAGAGAAGTCCTCCCACTGTCCAGGTGCTGGCAGTTAAACGTGACCGTAGATCTCTAAGGCCCACACGCGGTGGAGTTCTGTGTAATTCGCCAGGTAAAACTCATCCATGAGGAGGGAAAGCCACTCGAGGGCCCAGCTCCGTGGCTTCCGATGGGACACCTAATTCCTAACGCCTCCTACTGCCTAGTGAGGGCTTCTGAAGAAACACTTTCGCCTTCCGCCAGAGCTGCCACAGAGAAGAGGTAGATGAAAGGATGCCCAGCAAAGCGCCTGGCACACAGTAGGCATTCAGAAACTAGCTGTGGGCTGAGGGGCTCAGTCGCCGCCCGGAGGAGTGGGTGCCAGGGCCGGCGGGGTCAGCTCGAGACAGTGCTGGTCTCGGGGGTATTGTCATGCCAGAACCGTGGGAACGACTCCGGGAGAGCGGGTGGGGGCCCCCTCGCTGGCCGATGCACCGTCATTTACCTGGTCGTCAAGGGGGAATATTAAGTGCAAAGAACGGGACACCAGCGTGGAGCGGACACGGTGATGACAACCACGGGGAAAGGAAATGTTTCAGAGACGAATGCTGAGAGGCGGACACAGACTTGAGCACCGCGGGTGGTCTAGCGTGGCGGTGCTGCGGGTGACTGTGTGTTTCATTCTGGGGCTGTCATGGTTCCGCAGTACACATTGCACTTACGTTTCTTTTTAAGCTCCCCATCTTTGCATGAGGAGGAAACAGGTGCTCCTCCTGGAAAACTAGGAGAGGGAAGAGGACTTACTTCCAGGGCCTCGCCCACCGGCAGTCACTAGTCACAGGTTGTGTCTTTCACTGAAATCTTGCTACTTTTTAAAAAATATCTGGGGGCAGATATTATATACATTTTAGAATTATGCATATCATTCCTCCTAACCTCCCCTTCCCCCATCAGAGCCAAATGAAGAACTTTTGTTTGGGGTTCAGAACTGGGGTGGGAGTCATTGAATTCTGGTTCCGTCACAGCCCACCTCTCCTACATCCTCACCAGCTGCCCTACCCCCTGCGCACAGCACTTGCTCTCTCTGAGCTTAGTTTTCTCAGTTGGTAAAACAAGGGTAGTCTTAGCACCTGTTTCATAAGTGACTTCTTTCATGGAAATAACATGTAGCTCAATTCCAGACATACCAGAGGCACTCTAGAAGGAGTGGTTTTGGAATAAAGAATAAACGAATCAAGTCGGGGGACGTCACCTGGTCCTGGAAATCAGGGAGGACTTCCCGGAAGAAGCGGCATTTGGTCTGCGGTCTGAAGGCTGAGCAGGGGTTCACCAGGCAGAGACAGGGGCAGGGGCCCCGGGGGGTCAGTCGAGGTAGAGGGAGCAGCAGGTGTCCAGTTTCGCGTGGGCAGGCAGACGCAGCGACGACGCACTCGGAGGCCAGCGAGAAATGGGGCCTGGTGCGGAGGGAGGGCCCGGGACGTCAAGGAAGGCCCGACGGTGCAGGGCCCTGCCGTCCCTGAGGAGGCGCTGAGGCTGGTCCTGGAGAGCAGGGGGGCCATGTGTAAGTGGGAGTCTGTACGGAGAGAAAGAGCTGCCCAGGCTGGATTTAGGCACGTGCTCTCTCCACACCGTGGGGCCAGGACCGAGGAGTCGGGGCTGAGTGGAGGGGGGCCTCCTAAGGAGCTGTCATCCTGTTCTGGCAAGAAATGACCGTGGCTGGGGCTACGTCATCCAGCCACGCCTCTCCCCATCATCAGCAAACACACCCCAGACTCCTTTTATTACGCGGTGCTGCCCAGCTCTTCGCTTCCAATGCATCTAGAAATGCACCTGGCCCAGGCCGGCATGGCTCAGCGGTTGAGCATCGACCCAGGAACCAAGAGGTCATGGGTTCGATTCCCGGTCAGGGCACATGCCCGGGGTCCAGGCTCCATGCCCAGTGGGGGGTGTGCAGGAGGCAGCCGATTGATGATGCTTCTCTCTCATCGATGTTTCTATCTCTCTCTCCCCCTTTCTTCTCTCTAAAGTTCAATTTTAAAAAATGATATTTTAAGAAATTTCAAAAAAAATAAAATAAAAGTAAGTTAAAAGGCACCCGCTTACCCGGCCTCGGCATCTGCAGGCACCAGGGCACTGAGCCGGGAGCGGGGGGGCGGGTTCCTGCCCAGCCTGAGAAGCGCTCCGGCCTGTGGAGGCCAGTGCCCCGCAGGCCTGCCGCAAGCACCCGGTGTATGCACCAGACCCCCAGCCACTGCAATTACAGGTGCCAGGCCTCCGAAAGGCCCGGCGTCGCCGCGCGCAGCCAGGGTCCCCGTTATACAGGCCCTGGCCCCGCTCGGTTATTAACTATACTGTACGGAGCCTCATAAACACCTTTTTACACATACAGTGCAACCTTTCAATGCAACAATCAAATGCTTCTCAACAAATTACCGTCTCCCGGAAAAGGGACCCTGATTGCTTCCCAGAAAGAGGTGGGAGGAAACCTTAGACAGAACCTGCTGGCAGCCCGGGGTTTGGAACCGCGTGGGCTCTGGGCTGGACACGCTGGCCGGCCTGCAGGTCAGCCCTCGCGCAGCCCTGGGGAAATCAGGCCCCATTCTCGCGAAGCCGGCCAGGGGAGAAAGAAATGCGACTGCAGAAAGGGTTTCACCAACCTGACCTGCTTTGCAGACGGGCCGGATGTGTTTGGGACTGAGCAGCCCCCGGCCCAGGTCACGTGGGAACTCCTCAGAGGCGGGGTTCGGGGCCTGGAACCTCGGAACCAGCGGCCCACAGCTCCCTGGGCAGCTGGCGGCGGTGCTGAGATCCCGTCTCGGGTTCACTTTCTCAGTCTAGAGTTTGTCGTCTTGTAAAACGAAGGTTGGGTCCTTATCCCCAACACCTTCTCCTTCCCATATACTTTCTCTGATGCCCCCTCATCAAGCAAATGATGTCTGCTCTTATAAACATAGATCTTTTCCATTTCATAGGCCAGTAAAATTTATAGACCGAGGGTTGCAAACTTTTTATTTTGCCCAGTAAGGGCACTGGGGGGAAAAAACACACGAAAACACAAGCTAAAAAGACAGTGACCCCGGCAAGTGTGCAAGTTGCAATCGCCAGCTTCCGTACCTACAAGGAAAAAAATCATTCTTATCAAAAGACAAGTAAATAAACCAGAGAGCGGTAAGAAAAGAAGAAATTATATTGGCGGCTGCCTGGGGTGGGTGGGGGTGTACTTTGACGGCAGAGGGGCCCAGAGAGCTTTCTGGGGAGATGGCAATGTTCTCTGTCTTGATTGAGGTGGTGCTTTATTGAGTGTACAGTTGTCAGCAATCATTGCTGTTCATGAGGAGCCCCTGCCCCCGTCTCTGTCTGGCGAACCCCTTCTGATACCCAACCCAAACAAGGCACAATGTAAAGGATAAACCCCCAGGTCCTGACCGGCCATGTCCTTCTCGGACCCAGACTTGCCTCTGGGTTTGGAGCTGGACTGAGGGATGTGAGGGGAGAGGGTGAGGGTGGTGCCCTAATGCAGCTCCCCCTGTGCCCGCCCCTCCCACATGCCACCCGGAGGGTGCTGCGCCTGGTGGTGTATCTGCCCAGTGTCTCCGACAGAAATCAGCCCGGGGACGGGGCTCAGCCTTTCTCAGCGTCGGTGCCTTCCTGTGGCCGAAAGCTCAGAATTGCTTTTCCCTGAGCTGGAGTCCCTCTGGCCTGGGTTTGGTTTCCATTTCCGGCGGATTGAGAGACCTGCACGTCTGTGTAACCCCACACAGAGAATGTCCCCGGATCCGCGTTCCCCAGATGACGGAGGAAAAAAAAGGTTGCAACCTGGTGAATCGCCCACCGCACCCCGTAACCCGGAATGTAAAACTAAACTCCTGACGATTTGCACAAAGGGCTGCCACATTGCAGAAAGCCAAACCCCAACCACCGACAAAGATCAAGGTCAGAGCTAACAAGCCTTTCCCGTGTCCGCAGGGGTGGCTGTGGGACGCCCTAGCACATGTCCTGAGAGTCCAGGTCTTCCCAAGGTCAAGGAAATCTGAGCACAGTCATCGAGGCTGGTTGTCTTCGTGGCGACCTTGGCTCATTTGCCTATAAACAGGCGGCTTAAGGGAGGGGCCGATGGCTGACGTGGGCATCGGAAACACCTGGGTGTGGACACGGAGCTGTGTGGCCTCCACTCCCTCTGCCCAGAAGCGCAATAGCGACCTCACAGGTGCTGTGAGGCGGGGGAAGACGATGCGCAGAAAGTCGCCGGCTCAGAGCCTGGCACCCTGGTAAGTTCTGCAGAAATAGTTAGATATTAACATGACGTCTTCCAGACCTCGCCCCACGCTTCCTGGCAGCGGGGAGGAACGGGGGGGAACTTACACCAGGTGGGCTGGGGCTCTTGGCGACTCCGTCTCCTCAACTCCAAAGCAAGTGAGAATGCAATGAGGTGGCGCCTGCGGGATGCGTCCCCCTGCCAGCACACAGTAGGTGCTCACGTAATGAGGGCCATGGCTGTGACTGTGTCGGTGGCAAGCTCAGCTCACTGGTGGCCAAATGTGGGCGCAGGCAGGTCACAGGGGATAGCCCTTCCTTTCGGGCATCACGTTTGTGCCAGTCCATACATGTTTTCCTAGAATCTTCCAGGGGTTTACATAGGAACAACATACCCTTCATGTCACAACAGGTTGTAGAAGCGGAATTCTGTGGTTTCATGTTTGCTCTTGGCAGGAACCCTGGTCCGCTGCTTTGCAGCTACACTCTCCGTGCCGGGAAAGGTGCTGGGCACGGAACAGGTGCCGGGAAAGGTGCTGAATGGATGAATGAATGAATGAGGAGTCCATGCATAAGAGAATGAATGGAAGTATGTGTCTGAGGCCTCTGGGGTTCTTGACTCAGCCAAGTGGGGTTGTCTCTCAGCACTGAGCTGAGGCAGGGAAGCGAGTGTGAAGATCGATCGTAGGGAGGTTCTCAAGGGAACGGCTGCCGTCAAAAACCCTGGTTTGGGTTTGGGTTGGGTTGGGGTTGGGTTTTCGGCAGATTGAGAGATGTACCCACTTGATCTCTGTAACCCCCAGAGTACTTCGGGGAGACAGTGCCCCAGGATCAGTGTTCCCCAATGACCAGGAAACGCACACACAGATTACAACGTGGTGAATCGCCACCCCCCCCCCCAGAATGAAAAATTAAACCCATGATGATTAATAAAAACGGGCTTGCAGCCTTACAGAAAAACAGAGCAAACCCAAACGAGGGATAAGAAGTCACACCCGACGCGAGCAAGGCGTCCGGCGTGCCAGGAGGCTCTCTGACTGGCACTTGGGCTCAGACGCCGAGACAACAGGAGCACTCTAATTGGAGCCGGGAGGAGGGACCGAATGCCAGCCGCTAGTAAAACCGAGAGCATTTATTTATTATTTAATTTGTTTGCCCAGGAGACTTCGCTCCTGATGGAAACATCTGGTTTTCATTGTAGCCCAACTTTTACCTAATTGTACAGCTGGGGAGATTAAGGCACGAGGGGTCACAGGCCGAGCCCCGCCGGGACCCAGCCCCCTCTGAGAGGTCTGCTCCGGGCTTCAGGGGAGAGACCACACTCCTTGCCCCTGGTGCTCCGGCGGAGACCCATAAATAAGAAAGGAATTACTCTTTCAAGTCCCCACTCTCCCTCCTTCTGATTCTCATTACTGGTGGGGCTGGGATGGAGGGCAGAGGAGGGGGACGGGGGAGATGGAAGAGGCAGGAGGAAGGGGCAGCAACCACAGAGATCCCAGGCCACAGGAAGGGGTGGGGGTGCGGCCTGGACAGAAGCTGCTCGTCGGGGGGTCCTGTGTCTCGGGCCGGCTCCTCTGACCCAGTGGGACTGGTCCCGCATGGGAAGGGTCCGTTTTCCAGAGTAACAAGGCAGAAATGGATTTCAACAGTGGCACCCGGAGGGGCCGGGATGGGAAAAGAATAAATCCTACCTGGAATGGAAGCTGCCGCCCAGGGCCTGCGGGATGTTCTTCACTAGGTTTGAATCCCCCCCATGACCATTTCCAGTGTGACCTTGGGCAAGTTGTTTAACCGCTCTGAGCCTCCGTTTCCTGTTCTCATGGGGTTCTTGGGAGGGTTGAGTGAGATCATTTATGTGCATTACCTAGTAGAAATAGCTGATACTTAGTAAGCACTTTTTTAAAAGATAGGAATAATAGATCTTAAAAAAAAAAAATCACTCAAGACACCACACTCTATTCTGTGCCCATTTAACGAGATGAGCCGATGCTGTGCATTCAAAGTGAAGGGAGATGTAGACAAGAGTCTGCATTCTTCCTGTGTTCAGGGCTCTCATTCTTCAGGCTTTGGGATAACTCTATATTTCTTGCCCCGATGCATTCTGGACCGGTGGATAGAAAGCACAGGCTCTGAAGGAAGCCAATATCAATGAAGATCCTCACGCTGCCAGCGGCAGCTCCCCGGGCTTGTCTGCCTCTCGTTTTCCCTTGTCTACAAGATGAAGAGCTTTTGTTTCCAGGGTCAAATAAACTCCTGAGTGTTAAAGCACCTTGCAAAGGGATTCCTGACTGCACGGCGAGCACCCGCTCCGTGCTGAGCCCTGTGCAAAACGCCAGGGAGTGTAGGGACCAGTCGAAGGTTTCAGGCATCGTGGACGGCATGTTTTCCAAGCCACACCCTACGTAGCACTAAGAGAAGGGATGTCAGCTGACCACACCTCTTCCCTTTTCCCATAATGTGTGATGGGCTGGATAACCCGGATTCGTCACTGCAGTACTTCTCAGAACACGGAATCCGCTCATGTAGACGGGGGGTATTGAAAGGAGATAAAGAGTTTTTCATTTCCTTCGTGGAGCTCGCAAAGTAGAGCAATCTTTTTTTTTTTTTTTCATTTATTTCAGAGAGAGGGAGAGGAAGAGAGAGAGAGACATCAATGATGAGAGAGAATCTTTAATCAGCTTGCCTGATTAAATGCACCTTTAATGCATCTCTGCTTCGGGAGGTAGAGATTGTGGGGCAAACACATCCTCTACTGGGGATTGAGCCCATGTGTCCTGACCGGGAATCAAACCATGACCTCCTATTTTATGGGTTGACTCTCAACCACTGAGCCACATCAGCCAAACAGTAAAGCAATCTTTACCTAAAAAGGGGGGGGATGCCCACTTGCTGTCCTGGGCAATGGGATGCTTCTGAGTTAGAGCCGTTGACCTTGCCCAGAGCACCGGCAAAGGAAGCTCTATTCGCTGGCAGGCCTCAGTCCCCAAACCAAATAGCTGAACTACAAAGACGTTTAATTCAGCTTAACTGAGAAAGCAGAAAGCTGCATGGCGCTTCCCTTTCCAAATCACGACTGGAGTTTCTATTTGATAAGCAATCAAAATACTGAAAACGGCCCTGGGAGACTTGATGGTATAATCTTCTGAGTGCGTCTTCCCCGGGGTTTCTTTCTCATTGCACCCTAACCCTTTCTCCGGCCTGTACCAACCCTTCACTCGAACCAGGAACAAGCAACAGAATTGTCAGCCACATTACAGACCTGGATCCAAGTCAGCCATCGGCGGTATCACATGGACCAGCTCTCATTGTGCTGCCTATCAGAGGGTGGGCTCCCAAGTCCAGTCCCCAAGTCCTGGGAGCTTGATCTAATTTGCCATGAACTCACATGAGTTCTATGTAAATGCCTAAGAGAAAAACACTATCTCAAGATGGCCAAGGTGGAGACTGGGAATTCTCCTCCCTCCCTACCTTAAGCAGTGACCAAGGCTAAAGGAGAGTTCCAGTCCTAAATATTTGATGATGCTCAGCTCGGAGAGGGGAAAGGTTGAGCTGCTTTGAACCTTGTTCCCAGAAGGGCAATGGGTATCATTAAACCCATCCATTAAGGTGGACACAGAAGGTGTGAGTTTCATGACCCTGAAGAGAATGCCTCTGAGACTTCTCGGGGACCGATCTCTGGGAATCTTTCCGGGGTCATTTGACCTGGACTCTTCTACTTCCATCGCTTGCAGCCCAGCTGAAGGGAGACTCAAGAAGTGAGATAAATGCAGAGACTAGATTCCCACTCCCGTTACAAATGGAGTACCTTGAGGCAAGACCACACACAGTCAAAAATTCCTTCCACCATCCAGCACTCCGTCTGGGGCCAGCAAGTCAGAGTTCAGGTGGGAATCTCTTCCCCATCAGGATGAAGAAGGACCAACAAGGGTATCAGCTCTTGTTTCTCAGGGCCTTCTCCTCCCTCTCAGCTGCCACTCCATCTCTATCGTGTTGCCTAAACCCTGCACCTGAGCCTCTCAAACATGACTTTCCTCCCTCTTCCTTCCTTCACAACTGGCCCCCCACCTAACCCTGAACTTGAGCAGCCCCTGTCTTCAGGATCAGCACCCGGCTTGTCTTTCACGTTGTCTTATCCATGTCAGATTTGCATCCCCGATCGTGGTTACGGGTTTCATAAGGATTGAGACCTAATCTCGTTGACCACTGATGGGCACCTGACAATGGGAGACTCTGGCCAGGTACGGGTAAATTCTTTGGGGCTGTCCACCCAGTGTCTGGAGGTGGAAGGTAATGCTAGTCTAATAATGTCAAGTCAGGAGGAGCAAACCGCAGCGCCATGTTGTTCACTTCCTGGCCATCTTCTCTGTTGCCCACTTCATTACCATAATCCATTACATGCCTTCACTTCTCAACGAATTACGCACACGCGCACACTCGCAGTCACCATTTTTTGCTTGTTTGCTGTGCAAAGAACAGTAACAAAAAATGACGTCTTTGATGCTGAGAAAAGCACGAGAAAGGATCGCCTAGAGACGCTGGTGTCTGATCGGAGCAGGTGAAAGAAATCTGTATTCTTCCCATTGACGATTTCCCCGGCATAGGAAAAAAGTGTCACGCGTTGCAGAAAGAGAAAATGCTAAACCTGCCCTTCAGATAATGCATCTCTGCTTCGGGAGGTAGAGATGGTGGGGCAAACACATTGAATTACTCCTCCTTTCATTATTTTTGACATTGATTTGTCATTAGGAAAATTTATTAGGCTCCAGATTAAATTGATTTGAAGAATCATTAATTCATGGGATGGAGCCAGGGCCGTTTGGCTGGCCCACGCGGAAATGAGGCGGTATTGATAAAACAGAGGGGAAACATCAGGGCTGTTGGAAATCCACTTTTTCCAACCTGGAGGAATATTCTGAACATCATTTGGGGGCGGGTGGGTATTCTGACAGTCAACCCCAGTCAACGTTTCGTCCACAGAGCATTTTTCCCATACCCAAATCAGAGGGACAGATGGAGATGGATTTCGGAGAGATTATTCAGGAAAAAAGAAAGTTACCAATGGACTTATTTGCTCAAAAATAGGGATGAAAACACAGCCTTCCCCTTCCTCTCCCCAAAAAAGAAAAATAGAATCCAACTTACCTGCACCCCAGTACTCCCCTCTCTACGGTGATGGCTTTCGGTCAAGGCGGGGGTGGGTGCCTACCGCCATGAACGAAGCTTATCGGAATGTCAGGCAGGCCTCCCGTTGTGCAACTCCCTCCCTAACCCCTGAGAAATTACTGCGGAATATAAATTGCAGTGGAACACACCATAAAACACAGGGTTTCTTCCCCGACCTTTCCTCCTAGTCGTCTGCTGTGTTTTTAAAAGAAAAATAAGAATTATATCCACCCTCCCCCATCATTATATTAATCAGGACTATTGTTTGCAAACGATCAAAAAGGCTTCAGGGAAAAGGGAGCTTTGGGGTTCAGGCGGCACAAAAGTCCAGGCCTGTCATGGGCTCAGGCAGTGCTCGGAGCAGGTGGTCAAATCATGTCATCAGCTCACTGTTCCCCCCACCCTCTTACCCTCCGTCTCCCCCTTTTCATTTCTTGGCCCAGGTGGGCTCTCTCTGTGTTGAGTCCCCCATTAAATCTGGATTTACATCCTCTTTATAACTAGCAATCCCTGTGGGAGGGCGTCTCTATTCCAAGTCCAGAGTCTCTTTGTCTTAGAGGGGAACTCTAAACCTCTTACTTACTCATTCACCCATTCTGTGGTCTTCTGGTCCATCTGCCCATCTCTACCCAACTCATCCCATGCACTACATTTGGGGGTGTAGCCGCAGCCCTTGCCTTCAACCAACTCTCCTTTATTTATTTATTTTCTAAATATATTTTAATTGATTTCAGAGAGGAGGAGAGAGATAGAAACATCAATGATGAGAGAGAACCATTAATCAGCTGCCTCCTGCACACGCCCTACTGGGGATGGAGCCCACAACCCAGGCATGAGCCCTTGACTGGAATCGAACCCGGGACCCTTCAGTCCGCAGGCCGTCGCTCTATCCACTGAGCAACACTGGCCGGGCCAACCAACCCTCCTTTAGAAGCTCGTTCTTAGTTACTGACACTGACACAGCCCACGAGCATAGCCATCATCCACACTCACCCTCGTGGCATCAGGGATGTGGAGGAGGGTGACTCGCCATTTTTTTACTTCTCTAGAAATCCCTCCAAGTGGCTTAGTTTCCAGCCAATGCGGAAAGGTCTGGGAGGCAGGCATTGGTGCTAAGAAAGAGGGAACGTTTGAGGAGTTAAGCTCACAGTGAACTTGACTGCATGTGACACAGTGACATTGGGATCCTCCGAGAGTGGCGAGAAGCAGCGAGGAGAGCCCAGCCTGGAAGTCTGCATACGGCTCAGCAGCTGTGTGACATGCAGGCAGGTCATTCCCAAGGAAGAGTTGGGGATAAAATGCCTGGAGACCAAATAAAAATCACTGTAACTTCTCTCTCTCTCTCTCTCTCTCTCTCTCTCTCTCTCTCTCTCTCTCTCTTGCAGACTTTGGAATTTAATTACAATGCAGGCTCACCCCAAGCTTCACATAAGCTCCACCTCCATGTGAGTGTGTGTGTGTCTGTGTGTACCTGGTGTATTTTTCTGAAAGTTGGGAGAGTCCAGGAGAAGGCGCCATGGAGCCCGGGGCCAGAGGGCAAACAAAGGAAAGTGGGTCTCTGAGTGATAACAGGTTGCCTGTCCTGCACACGCCGCTGCCTCCTCGCAGCCTGCCTGGGCTGTCCAGCCCCTTGAGCTGTGGACCAGTCTGGACGCCTTAGCACCTGGGGTGGCCTCTCTTCAGGGTGACTTCACTCCATCCGGGGGATTTAGTTAGTTTCCAGATGGAAGGGAAGATCTAACCCACAGGACACTCCCTGAACCTTTGCTCGGCGTAACCTTGAGGCGTCCAGCTTAGGAAAGACCCCGGCGCTGAAGACACCCTCACAGGTGCCTTGAACCCCACCGCTTCCACACCCCCTCACGTCCGTTCTGTCATTCGCAAACACTTGCGCCCATGGTAAGCCCCCAGTGAGTAAGCCTTTGCCCGCGTGCTAGGCACGATGGTGAGTGAAGTTTGTATATCTTCTCTTGCTCAATCACTCTAACACTCATGCGTGAATAAATATTCTTATTCTCCCTTGACAAAGTATCAGAGAGGTTAAACAACTTGCCCAAGGTTACACATCTCATTAGCGGCAAAGCCAAGGTTCAGACCCAATCGCCGTGCTGTTTGCAAAAATATTGACTCAGTGCTTTTGACATAGGGGCACGGGTCAAATACTTGAATGGATGCATGGAAGCATGGATGGATGCATGGATGCATGGATGCATGGATGAGCAGATGAGTGGACAATTCCACCATGCCTACATCAGTTTAGTGTCTCCTGTTCTGTTCCTGACTCTGACGCAGAGGTGATGACTGGGACTGAGAGATTAAGGAACTCCTGACCCCAGCAGCTTGTCCACTCCTGTCCTGTCTCAGGAGCAGTTGGCGCCCCAAGTCCCAGGCAGAGGGCCTTTGCGGAGCCTCGAGGACCCCAGTCAGGTTCATTAATGCCACTGCGGTTCAAAGACAGTCAACACTCCCGCCGCTGCCCCCGATCAGGCTGCATGAAGACCAGGAATGCGACCCCTTCCTGTGGTTTGCCCCAGCGCAGTGTGTTGTGTGGCTAATTTCTGGTCTGGCCAGTAAAAACCTCCAGGAGCCTTCCTCTGGGTCTTTAATTATGAACTGTAGGGGACACCGCAAAATAAATACTTAAAATGTCTAGACAACCAGTCATCAGAGCGGGATAATTAACTTCAAACATGCTGAATCGTTGGAGGAGTCGTTATTCACCTTCTGTCGCTCCTTTCTGTACCCTTCTCCGGCCAATATGTTTGGAGCAACGCGGCTGGGGGACCAGTGGGAACCTTCCCCTGATACAAAGCAGCCTCTTTCCCCGGCTCTTAAATGACCAGTCGCAAAATGACCAGAGAACATACACGAAAGGCACATAATGGAGACCATTAGTTTTTTTCCAAGGAAGGGAGGGGGGTGAAATATCCCCAAGTTTTAATTACATCAAAACACAAAACAGCACCAAGGCCGTTTGGGGTGGGGGGGGAAGAATTACTGTTTTATTTCGTTCGTCTATTTTATGTCTATCTGTCTTAATATTTTATTACTAAAAAATAAAAAAATTGAATCGCGCCACACTGATTCTTGATTCATGCTCCGTAAACTTGCCTCCTGACATCTAAAATGTGATTAGGCTGCCGTGGAACTTGGGGTGTGCCTCCCCCTCCCCGTTCTCACCTCCCACGGACTTCCTCCAGGGAAGCACTCTTAGCAGGGAGCAGACATTAATTTTGTCACGATCCCAAAGCAAAACACTCGCTGGAAGAGAGATGGGTTTCCTGACGAGCCGCAGACTCGTGCCCCGCGCTAGAGGGGGCCGTGGGGGGGCTCGGGGTTAATCAAGTCCAAAGCCTGACCTCAAGAAGCCTGGCTCTGGGCAGCAAGTGGCTCCTAAAAGGACCGGCCGAGTGAGGGCACAGCTGACCTTGGCTCTGCGGCCGAGGACGCTGCTCAGAGCGTCCACAGCTCGCCTCCTTCCACACAGCCCTTCGCCCCCTCCTCCGGCAGATCCTCTTTTATTTGACACCGAGTCATTCTCAAGAATCCTCACTGTTGGAATCCAACGTCGTTTTCCTTGAAATGAAAGCAATGCCACGTCCACGGGTATCGAGTGAATATTTTATATGCCATGTAGAAGGGCCGTGGTTAATTGCTACAGCTCTCGTGAAAGGTGATATCCGATTGCATGCATGCCCTTTTTAAAAAAAACAGAACCGCCATAATGGTCTTGTGCAAGCCACGGAATAGATGTAAGCATCTTCAGTAAGAAATGACACCAATAGCACATGCTGTTCAATAGGATGGATGGTCAACTGGGGCCCCCCTCGTGTTCCATACCACAAAAGCACCCCTGCTTCTGAGGACGGCGCCGGGAGTGTCACCGAGAACAGAGACGGGTCCCACCCAGGCCTGCCTCTCCCCAAAGAAAGGACAGCGTCCTGGCAAGAATACAACGTGCCTCCAGCATCGGAGCCCTGCGCCAGAGGGGCCGCTGGGAATGCGGGGAGCCGTGCTGCCCCGACGGAGGCCAGAGGAGCTCCCGGAGAAGGGGACTTGGAGGTCGGCAGTGTTTTTAAGAAGC
The DNA here is from genome assembly GCF_951640355.1 of Cnephaeus nilssonii. Classification (NCBI taxonomy): domain Eukaryota; kingdom Metazoa; phylum Chordata; class Mammalia; order Chiroptera; family Vespertilionidae; genus Cnephaeus; species Cnephaeus nilssonii. Next base: position 5,131,357 of record NC_137091.1, read on the forward strand.
CCCCTGGCGGGTTGCCATCACCAGGGAGAGCCATCATCTCGAGAACAGAACACAAGCAGCAGCCAGGCGGAGCTCAGTCATACATGTAAGTGTGGGAGTACATAGTGTGTGTGCTCAGTCGTACATGTAAGTGTGGGAGTACATTGTGTGTGTGCTCAGTCGTACATGTAAGTGTGGCGAGTACATAGTGTGTGTGTGCTCAGTCGTACATGTAAGTGTGGGAGTACATTATGTGTGTGCTCAGTCGTACATGTAAGTGTGGGAGTACATTGTGTGTGTGCTCAGTCGTACATGTAAGTGTGGGAGTACATGGTATGTGTGCTCAGTCGTACATGTAAGTGTGGCGAGTACATAGTGTGTGTGCTCAGTCGTACATGTAAGTGTGGGAGTACATTGTATGTGTGCTCAGTCGTACATGTAAGTGTGGCGAGTACATAGTGTGTGTGTGCTCAGTCGTACATGTAAGTGTGGCGATTACATGGTGTGTGTGCTCAGTCGTACATGTAAGTGTGGCAAGTACATAGTGTGTGTGTCCCAGACCTCCACAGCCCAGGCCCTCCAGAGTCTTCATCAAGCTAGGAACTCCAGTTAAAGAACAGAGGAGAGCCTGGCCGGCGTGGCTCAGTGGCCAAGGGTCGACCTATGAACCTGGAGATCACGGTTCGATTCCCGGTCAGGGCACATGCCCGGGTTGTGGGCTTGATCCCCAGTGGGGGCGTGCAGGAGGCAGCCGATCCATGGTTCTCTCTCATCATTGATGTTTTTCTCTCTCTCTCCCTCTCCCTTCCTCTCTGAAATCAATAATTTAAAAAAAAAAAAAAGAACAGAGAAAAGGTAAACCAAAATAAGAGGAAAGAAAGAAGAGAGACACTGGATTTCAAAATCAGTGATGTGAATCCAAACCAAAACGATAAAGAATTATATCACAGGGAGAAGGAAGGGGACCAAGCGTGTGTTTGTGGCCGACTTTTCCCCGTTTGACCGCTATTATAACCCTCTGCGAGGAGTGAGGAGGAAACCGAGGCTCAGAGGCAGTGAACGACCCTGCTCCTTAGGTCGCCAACCCCAGGCTCCTGCTCCGATGGGGCGCGCTGCCTGTCACAGGGAGAAAGCATGGATGCAGGTCAAGGGACCCGTTGTGCTTCGGATTGAATACACGACATGGCTCCCCGGTTCCAGCTTCTGGGTCTGAAGAGAGAATGCCTCCTTGGCAGGGGCAGGGCAGCCAAACCGGTTTGGACGAACCCGTCAGGAAAGATGGGTTGATGGGCAGCGGGGATCAAGGCTCGGCGCTCGGGGGCACTGCTCAGAGTCTAGTGGAAGGAAGTGTGGAGACGTGAAAGGCCTCCAGAGACAGCCCGGACGTCCTAAAGCGGAGGAGAGCTGGTTCCGCTCCCCTTGCCGTCCCCCGTCGGGTCCGGGTCGGGGCGGGAGAGCCAGGGGAACTCCTGAGCTGGACGGCCACTGGGACTCCAGGTGCCGACGGCAGCAGCCCCCGTTCACTGGGCGGAACAGTCCCCGCGTGCCGGTTCTGCACGGAGGGTTTTCAGGGTGAATCTCAGGGGCCTCGTCAGGAATGATGACTTGGCCCTGGGAGCGAGCAGCCGAGGCTCCGTGAGTTAAGCAGCCTCCACTCCTGGCTACCTAGTGGGGGCCAGCCGATTGGGAAGGGTTTTTGTCCTTCACCACAACGCGTAGGGTCGCACTAGCGCAACACGGCTGACGCTTCTGGAAGAAAGACCCTTTGATCCAGCCAGGCAGGTGAACGGACGTTGCCCGGGGCGCCTCGTCTGTTAACCTGCAACTGGCCTCATAAACGTTGATGGATACAAGCTCATGAATTTTCATTGTCTCGGTGCTGGGATGGCGAGGGAGAAAGTTCTGGAGAGGACTAGAGTCATGTTCTTCCCGCCTCCAGAATGATATCAAGGACCTGCTCAAGGCCCAGCTGTGCGGGGCCTGCGACTCCACCCTCCACCTATCATCGATCTATGAGGCACTCAGCCGGTGCCCATCCAAACTAGAGTAGAGATGAACGTTCTTAGTCAGCTGAGCCTCCACATTCTAGACGGTAAAACCACGTGCGTGACGTTTCCGCAGGGTGTACGGTGTCGGGACTTACTCCAGGTGATCACCACGGCCGAGGTCAGGAACATGCCCACCACCTCACACAGCTAAGTGGGGAGAACGCTTAAGATCCACCCTCTCGGCAAATTTCAAGTGGACTGCACAGTGTTGTGAACTGCAGTCACCAAGCCGTATACTCGTGCCCGGAACCTGCTCATCTTAGATGTGAATGTTGGTCCCTTCTGACCACCCTCTCCCCATTGCCCCCAACTCAGGCCGCCACTGCTCTCCTCTCTGATTCTAGGAATTTGAGTTTTTTAGATCCTGTGCATAAGTGAAATCATATGGTACTTGTCTCCCTTGTGGTGTGTTTTATTTTAAAGTAATTTTTTTTTATTTTGCAATTGCAGTTGACATGCAATATTGTATTAGTTTCAGGTGTGCGACATAGCGGTTAGACATGTATGTATATACCTTACAAAGTGTTCCCCCCGATCGGTCTCATACCCACCGGACACCACACCTAGTTATTAGAATATTGTGACTATATTTCCTATGCTGCACTTTACATCCAGTGGCTACTTGTAACTGCCAATCTGTACGTCTTAATCCCTTCAGCTTTTTCACCCAGTCCCCCAAGCCCCCTCCCATCTGGCAACCATCAGTCTGTTCTCTAGAGCTATGAATCTGTTTCTGTTTTGTTCTTTTGTTTTTTTAGACTCCATCTATAAGTGAAATAAGCAAATTGCTAAAAACATCCCCTGATGATAGTATATCTTGGCCACATCAAATTACTATCAAAGCTATAAATGCTGACTCCCAGTTGTTGTATTGATTGAGTCGTGTGCCCGTACCAAGCAGTCCGCAGACTCGTATCGGCTGGGACACCTCCCCGCACTCTGAGTTCGGGCTCTTGGCCAAGGAACGTGGGCGCCCTCACAGATCCCGCCTGGGGCCCGGCTGCCTCTTGGCCCGGGAGGCTGCACGCGCTTCCGTCTCCCTTTCTGGGTAATCAGCGTTTAGAAACCAGAGCCTCGGGAGCAGACAGTGCCGTCCCTGTCCGCCTCCTTTCTGCGGGAAGGGACATCCTGTCCGAGTCCCCGATTCCAGAGCGTGAAGGGGTTGGGTTCTCGGCCTCACTGAGAAATGTCACCGAGGTCTAAGGGAATACCTGGCCCGGTGTGCTGCCCCTCCTCACGCCCCGCGATTCTGTCCTGGCTCGGTCTCCAGACACGAGGGCGCTCTTTGGGGAACAGTGGCACCGTTCGGGCCTTCTGACTGTGACTGGAACCCTGTCCCAGATAATGGGCGGTGCCCTCTAGAGCCACCTTTCTCCCTGCTCCCTAACAGAACCCCAGCGATGGCCCCACTTCCCGGGGACCGCATTGACCCAGCCCCTGAGCACCCACCTTCCTATTCAGGGCCAGGCTGTTCAGGGAAATGGAGCTGCAGTCCCCAAAATGGGCAGGAGCAGTGATGGGTTTAAACTGGCCATGTGACACATCCCAGCCAATGCAATGGAAAGGTCTCTCTCTCTCTGAAAAGGTCTTATTTTCCACATAAGGATGTTGATGCAGCCCGGCCAGCGTGGCTCAGTGGTTGAGCATCGATCTATGAAGCAAGAGGTCACAGTTCCATTTGGGTCAGGGCACATGCCTGGGTTGCGGGCTCCATCCCCAATAGGGGGCGTGCAGGAGGCAACTGATCAATCATTGATGTTTCTGTCTCTCTCCCTCTTCCTTCCTCTCTGAAATCAATAAAAAAATTATTTTTAAAGGATGTTGATGTAAGCAGGTGTGAGTTACAGGAGCCGCCGTCTTGTATTCATGAGAGAACCTGAATCCAAGCACCACCCCGAAGAGAGCAGGACTAGGAAGGAAAGCAAATGCCCGGACGATGTTCTTCAGTCACGGGATAGCCAACCCAGCCCCGCCCTCTGCACGGCCTCCGTGATCTGCTGTGAAGAAACCGTGGGTCTTTGAGCTGATTCGGGGTTGTGTTACTCACAGCCTGAGCCATGCACCTGTTGTCGCCGTGTGCTTGGACTAGGCCAGTGGTCGGCAAACTCATTAGGCAACAGAGCCAAATATCAACAGGACAACGACTGAAATTTCTTTTGAGAGCCACATTTTTTAAACTTAAACTTCTTCTAACGCCACTTCTTCAAAATAGACTCGCCCAGGCCGTGGTATTTTGTGGAAGAGCCACACTCAAGGGGCCAAAGGGCCGCATGTGGCTTGCGAGACGCAGTTTGCCGACCACGGGTCTAGGGGTCCCGTGTGTAGTGGGAACCCGTGCCAGCATCTTAACTTCAACCCACTCTTACGCCTGGTGAGCTTTTAGGGTGACTCATGGTGTTACTTTCAAGCATAAGAAATAACTGAAAAATGATTGTAAAATATTTACAGGTACTTTGAAAACAGTGTTGAATGAGTTGATATGCATATTTTCTAGCCCGTCTGTTGATTTTGGTAGTAAGCGGGAAATTCTGAAGTGTGCTGCATTCTTACCAACACTTATTCGGTGCCTATGAAATGCCAAACCCCACAACAGGGCCCACGGGGGTTTTTTAAGAAGATAAAAACAGGGCCTTTCCCCTCCCGAAACCCAACAACCTACAATAGAATGATCTGTCCCCGTGAGGAAGACATGCAACACATTGCGTAGGGGATCAAAAAAAAAGATCCGGGAATCATGGAAACGTTCGCAGTGTTTCTTGATATTGGTTTGGTTACCAAATTCTCTACCCATCAAAGTTAAACCCTGCCCTTGCCCATACACAACCTGTCTGAATGCCGAGCTAAGGTACAGGAGATCGTTGAAGATATTCTCGATGTAATTATACAAATTGCAAAATTGTTTCCAACGTAACTCTGCGTCTCTAGTTAGCGTGTCTCCTTGTGCAAGCGAAGCAGTTATCAGATTTGGAGAAATATTCCTTAGGGTGGTGTGTTCATTAAATGTGTCACTTTGTCAGGCCGCTGCTGCGTGACGGGTGTTGTTTTTTTTACAACCGAGTGGTGAGAAAAGTACCTTTGCAATAGTTGCTCACTGACAACATAGCAAGTGGAAAGTGTGCATGTGCTCAAAGCTTCCCCCATTTCTCTGACTGATGGTTGGTTCCTCAGACGAGAAGTCTGTGTGAAGCATGCCTGTGGGCCACATACGTTAACAGGTGACGGGAAAATGCCACCAGAAGTCACGTGTAGCGTTCCCTCGATCAGTGCTTCACGCACCTGCTGATGCAGCCGGGTAGCCAGCGGGTTCTTCACAGCCAGCAACCAAGTGCTTGTGTGGAGGAGAAATACCTGGGGGCCGACCCATCCTATGGCTGTTTGTAAAAATAAAAGCCATAGTCCTGCCCTAGCCAGTTTGGCTCAGTAGATAGAGCATCAGCCTGTGAACTAAAGCTTCCTGGGTTCGATTCCGGTCAGGGTACAAGCCCGGGTTGTGGGCTCGATCCCCTGTGTGGGGCGTGCAGGAGGCAGCCGATCCATGATGCTCTCTCATCATTGATGTTTCTCTCTCTCCCTCTCCCTTCCTCTCTGAAATATATATATATGTTTTTTTAAGAATAAAGGGAGGAAGAAAGGGGTGGAGGGATAGAGGAAGGAAAGAGAAAGGAAAGGGCAGGGCAGGGCAGAGAAAAGGGAAGGGGAGAGCAGTTGATGGGGGGAAGGGACAGAGATGAACAACAGCTTGTAAGAGGCAATGCTGGGACTCAAACCCACAGGTGCCCATTCTGGAGTTTTTGCTCTTAACCATTTGACAACACTTTTGAAGTTGACCCAGATGCTGGTCCCGGGCAGAGCTGGTCCTGCCCACTTCCTGGTCCAGGAGGGAGATGGGGAGCTGCCCTCCATGGAGCGTGGGGACGGGACTCCTGCTGCCCTGGCTCCTCACTGGGCTGATACTGTTTCTCTCAGACCAGCTGGGGGCTTGTCCCAGCCCGGCCGCTGGCAGGGCCGCCCAGCTCCCCCCGGGGGAAGCAGACACCTCCCGCCGCGGGGCTGCTCTGGGAGCGTCCCTGGGACTGAAGCATCTGCTGCTGCTCCATTGTCCCCCGAGAGCCTGCTCATTGTCCTCTCCACGCAGGGCTGCAGTCTCGCCAGCGGGAAATTGGGGACCCTTTCCGCAGGCGCTGTCCTTCGCAGCTGTCAGCTGAACGGTCCGGGGAACGGCTGATTGGGAAGGGAGGGGAGGTGGTCTCTCCTGCATCCTGATCCGTGTGCATCTGGATCCACACAGGGAAGGAACGCTAGCACGGCCCCGTGCCGAAGCGGGGCGCCCCCCCAGACAGACTGCACCCCAACGACCCCAGCCAGGCCAGCAGCAGCTCTTTTAGACCATTCCACGTGACGGCATGGCACGTGCGATGGTTTGGGGTGCACCTGGGCCATTCAGGGGCTCACATGCAGGCAGCACTATTGAGAGAAGGTAACAGAACAGGCTTGGGAGTCAGAATGAGCTGGGTTCAACTCCCAGCACAGACACTGATTAGCTGCGACCTTGAGCTGACCCCGTCACTGGTCCACCTTACCTGGCAGCGGGGACGGGGGGTCAGCCCATAGTACCTAGCAGCGGCTTGGTGCTCAGTACATGCAATTGCTAGGATTCCTGTTCTTGCTGCTGCTGCTGCTGCTGTTGTCACCTCTAAGTACTCGGTCACGTGCATGGAGATGCCCACTTACTAGTACAGAGGTGTCCTGAGGAAGGAGGTGCGAGGAGTGGACAGGGACCCCGATACCTCAGGTATTGCTCCATTCCCCAACATGAAGATCCCTATTGTGAATGTGTAAGAATGAGTCATTTCTGGTTCCTGTCCACACACATGCACATGCACACGTGTGCACACGTGCTCACACACACATGCACACAAATGCATGCGCACACATGCACCGTAACAAGTATCACAACCATGTTCTTCCATCGAAGGCACAGAAAGAAGAGGCGTGTGTGTTGCCTCTATGGGAGCCTTTCGGGTCTGACCCCCAAACACCCCAAGGACAGGCCTCAAGGGCAAACCCCTCCCGGAGAGGAGCGTATAAACGTAAACTCACGGCCTCTACAGGTGAACCGTGTGTAATCGCCTCATTGCAGACCCTGCAGGGAGGCCCTCGGCCTGCTCTGTGCTGCCTCCCATGGGCCAGAGGCGCACATGCGGCCCGCAGAGAGGACCCCCGCCCCCGCCCCTCCCCCCCCCACTGCAGATGCTTCTTGAGCTCCCGCCTGTGCTGAGAACTGTATCTGGGGCCAGTAACAGAGCAGAGGTCAAAACAGAAAAAAAAAATGTCGCTCTGCATCCGAGAGCGTCAAGCCAGGAAAGAAAGCAGGTGTCCTCGGCACATCTCCACAAACACGTCCTTTCAGACTGTGGTGACCCCGCTCTGACAGCGCGCAGGGGGTTAACCGAAGTGCAGATAGAGGCCCGATTGGGCCTGACCGAGGAGAGGAAAGGCCTCTGAGGAAGGACGCTGGGCGTGAGGTCTGAGGAGGAACTGATGGAGCGACGTAGACCCGGCTTTGAGAGGGAGAGGGCCCTCGGTGGCAGGAAGGCACAGGGGAGGCTGCAGGTATTGGCCAGCAAGTGGCCAAGGAGTTTCCTCCTGCGTGCCTCGTGGGCGGAGCAGTGGGCCGATTGGGGGACACCTTGTAATAGCCAAAGGGGTTAAATAAAAAGGGAAGGAAAACACCAGTTAACCACAGTCAATGAAATTAGACAAAATTATCTGCTCGCCTTTATGAAAAGATCTAATGCTGCCTCTATCATAAAGGCTCTAGCCTGCTCGGGAGATACAGTAAAACCAAGGTTATAGGGGGCTGCCAGGCGCCCTTAGCCCCGCGCGTTTATGGAAGCCTTCCCGGGGCTTCGACGTTGAGCTGTAAAGCCCTGAGTCTCGGTGAGTGGCTTAGTGAAGAGAAACCAAGTGCCTGCGTTCCCCGTGGGGCACAGCCTCAGAAATCTTTATGGCTGTTCACCTGGTTGGGTGTTTTGCCTTAAATAGCCCCTCCGGACAGCACCGGGTGGAGCCCTGGATGCCAGTGGCGGGGTCTCTCTCTGGGTTTGGCTCCACCGCGTGTTGGAAGGGAACCGGAAATGACTGTCCTTGCTTAGAAGCTGGGTGAGGATAGTTCCTTCGTAGAGAGGCCCACATTGAACTCGCCCCTGCCTCTGGATGAAAGGAGTCAGACTCGCTGGGGGAAAGGAGAAAATGAGTGCAAGCAGGTTTGATTGGAGGAGATCAGGGCATCGTCAAAGCTATGGCTCCCTCGGCCACTTCCCAGGCACAACTGCTCTGCCTGCTTCCCTTGCATCCGGTGGGCTCGTGGAATGGCAGCAATGGAATAGGAGCAGAAGTCCTGGTGACTCTCAGACTGAGGAACTTGAGAAGCAAGTGTGCTTGCATCGCCCCCTTTTCCTTCTGCTGGCTTCCTGCAGAAGAGCAGGTAGCTGAAGATCACAAGACAGAGAGTGCAGAGCCACAATGTGGAAGGAGGCCGGGTCCTTGAGTCACCACTTGGAGGCGAGCGGACTGCCCATTAGAAAGATACATGCTGGGCATTGTGTGAGTGAGAAACAAACTTGTATTACGTCGAAGTCCTTACATTTGGGGGGATTTTAAAAGAGCAGCTAGTGTTATCCCAATGGAGTAACATCCAGCCCTAAGACTGGGGAGTAGTACCTTCTTTTTACATTAATTAATATGCAACAACATGCCCATTGGAAATACTGTTAATTGGTTATGGCGTTTTAAATCAGCCTTTATGTGGCCTCGGAATCCTTCTTCCTATTGCAGTTATTGCCAAATGATGGAGGTTGGCATTCAGACTGATATCTGTTTGCTATATCAGCATGACTATAAGCTTCTTGAGATAAGGGTTTAAATAGCCCTCACTTAGCGGATTGACAACATAGAGCAGCAACTCAAAAACGTTGAATGGATAAATGATATTTCTCTACAAAGCAGGTCTTATTCTGACATATTTACAACACTCCTTAGGCCAGACAGCTAAAAACGAAGGGAGTGGGCAGGGTTAGGGAATTAAAAACAGTGGCATCCTTGAAAATGGGGTGACCTTAGAGAAAGCAAAGGAACCCTGCTCCCTCCTCTCTCGGGAACCTGGAGGCAGGCTTAAGAAATGGCTCCATGCAGGTGGGTCCCAGCCAAAGGCCGGCTCCACAAATGAGCATGTGGGCCTGTGGGGGAGGGAGCCTCGATGATGGCCGTGGGTGGCACATGCGCCTGCTCTACCCACCGACTTGTGAGAGGCCCTGAGTCCATTGCCCAGTCCTCTCCCCCACCCCCTCCCCAGGCTGGCCGAGGGCCAGGCCGACCTCCAGCATTTAAACCGACGAGGCAGATCTGAGCCTCGATGGGCCCCCACCCTTTTTTCCTCCCTCAGAGAGGATTTGGGTGCCAGCACCATATGTCAAAAGGGCCCAAGCACAATCCTATTACCATTGCAGGAGGCATTAAATAATTGCATTAATTTACCTAAATATGGAAAAAAAAGAAAACCTTTACAAACCAGGGACACTTGGCAGGTTTTCCGGCTGCACATTTTCCCTTTGGCACGGCCGCCTGTCCGGTGGGGCTCCTGTTGCTACTTGAAGTGTTTCCTTTAATTGTGGGGCACATGGCTTCTCTTGTTCTGTTTAATTTCCTCAAAGTCGGTTCCACATTCTGGCTTACAGACATATTATAGGGGAAAAATGCCCACAAAAGTATGGATTGTGCTGGCGTGAGCCCTAAGGGAGAGTGCACAAAAATAGTAATTCCTTGTACATGAAACCTTCCATGGGGTGGTCTTTCGGTAGATTGCTTTATAAGAAGGCTGAAGGGATGGGGTGGGTGGGGGTGGGCGGTGAGGGAAGGAGAGGAGTAAAACGGGGGGGAGAGGACAGGGCTGGGCCGTGGAGTCAGAGGTGGCCATCAGAGTTCCGTGCGTACAGGACAATGAGCTGGACTTCTCTTTGGGGGCTCGCCGCGGCCATGCCTCGTCTTTGTTCCTTGTTTTCACTGCCAGCGCTCGCTGAGTCTGCATCGCGCATGTGTACAAGTTGCTGCGAAGTTTGAGGGCTGAAGCGAGGCTGATGCACACTCAGCCCCGGCAGGTCAGGAAGCCGCTGCCACCCCCAGGCTCACAGGGGCAAGAAGCGGAAGTCACCAGCATCCCAGAACCTACAGGACAGAGCCTTCTGATCGGAGCCGGGGTATTTCAAGAAGGCTGTGGCCCCCAGGAGGGACACAGGAGGACATACACAGGTCATACACAGGGGAATCAGCCTCAACCTCTCTCCTTCCCCCCTCTCTCTGTGCTCAATACCTCTGTTATTGTTTCATTGTTGAATTGTGAACCCCCCTCAAAAAAATAAATAAAAAGGTATGTTGAAGTCCTAACCCCTGTACCTCAGACTGTGGCCTTATCCTATAAAATAAAAGGCTAATATGCAAATCCACCTAATGGCAGAACAACCAGTTGCTATGATGCACACTGACCACAAGGGGGGAGATGTTCAATGCAGGAGCTGCCCCCTGGTGGTCAGTGCGCTCCCACAGGGGGAGCACCACTCAACCAGAAGCCAGGCTCATGGCTGCTGAGCGCAGCGGCGGTGGTGCAAGCCTCTCCCTCCCCCGCGGCAGCGCTAAGGACCTCTTGAGGGATGTCCGCGGGGAGTGGGCCTAAGCCTGCAGTCGGACATCCCCCAAGAGGTCCCGGACTGTGAGAGGGCGCAGGCCAGGCTGAGCGACCCTCCCCAAACCCACCCCCAGTGCACGAATGTCATGCACAGGGCCTCTAGTTTGGAAATAAATGTCAATGACATTGTATTCAGGCAAATATTCTGACATGGAAGGGCAGTTTTCCACCTGTCCTCTCCAGAACCTATTCTCCTATTTTCCACCTGTTCTCCTCCGAACCCCACAAGGACAGGAGGGTGTGAGTGGCAGACAGACAATAATAGCATGAGCCAGGCTTAAACTAAGCACATTACTTTGGTCTCATTTCATCTTTTGGGCCTTCAGGTAGGACTCCCATTGAATGGGGAGTTCCAGGCAACACCCTGAAGTGTGCCAGTTGGGTTGAAGTTATGCACTGTGTATCTTTCATGTTTGTGAGTAGCCCTGGAGCAGGGGAAAGCGGGCAGAAGGCCGGGCTTTGATGAGGAGCAGAAGAAGATGTGAGAATGATGGCAGCAGACGGGCGGCTGACAGCGCACGTAAAACAGATCCATGTGGATGAAGAGGCCACGTGCAGAGAGGAAAGACCCGAGACTGGAAGCAGGGAGAGCCAGTGCGTGGCCCCATGTGTCTGTCACCAGCAGGCGACGTGCTTGGGCAGGTCCCCTCTAGGTGTGGTTTCCTTGTCCTTCAGCGAGGACTCTACCAGGATCTCTTAGGGCCTCGTGACTCTCCAGTATCCTCAGGACCTGGGAAACCTTAGGTGATGTCCGAAAGAAACGTCCCAAAACACCCACTCTCATTCAGCCTGGGTGTCCATCCCAATGTCATCTTCCCCGTGTGTTTCCAGCTCCTTTCTTAGATGTAACCCAAATATATAGATACTAGAGGCCTGGTGCACGAATTCGTGCACGGGTGGGGTCCGCCCAGGGGGAGGGGCCGCGGGCGGTTGGCCAGCTGGCTCTGCCCCCAATCAGGGGAGGGGGGAATGGTGATTGTGGGCAAGGCCAGCTGGGGGGAGGGGCCATGGGTGGTTGGCTGGCCGGCCCCATCCCCTGGTTGAACTCCCAGTTGAACTCCCGGTTGAGGGGACAATTTGCATATTAGCCTTTTATTATATAGGAGGATAAGTAGACTGTGACAGGTGCAGTCTCTTACGTAATCATCTCAGCCATCTTATGAACGCGGTGTCATCACTCCACACGCATTCTGTAGCGGAGGACATTGCAGCTCAGCAGGGTAGGCAGTTTGCTGAGGTCACAGACAGCACACCAGGGCCAGGAGTTGAAGTCCTGCCAAGCGTTGGATTTTAGTGACTACGTACTGCAGACCCAAAGAGCGACAGGCCTCTTTTCACAGCTCCAGTTTAACACATTTGAAGATTCCAGTAGCTATAGATATAGATGACATGGAGTTCTATATACTTATATGTATATATTTACATATATAAAGCATCAATATTATGCATATGATATTTAAATTTTTAAATATAAACTTATATGCTTCATAAACATATATTTCCATATCATATATAGAGATATCTATCCTTCTATATATCTCCATAGGCATGTATATACTGTATCTCCATATCATCTGTACATAGAGATTTCTCTCTATCATCTGTCGTAGAATAGACAGGATTTTCATATGATGGCAGAGCTGGGGGAGGTGGTAAACTGTAGACTCAGGCCTGTTCATTCCTCAGAGAAATGAAGCTCAGAGAGAGAGCGGCGTAACCAAGGTCATACATACAGTTAGTTGATACCTAATTCCCAGCTAAAACCCAACGCTTTCAAGTCAAAATTAGCCACTGTTAACACTACCATTGCAGCTCCACGCCACACCGAGCCAGGCACTAGCTGCATTTTCTGAGGTCTTGAAGAGGGAAGATGAAGGGGGGGTGGGGGGAGAGAGAGAGAGAGAGAGAGAGAGAGAGAGAGAGAGAGAGAGAGAGGCTGCCTCTGAACTTCTGCTCACCGAATGAACTCATCCATCCACTTTGCCAGATGTACAAAAGTGAAGCAGATCTGACGCACCATCCGTTAATCCTCCATCTTTCTCAGCGTCGGCCTCCGCGGGAGGAACCCCCCCGCCCCGCCGACCCCCGGCCTGGGGTGGTGTTACGGATCACAACGGAAGCATATTGTCACCAGATTAATTTTCCAACGCTCCTGCCCCAGCCACGAAATCCTGACACAACGCGTGTCAGATACACTTAATAATTGCATAATTATGACATCTGTTACTCTCCAGCACCTCTTAGAGGAAAATTAACCGAAGAAATAGCAGGTTCAAAGATGTGTTAACACTCTGGTAGCAGATTTAATTGAAATATGACGGGGGAGGATAATGGAGATTAAATTAAGCTCTCAGATAATCATCTGACACACAGATAATTGAGCCAGCCTCTGCCGCGTTGATGGACGCTTCGGAGCGGCGGTGCGGGGCGGCATTCCAAGTAGCTTATCCTTCAGGCAAAATGGAATTCTCCCCCCCTCCTCTCTCTCTCTCTCTCTCTCTCTCTCTCTCTCTCTCTCTCTCTCTCTCTCTCGTCATTCAACATTTGTATCCTCCGAATCGATAATGTGCACAGCAGCATCATTGGAAATAAAGGATGATGTGGAATCTGCGGGAAACTGGGTTGAGGTGCAGGGGGGGGACACACAGGGGCACCCTCCTGCAGTCCCACCCGCCGGCCTGGCTGTCCCGCCTCTGTCCTCAGTGACGCGCCCTGTGTGACACGGAGGGGCCCATAGGCAGCGAGAATGGAGGAGACAACCCCTGCGTGCTACTTTCCTTCCCGGGGGAGCCAGGGTGTGGTGGCCAACAGTGCCCGGAGCTGCTGGCGGGCACGAGGAAGCCTGGAAGGCGGCTGGCTCCTGGTGGCTATAGTGAGTGGCCTGAGGGGGGGGGGGGGCTGTTGGCAGCAGGAAGCGGAGGTCAGTGGCTGTCATTGAGAGGTCAGCGTTCAACATCACGCTGAGGGGCCCGGCCGCGTGGCTCAGTGGTGGAGTGTCGACCTCTGAACCAGGAGGTCACGGTTTGATTCCCGGTCAGGACACAGGCCCGGGTTGCAGGCTTCATCCCCAGTGTGGGGCGTGCAGGAGGCAGCCGGTCCATGATTCTCTCTTATCTCATCATGGAATTTTCTGTCTCTCTCCCTCTCCCTTCCTCTCTGAAATCAATAAAAAATATATTTTTTAAAACAGTCCTAGAGGGGTAGGTGCGCCCATGTCTCTGCCTCCAACTCAGGCAGCACCTCCCTCTGGAAGGGCTGTGACAAGTGTAGGGGGTCGGTGGCGCCCAGCAGGCCAGTCACCCCTCCCCCCCGCTCCTCCAGCACCCCAACTACTCAGGGTGTCAGTCCTGCATTTCACACCGAGTGATGGATCTGCTCTGCCCATGTGGAGCCAAGAGACGTGTCACACCTCTGAGTCCAACAAGCAGCTTCACCCCATTTCCCTCTTCTCTTCTCGGGCATCGCCCCTCGGGGCCCGCCTCAGCACTCCCCAGTCCTGGCACTGTCCATGCAGGACCATGATTGAGGCCCGTCCTTGGGCCTGGAGGACGCCACTGACCCGAGTCCCCAGGGCCACGCGGAGGCTGACCTGACGTGGGTAGCCGAGGGTCAAGCGCACGGGGCCAGCCGGGATGAGCTGGGGCCTGGGCAGAGCCTCTCCCTCCAGTTGCCACCTCCTCCTCTAGTTCCGATCCTGACCTGGGCAGTAAGGCCTTCCATGGACAGCGGAGCCTCACGCCAGGGCACTCCCTCCAGGTTTGACCAGAGCATCCACACTCCAATAGGCACCCGTGCCCACGCATCTCCAGGGCACAGTGCCCTGCATGGCTGGGGTGGGGTCTGGCCTCCAGGGCCGCACAGGTGGCGAAGCTTCCTTTTCACCACCAGCCTTCTCCTTCGAACTTCACTGAGATTTTTTTTTTTGATTTTTTTTAGGACTCTCATGGTTCCTCCCTATGATTAGCCTCAGGTAGGACCCGAGACTCTGAAAGATCGCCGTCATGTTGACACCTGGGGACATCCATGGGGTTCCCGATTTCCATCCCGCCCCTCCCAGAAGAGATCCATACGTACACGTTCTCAACTGCTGGGTTTCAGCTGCCAGTTTCATCCCCCGTGACTCCGGCTAATCTAGGATGGCAACGTGGGGAAGACGGCTTGGTTCCTTCTGGCCTGTAATTTCTGTCCCCACCAGTTAATTTATTGAAGCATCAAAGGACAAGGCATTTCGCAAGAAGGCCACTTCAGGGAGTGGTTTCATCCTCCTTCCGCAGCCAGGTAACATGGCACCAGCAGTCCCTCCCAGAGAGAACATTCCTGACCCTCCTCTGACCTTCCTTTTTATCTGCAGGATGGCCTGGGTGGGGGAGGCCCATAAATCAGCTGAGCCCACCTCCCTCCATCTAGCCGGGTGCCGTCACTGGCCCTGGATTGCTAGGAGATGCCTAGAGACAGGAGTAGAAACCCTCATGGGTTGACAGTGGTGATGCATGTTGCTGCCTGCACCTCCCCCCCCCCCCCCCCAACAATGTCTGCAGTTCCTTTGAGAAGTGGATTCTTTTTTCACTCTTGTGTGTCATTGCGTTGCACCATCAGGGACACGTTTGGCTGAGTGTGTCAATCCCTTTCACATATTTGAAAATAATACCTAATTACAATGTCAAGGTTATAGCTCATGTGGCTGGAGTGGACACGGCCCCGCCTCCTCCCTCAGCCCCTCCAAGTACCATGGAGAATATGTCCTATAATTAGGAGCAATTATAAATTCCAATTAAAAAGGAACCCACACCATTCTGGAGACATTTTTCTTTGATGTTTCTTGCTTTAATGTATGTGCTTGTTGCACCAAATTGTGTCTGCTTCCTCAGATGGCTTTCCAGACCGAACAGGCTCCCTAAATTGCAGGGGGCGAAGCAGACCCCATCTGAGCAAAGTAGGAAAGTTCATTAAGAAGGGTTATTGCATCTATAACTTCTGGACGTGGTGGTCATTGATTAGAGATTTAACATCATCCCTTGTACCACTCAGATTGGGATTTTTAATTAGGATGTCATTATTACACAGATATACTGAATGCCCAATTGATTCCCGAGACCTTTTGAAATAATAGGACCACTTCTGCGAAATGAAAATCATAATAGATTATTGACTTCTACGGGAGTTTTGATCCAAGGGCGCCTCCCCAATGTCAACATTTTCAATATTTTCAGTTGCATGCAAAGAGACACTTATAATTAGGCTTATATTAAAAGCTTGCGCCCATTTCCCCGCGTTATGAATGCCGATGGTGTCCCATTGATTACCCTGGAGTTAGAACAGCAGCGACATCGCTCGTCGCTGACTTGTTTGCACACCATTAGCCTTTGTCTTTGGTTTTGTTTAATGTAAGAAAGTGTTCATATGCATACCTGATTCACAAGATCAGAGGTTCGCCGACTGGCTCCGTACCTGCATGGTCTCAGGGCGCTCCTAGTTCAAAGGGAAAACCCCCAGTTCTGTTTATTAAGTAGTCAGGTTCCAACACCTTCAGTACGTATGTCCTCGCAACTTCGTAGGCATATAAAAATACACGTAAATTGAAAGAAAAAGTATTCTGTTTACTCGGTCCTCTAATACCCACAAGGGCTTTCTCGTGAGATGGCTGTGCCTGTGTGTGCGTAAGCTCTAAAGCCTCGGCATCAGCGGAACGAGCACCCCATAGCCATGATGGGACGCAACGTACGGGTAACAGGTGGGCCTCTCCCAATACTACAGATGGCTCTCGGTGGTGGGTAGGAAGTGTCCCTTTTGGAAACTGAGTCAAAACAGAAGTTGAATCTCACCTCCCCTTTCTAAGGTTGTGTCCCATCCCCCCGTCAGGCCCTCGGGCAGCACAGTGCCCCTCGGTCCAGGCCGGAAGCGCTCATGGGGTTCCCTGCAGGATGTAAAAAGAACACCTGTGAACATCTCTTGCAAGGTCATTTCCATTGAAACAGAGACCTCCAAACAAAATGAGGGTGGAGGTGGGGAAAAAGTCAGCAATTGTGGTGGAATTTATGGAAGATGAGGGACTTTCCAATGCTGATCACATAAAGCACCAGGCATTTTTTAAAATGACCGATGGCAGACTTTCTGGAAGAGAATTGGAGGGACCAGGGGCAAGAGAGACTCCCTGAGTGACAGGACTCCGTTCTTGCCAGTTGGGCTCAGTGGATAGAGTGTCCCCGGGATCGATTCCGGTCAAGCGCACGGACCTCGGTTGCAGGCTCCTACCGGCCCGGGCCCTGGTCGGGATGCATGCAGGAAGCAGCCAGTCAGTGGGTTTCTCTCACATCGATGTTTCTCCCAGTCTTTCCCTCTCTCTTCCCCTCTCTAAAGGATCAGTGGTAAAAATATCCTCGGGTAAGAATTAACAAATAAACAAACAAAAAAAAACAAGGTAATCAAGTAACATGATTCAGGCACCTGCCTCGTGGCACGAGTGTCCAGGTCTGTCGGGTGAGCAGAACGTAATTCAGCACATTTAACGGAGCACCTGTTCTGACCGAGGCGTTGGGAATAGCAAGTTCTCGAGAACCTATTGCCAGTTGGGGTTGTGGTTGCTGTTGTTGGGGAGGAAGGGTGGGGAGAGAAGTCACAGTGTATAAACACCCGAGTCTCTAACCGTAATAACTTAGCTGTCATCGAGGCGGTCCCTGTCCCCGGAGCCTTCCCGCAGGAGGCATTCCTTCCGGCATCACGCTCTGGGCAGTCAATGGGCGATGGGTTTGAGACGCAGCCTTCTCTTTGTGTGCAGGCCTACAGCTCCCCTCCTCTGGTTCCGAGTTCACCCCAGAGGTGAGGGCCGCGGAGGGGAGGAGTCTGGCAGGCCTTCACCCCGGACTATTTTCTTGCATTTTGGCTTCTTCCTCTAACTCTTTCCATCTCTCTCTTTGACTCTTAGCTTCCTCCTCTCAGCTCTGCCTTGGACATCTCTACATCAGCTTATGGTGCCATTTTATCAACACGCTGAGCGAGAATAGTTCACGGCAGACTCTACATAATTTAAATATTTGCTTACAGTGAAGACAGCCCCGGCCTGCCGTCTCTCTGAGCTCCGAAAGGGTTTCCCTCATTAGTTCTAACTTGATTTCCCATAAAATAGGAGGCCATCTGAGTAAAAGGATAGTTGGAAAAAACTTTTTAAACAGAACCAGCAAATAAACATGGTCTTTATGAGTTGTAACTGAATCTGCAGCTGATGTCATGCTTCGTGTTTCAACTGCCAGCAGATGCCTGACGTCTATATATCAGGCAGATTTATGGAGGCTCCTCGGGAAGAGTTAAGAGGATCCTAAATACAGATAGTGTGCTGGTCTGGGGCTAATTTGGAGCCTCTGTTCTCCGTAGATTGAAATGTGCGCATTGGGGTAAATTACAGGAATATGCCCTTTCACTAATCCCCTTTTTATGTTTAAAAACTCTTCAGATCTGGGTCCGGCCGGCATGGCTCGGTGGTTGCGCGTCAACCTATGAACCAGGAGGTCATGGTTCGATTCCGGTCAGGGCACATGCCCGGGTTGCGGTTTCGCTCCCCACTGTGGGGCGTGCAGGAGGCAGCTGATCGATGATTCGCTCTCATCATTGATGTTCCTATCTCCCTGAAATCAATAAAAATATATTTTTTTAAAAAGTCTTCAGATCTGGGAAATGAGTGCATGAGAGGGGAGAGAGAGAGAGAGAGAGAGAGAGAGAGAGAGAGAGAGAGAGAGAGAGAGAGAGAGAAAGAGAGAGAGAGGAGAGAGAGGGGGGGGGGCTCAGAAGACCATTCTCCTTTGTCCCTATTTGGCCATTGACGTGTCTCTGGCAATTAAGACCGAAGAGAAAGGCCCTGCATTGC
Source organism: Cnephaeus nilssonii (assembly GCF_951640355.1). NCBI lineage: Eukaryota > Metazoa > Chordata > Mammalia > Chiroptera > Vespertilionidae > Cnephaeus > Cnephaeus nilssonii. The sequence continues at coordinate 5,149,982 of NC_137091.1, forward strand.
TAACCTCAGAATCATAAACCACACACAGAACCGCTCCACTCCCCGGAGCCGCTCAGTGACGGCGGGTTGTGTTGGCTTCCGGGGTAACCGCTGATGTGGCGCCCTCATGGTTTCCTATCAAGAAACTCCTGCTGGATCTGCACCTCTAGGGACTGAGCTTGCCGAACATGAACCGCTCCCTACAGCATACCAGCTGGTGGGCCGTGAGCCCGGGAGGGCGATTCTGAAATAACGCCAGCAGAAGGTGACTCACTCAACGCCGGCAGGCCCGGTCTGGGGACTGGCCTCCCTGGCGGTCTACTCCCTCTGCTGAATGAGTAAGAAGAAGCCACACTAGCTGATGTGGCAACAGCCCCCGTCCCAGGAGTCTCACGCAGGAACGGCTTGTTTGTTTCTGCGTCCCCCTGGGTGTGCAGGGAGTGGACTTCTACCCGATGGCTTAAGGACCCAAGGCCCTTCCATCCGGGGACCTTGCCGTCTGCAAGAACTGGGAGGGCTCCACTCGATGCTCTGCTGCAGCCTGGAAGGTGAGGGAGAGAGGGGGGAGTCTGGAGAGCACCGGGGCGCTGTGACGGCTCACCGGGCCGGCTCCGTCACTGGCACCCTTACCTGCCAAGGCTGCTGGGCAGTGCAGGCGACTGGTTTCCGACCTGTGTTTTTGTGCAGAAGCCACAGCGCTGCTCTGCGACTGGCTGCTGGCACTTCCTCGGAGACAAAGGGAATTGAAATAAACAACCAAAGCCAAACTAGTTGTAGTTGCTTTTAATCCTCACCGGAGGATATTTTTCCCCACTGATTTCTAGAGAGCGTGGAAGGGAGGCAGGAGTTGGGGAGAGAGAGAGAAACAGCCACATGATCCACACACATTGATTGGTTGCCTCCCACATGCGCTCCTACCGGGGCCTGGGGAACCTGCAACTGTGATACGTGCCCTTGACCAGGAATCTGACCTGAGACCCTTTGGTCCGAGGGCCGATGCTCTAACCACTGAGCGAACTCAGCCAGGGCCAAATGTAGCTTTTTCCCATTTGCATGTCGTCATGGGCAGCGGGCTTCATGTCACTCCGTCCTTGCCGCAGTCCTCGGGGGGGGACGCAGGGCAAGCATTGTCACCTCCTCTTTTGAAGGGGGCTCTGAGTGGGGCAGGGCCTCATCAGTGCCCTGGGTCACAGAACTGAGGCGTGACCCGGCTGGCGTCAGAACCCAGGTCTCTGAGCATTGACCTAGCAGTTTTTACTCCTGTGCTGGAATCGTTGGGGTAGATGGTTTGGTGGGGGGCGGGGAAGGGAACCTATCTCTTCAAGACCAAATGACATTGAGACTATTCCTCATTCCATCCCAGTGTAGGTTAAGACTTATTCGTAGGATGTGTGAGGGTTGGGGCATCCAATTGTTTCATTCTCTGCTTTGAGGCTAAATGCCAGTCTATTTCAGAGGTCCCATCTCCATGGGCCCTTTCTCTTTAAGAAATTAATGCATCATTTGTTATCGTGTTCCGTTAATGCAAAACTATTCCTGGTTGTGACAGTAGCCAGCACCTCCCATCTGTGGCTCAAAGTGGATGAAAAACAATTGAAGAAGAACTGCAGTGGCCGGCCGGCGTGGCTCAGTGGCCGAGCGTCAACCTATGAACCCGGAAGTCACGGTTCCATTTCTGGTCAGGGCACATGCCCGGGTTGCAGGCTCCATCCCCAGTAGGGGGAAGGCAGGAGGCAGTCAATCCATGATTCTCTCTCATCATTGACGTCTCTATCTCTCTCCCTTCCTCTCTGAAATCAATATATAGAGAGAACTGGGCTGTGTGCGAGGGTTAAGGTTAGAGTGCTGTGTGTTCGTTTCCACAGCTGGTACCATTGTCATTCAGTCTTTTCATCCATCGTGGACAGAAGGGATGGCGCTCAGTCCCCTTTGCTCTGGGTATGCAGCTCCAAAGAGACGCTGCCAGGCCTCCTGATCATGCTTTCAAAGAGGTGTGTGGAAATGTTTTATTAATTCTTACAAAGAAATCCTTTTTTCTTAATTTTTTTCATTAACTTTAGACATTTACTTGCAATTACGTTTGTTCAGGGAATACAATGACAGAAATTAATAATTCATAGCCTTTGTCAGGGAAAATTTGAAAAAAGGACAGTTGTTCAATCAAATGCAACTTTAAATGCACAATCTTTATTTCAATAAAGACTTAAAAAAATAAATAATGGGGACCGTTATTGTACTTCCTATAAGCCGCCTCTCCTCCAAATTACATCTGTGCTCCAGAGAGTGACAGGAGAGCCTGGGTTGTTCCGAGCACATCACGAAAATAACAGGTTCAGGTCCAAGGTTCTCCAAGGGGAAACTAGACTCCAGCTCGGGATCGATGGCACCACCTGGATCTTTGGGGCACCCGTGTCAGAGAACCAGACCTGGAGGGAGCTGAGAGGGGCCTGGAAGGTCAGACTTCCTGACAGCCTCACCTCTGACACCTGGAGAGAGAGAGGGGGGGGGGGGAGAGAGAGAGAGAGAGAGAGAGAGAGAGAGAGAGAGAGAGAGGGAGAGAGGGAGACGGTGAGACTTTCGAGTTCACACAGTGAGTCAGAGGCACACATGGGCCTCCAGCGTAGGTCCCCTGACCCTGGGCCAAGCTCTCCCAACTGTGACGCTGTCTCCAAGTCCCCTTCCCCCCAGGGCCCACCTTACCAGTGGCTGCCTGTGGGTTTGGGTTTCAGTTGTTCTTGGCAGACCAAGCCTTCCATCCCAGCTGCCTACCAACTGACTAGGATCTGTGATGTCCACCATGAAAGACTGGCTACTTTGGACTGAAGACTTGGTAAAATTATGTCTCCCTTGTTATAATGGAAATATTCATCCCTAGAAATCAGCCTCAGTGGAAATGGGACATGACGCCACACCTGGCAGAAATAGGATGAGAAGGAAAACAGAGGCAAACCCCTCAATTACGTCTAAAGCTAGTGGACCAGATGGGTGCCCCAGGCCTCTTTTCTCCCTGCCCGCTCTTACCTATGAGCAGTAAGACCCTGGCTGACAAACCAATGTCCCCCTTAGTTGTTCCAGTCAAAAAGATGACATTGGAGTCTGTCTTAAAAGCAAAGAAAAATCAAACCTTGAGAAACGTCCTGGAAATTGTTAGCCCACCCACAGGAGGGCCCCCGGGAAGGGCCATTTAGCCTAATGGTTAAGAATTGAATGTGTCTAGGTCTGAAGGTCGACTCCACCAGCTGTAAGGCCTGTGCCTTGAGAACATCGCTATGCAGATCTCTGAGTCATGCTGTCTGTCTGTGTAAACCTGAGATGTATCAGTTAGCTATTGTGCTGTAACAAACTACCCCTGAAATCAGGGTCTTTAATAGCAAGTACTTATTCTCATGTGTCTGAGGGTTAGCTGTGGGGCTTTGATTCTCATTGCTGTCTGGGGTTAGTAAGGGTGGCTCTGCTACTTGTATGTGTCTCTTACCATCCTCCTGGGACCCACAGACCTGCCGGGTCTTCCTAAGGTGGCAGCAATATCTGTGGCAAATAACACCAGAATGTTCTTGGGTCTCAGTTCAACAACCTCAGTACTTGAGTTCGTCAAAGAAAGAATTCAGAGCCAAGGAACTCAAATTGAAGGAGAGAGTTTATTTAAAAAGTCACAGAGGTAGGAAAGAAGTGAGCCAGCTGGGCTGCGTGGGCTCAGGAAACAAGGTACAGAGGCAAAAGAAGGGCACTTGGAGCTTAGGAGAAAGAAACGCAAAGGTAACGTGCCTGGGGGAAGAAGAAAGGGGCGAGGCATGGGGCGTGCAAGGAGAAAGGGTGGGTGCTGGGCTCTTCCTCTTGAGGGTTTTTACCTGGGGGTCTCAAGGGACCAACTCAGTAGAATATTCATCAGCTTTCCAGGTGTGTCCTTTCAGGGTTGTGGTCTCTCCTCATTGGCTGACGCTAAGGTAGGAGGTCATTAGTCATTGCATCCGGTCCTGAGGTCAGCCATGGCATCGCCTGCCTGGCCTTGCTGCTCTTCTGGGCCTGGAGCTGAAGCACAACTGAGGACTGGCTGTCACCTCTGGGACTTCATGCTGAAGGGATTGGTCATGCTAGGGCTGGTGTGGGGGTTGTAGGAGGCTATTCTCCAGCCCCCTTGCTCCTCCTCTGAGGGCTCTACTACATGACGAGTGACACGCCGGGGGAGGTGCAGAGATGCATACCCAGTGATATGAAAGGTAGCGGGTCTGAAGATCATGACCCGTGATCTGCTAGGGGAGGAAAGGTCACCCTAGGGGCGGGGACCCCCTACCATTGTTCCTTGCTAGGCACCAGGGGCTCTCCACCCTGGTGACCGTCCTTACCAGGCCTGTGGCTCCTGCTCTGGGCATGTCTGTCTGACTGCCTCTTCTACCAGCAAAAATGCAGGTGGAGGAGGAAACGATGCTCAGAACTGGCGCTGGCACCTTTGACTGTATGTCACTGGCCAAAATCAGGACATGGCCACGGCCAAGGCAGGGATGCACTCTGCCCCGAATCAGGCTCTGGCAGGTGTGTGGATGAAGCCAGGGCCCCAACATTAGAAATAGGGATATTAATAAAAACTGTCACTGTGTTGTTCTGATGGTTCGTTAAGAAAGTATGTGTAGCCTGGCTAGGTGGCTCAGTGGTTGAGCATCGACCTATACTCCAGGAGGTCACGGGTTCGATTCCTGGTCAGGGTACATGCCTGGGTTACGGGCTTGATCCCCAGCTCAGGGCATGCAGGAGGCAGCCCATCAATGATGTTTCTCTCTCATCAATGTTTCTATCTTGCTCTCCCTCTCCTTTCTTCTCTCTCTAAAAATCAAGAAAAACATATTTTTAAAAAGGAAGGAAGGAAGGAAGGAAGGAAGGAAGGAAGGAAGGAAGGAAGGAAGGAAGGAAGGGAGGGAGGGAGGGAGGGAGGGAGGGAGGGAGGGAGGGAGGAAGGAAGGAAGGAAGGAAGGAAGGAAGGAAGGAAGGAAGGAAAGAAGAAAGGAAGTAAGGAAGGGTGACTGAAGTGCTTGCGGCTGGCCTTGCCCTCTCAGAGTATGGCAGGGTACCCAGAGGTGGGTGTGCCTTCGGCCTCTATGGGGTGGAGCAGCAATGGTGGGTTAGGGATAAGGATTTCCCTCTGTGACTTGGGCAGCTGGTAAGGGGGTGCCTCTTGGAGGAGGGGAAATGCGGGGTCTCCTGGACCCACCCATTTCCTGCCTCCCAGTACAGTAGTGACCCCCATCGCGTGCACAAACAGAAGCAAATGGCTTTGATTAGCCAGACTTTCATCTGCATCCTAATTGAAGTCCTAATGGGACTTCCTTGTTTTGGAAAATCCCATTTTAATGCAGGACACATCACATCAGGCAGCCGAATCCCCTCTCCCACCCGCTTCCCCGCCCCTCCCAAACCAGGCGTTCCTCCACCACCTTCCCATCAGCCCATCAGTCTGAACCTGGACCCAGGCGTCCGGGCTCCCGGCTGGCCCATTCTCCTCTGCTTTTGGTTCCCGTGGTGAATCGCTCAGTCCCGATGCACTTAAAACGGAAGCAAAGGACCCCCCACCCGGCCCCCTGGTGCCCGGTCCAGATGTCTTTCTCTCTGTCTGCGTACTGCCAGGCCCCCTGAGATGCCAAGTCCTCTCGCCCTGGCCCAGGCGGCTGCCGCTGAACCGAATTGGAGCTGAGGAGGCGACGCCTTGGCCATCGGGACAGCCTGACCCGTCCGTACATTGCTGTCTCCAGATGAGCCGGCAGGAAACGGGGTTTCCTACAAGTCGGATTTAAAGCACTTGGAACAGGAAACGGTCCCCATGCCTGTTAGATCTCCCTAATGACCGGCTAACTAGAAACAGGCTATCTTAATGCTCTGCCCCGAGCCATTACAAATGGCTCTCTTTCCAGACTTCATTAGAATATTTACTGCAATTTGGGTAGGAGACTTTTGACACTGCCATCATAAAATTTGCAGGGGACCTTTTTTTTTTTTTCTTTCAGTCTGAGAAGAGACTTGGAAGAAGCAGGGAAACCCGTCAGCTCCCCCAGCCCCAGCCCCCGATCTCATTCATTAGTGGGGTCAGGAGAATAAACCTCCCTGTGGTAGTCCAAGAAATTGCCTTCAGAAAAAAAACAAGCTGGGCCCCTCTTTTGTCAGCTCCTGCCTCTCTCACATACATGTGGCGAGAAAGAGAAAGCTCACGCTGCGTGCCAGTCCTCACACTCTTCATGGTATGTTCCCGGATCTCCGCAGTCACATCGTGAACGGGCCCCATCATTATCCCCATTTCCCCTCTGAGAAAACTGAGGACGGAAGTTACAAAAGTCTCACAGCTAGAGAAGGGCAGAGCTGGGCCTGGGTCCGTGTCTCCTGAAACAGGATCCCTCTTCCCTCCCTGCGCCTGTCCTCAAGGGGACCAGCCTGCACAGGCAGCCACTCCACAAAAAAGGAGGTTGGACTCCTACCTTGTTCTAAGCGTCATCATGGCGCCTTCATAAAGTCGTCAGCCACACGGAAACAGCCACAGTGTCCTGCGATTGAGGGCTGGATAGAGAAGATGTGGTGCAATGGAATACTACTCAGTCATAACAAAGGAGGGAAGCGCCATTTGCAACCTCATGGGTGGACCATGAGGACATTATGCTAAGTGAGATAAGTCCGTCAGAAAAGCTAAGAACCATAAGATCTTCCTCATGTGGGACAAAACTAAAACTCGTGAACACAAACAGCCATGTGGTGGCTGCCAGAGGGAAGGGGGTGGGGGGAGGAGGGGGTGCAAATATGAGGTGACAGGAGAAGATGTGACTTTAGGTGGTGGGCACACGGTGCAATATACAGCTCTGGCAACATAGAAACCTACACCTGAAGCCTGTATGTTCATGTTGACCAATGTCACTCCAACAAATTTAATTTAAAAATTAAAAAAAAAAAAGAGCACAGCTGGCATGGCTCAGTGGTTGAGCGCTGACCTATGAACCAGGAGGTCACAGTCCGATTCCTGGTCAGGGCACATGCCCGGTTGCAGATGCAATCCCCAGTGTGGGGCATGTAGGAGGCAGCTGATCCATGATTCTCTCTCATCATTGATGTTTCTATCTCTCTCTCCCTTCCTCTCTAAAATCAATATCAATATATTTAAAAGATTTAAAAAGAAGTCATAAACCAAAGGGCCAACAAAACGGATGGTACATCTCCATCCAGTGCATAGATGTGTGGTTGTTGAATGTTGATGACAGCCATCTATAATAATCAAAGTGCTAATATGCTAATTAGACCAGACGTCCTTCCGGAAGACCTTCCGGACGAAGCCGGGGCTGCGAGGGAAGACTGGGTCCCGGGTGCCAGAAGGAAGCCAGTACCAGCAGCCAGGGAAGGATGCCTACTCTTGCACAAATTTCGTGCATCGGGCCTCTAGTCAGGAGAAATAAAGCCTATGAATGATAGCAGGGAGGAGGGGAAGGAGAGACACTGATTTTGACCTAGTGGTCAGAGAAGGTTTCTGGTGTGGGATCATCCCAGCGTGAGGGGGCAGGAAGGACCAGAGCTGGGGGCGGGGCGGGGGGACATGTGTGGCTCTCTATGATGCCCTAGGTGTTAGAGGGGAGAAAGACGATCAGCCCTAAAAGCAAGGTGTGTTCTCACAGAAAGGAAGGAAGAGCACACGCCCTATCACGTTCTCCCTTTTTGCCTTGGTTCCCAGGAAGCTCCACGTTAAATCTCACATCTAATTAAAACAACAGAATTCGCCCTGCAGGCTTCTGAGCGTTTCTGGCGCATAGCTGTATGTCTGCCTTTCATAGCGAGCAGTCTCTGGTCCTCTCGGGACTGGGGTATAAGTAACCCATGGATGTACAGGCATGTGTGCCAGGAACAGAAGTATTGACTTGCCTACACACGTAACATTTATAGACAGCTCGTTGGATGTGTCCTTCATGTACATGGAGGCCAATCATGTGGCCAGATGACGTCAGAAAAGAAGAAGAAATCATTGGTACAGATTGATATGCCAACACCCCCTCCAATGAATGAATTAGTGAGCCTCAAGTCCTAGGACCCTCAGCCTCTGTAGCCGTCTCTCACGTGGACAGTGGGCTTGGCCCTATGACTCTAGTCAGTGGGACGTGCAGTGGGCAGTGGAGTGGGAGGGCTTGAGGAGCGATCGCAGGTATGAGATGTGCCCTCCTGAAACGTTGTTGCCGTCATGGGAGACAGCCAGGCCCAGCCTCTTGGAAGGCGGGACCGCAGGAGGGCGAGGCCCGTCCATCAGGGCCTCCTGGCTGAGCCCAGCCCCACACCGATCCTCCAGCTTCCTGCAGCCTCAGGAGGGAGCCCAAGCAGATGAGCCCGGGAACCAACCGTGGGAATGAACACATCTTCACGTCAAACCCTGAAGTGGTAAAGCCGCGTGTGACCCGGCCATAGGAAACAGTGCAGGTGTCCAAAGACTTCTGTCCCGTATCTGGGCTCAGCGAGCACTTGACTCATGCCTCAGAGCATCAGGGCTTCCTCCAAGGACTCAGTCTTGCCGGAAAGTAAAATACCCCCACAAAGTTGACCACATGGGAGACACCGCTCCTGGGCCAGGGGATGCATGGATAAAACACACAATCACTGTCCTTAAAGAGCTTAGTAGATTAAAAGGCCAAAACATACAGGCTGGGGCTGGCAGAAAAACAGATGGAGATTAAAACAAAAAAAAATAGAAACTCTAGAAGCAGATCCTAATAAATGCAAGCATGCAATATACCCTAAAAGCAGCAACCCATGCCAAAGACATATAGAAGATATAAACCATGCATGGCACTAGAATAAGTTACCTACTAGACAAAAGCTCAAACTAATACTTCACACTGAATATATCGAGGCTAGAGTACTTACAATTAGTAAGTAGTAGTATGCTCATATGGAGTTTCATAAATACTCAGAAATTTAATAGCTGATAATTCAAGTGTTGGTGTCTTAAAATTAGTCATAAGAAGAGCATTTATACCACGTTAAGTAGCAAATGCTACAAATCAGAGCTTTTGATTATTTATTTTATTTATTTTTTTATTTGAGAGCTGGTTTATCAGCACACCAGAGACAATGAGAAAGATTTATATATACACTGAGTGACCAGATTATTATGATCTCTGAACGCATAATAATCTGGCCACTCAGTGTATATCCTATATACTAAAAGGCTAATAAGCAAATTGTTCCCTCGACTAGGAGTTCGACCAGCAGGCAGGCCGGCCAACCGCCCATGTCCCCTCCCTGGCCAGGCTGGCCGGACCCCACCCATGCACGAATTCATGCAGCAGGCCTCTAATATATATATATATATATATATATATATATATATATATATATATATATATTGAGTGGCCAGATTATTATGTGTTCAGAGATCATAATAATCTGACCACTCAGTGTATATTCACCACAAATACATTTAAAATTTGTTTTTGAAAAATCTGGTACGTGAAATTGAGTAGACAGTATATTCCGTTTATGTGAAAAAAAGATGCATAGCTACAGAAAAATGTCACAGGAAGTCTCTCACCCTATTTTTTCTTTATACTAGTCTGTGGTTTCCAAATTTTCGGCCTGAACCATGTCTCGCTTATCATCAGTCAAAAAATAAAAATATTCAAAAATACATATAATTTTACAAAAAGAAGACAGAAAAAAGGATCTTCTCCCCCCACTATTAGTAACAATAGTTAATACTTACATGCCAGGCAGCGGGGTAGGAATGGACGTTGATCTTGTCATTGAATGCTCACTGCCCTCTCCAGCTCCCAGGTGGTAGTAGGTAACACCAACGCCCGGAGGAGTGAAGTGCCTTGGCCAAGGTCGCACGGCGGCCGACAGCACAGGACACCTCTGCCTTCTCTTCACCGCACGGGGCTGGTTGCAGAGTTCAGTTTTGACAGATGCTGAACGTCGTCTGAAATGGTGATCGCAGAGAGTCAGCGACTCTCATAAAATCCTATAAAACCCCGTGGGATTCAGAGATCCCAGGTCTCTCAGGCTTCCACAGAGGGGCTCTTTATTCTGGTTTTGGTTGGAATGACACGGAGCGTGACGAACCCAGTCAATCAGGACGTGGAGGTGCCAAGTCCAGGGGCACACGGGGATCCCGGCACGTGACCCTGGAGCTGAAGACTGCCGGTCACTCGGAGACGGGCCGCACCTCTCACGCTCCGTCCCCGCTGCCTAGCTCACTGCGGCCCATGGCGGGCCCTCAATACATATTGTGTTTTAATTTTGGAAACTTTTTCATTTGTATTTAGCGTTAGCAGCCAGAGTCCCTATGTTTTGCATTAGATCCTCAAACCTTATTCGTCTAATAGCCGAGAGTTTGTACCCCTTTACCAGCCTCTCCCTACTTCTTTTACCAGCCCCAGCCCCTGGCAACTAGTTTTCTATTATTTATGTCAGTTGGATCTCTCTCTCTCTCTCTCTCTCTCTCTCTCTCTCTCTCTCTCTCTCTCTCATTAGAATGATGCCCTCAAGACCCATCCATGTTGTCATCAGTGGGAGAATTCCGTCCTTTTTCAGGGCTGAACAATATTCCGTGGTGTGTATATACACATATTCTTTATCCATGAATCCACTGATAACCACACAGGTTGTCTTCATACCTTGGCTGCTGTGGATAATTCTGCGAAGAACATGGGTGCATATGTCCCTTTAGTATCCTGTCTACATTTCCTCTGGATCTATACTTGGAAGTGGGATTGCTGAATCAACGGTAGTTTTAGTCTTACTTTTTTGAGGAACCTCCATTCGTTTTCCATAGGACTACACCAGTTTACATGCCCAATACGTGCATGTGCGTGTGTGTGTGTGTGTGTGTGTGTGTGTGTGTGTGTGTGTGTGTTAATAAATAAAGATTGGGGGGGTGGAGGAAGTGAAGTAGAAAAGAAAGGAGTGGAGTAGGAAGGCGAATGATAGGGGAAAGGTAGAAAGAAGAACAAGAAAACTACCAAGAAACAAACATAAAAGATGAAAACCATGTGTAGAAGGGCAGTTGATGTGGGAACTGTCATCCCAGGCACCTCCGTTGCATCCCAGTCAGAGTACATACAGCCAGGACCAGAGCTGATGGTCATGATCAAGACCACAGATCACCGGGAAAATTGAACTCTACTCAGCACTACCTTTTTCAGAAGATAGGAATAACGCAGTGGACATTCTAGAAATAGTTCTGTCATGAATGAGTAGGTTAGCCCTAGCTGGTTTGGCTCAGTGGACAGAGCGCTGGCCTGCGGACTGAAGGGTCCTGGGTTTGATTCTGGTCTAGGGCATGTGCCTGGGTTGTGGGCTCAGTCCCCAGTAAGGGGCCTGCAGGAGGCAGTCGATCAATGATTCTCTCATCATTGATGTCTCTCTCTCTCTCTCTCTCTCTCTCTCTCTCTCTCTCTCTCCCTCTCCCTTGCTCTCTGAAATCAATGAATGAGTAGGTTTGGTATTTAGATGTGTCAGTAGCCACCATCTAGAAAATTCATCTTTCTAGACCAGCTCCTTCCCAAGCCGCAGCGAGTCATGATCATTGATGATGGACACATTTCCGTACGTTCATCAGATTCTGCGGTGGAATGGATGGCACAGGAGTCCTTCCAAGAGTCGTTCCGATAGGCACACGTCAGTGTCATCAGCATTTCACTATCATTTGGGGGGAAATCAAACATTCCTTGAACATTGTTTTTTGTTGGTGTTTTGTTTAACTTTACCACAAACAAATTCTCTGGGATTTTTATTAATTTTTCTTGTCCCTTGACTTTGAATGATTATTCTTTTGCTACCCTAAACCAGGATCAGGAATTGGGCAGGACCCCCGAGGTGGTGAACAATACCCAGTAAAGAATCGAGTAGACTGGCTGTCCTGTCCCCCTGCTCTGTGGTTCCTGGCACCTCACCCACCTGCTTTTCCTCAGCACCCCTGTCTTTAAAATGCAGATAATGACAGTTTCCCCCTCCAGGGAGGAGGAAATGATGTAATGCCGGGGTCCCGTTTCTTACAGTGGTGCCCGGCACACAGCAGGCACTCGGTAAACAGATTGGCCCAGGTACAAAATACCGCTTTCAAAGTCGCGTGGAGATTGTGCTTTTTAAACTGTGTTGATTTGTGTGCTTTGAGTTAGAAACAAAGCCGAGGCTCCAAATCTCTGGTGAAAAGGCTAGCTTCTAAACTCGTCTTCCGGTCTAGGGCCCCTCCGGGGCGCTGGTTAGGATAACTCAGTGGGTTCTGCAGGGCTTGTGACCTCAGCTGAGCAATGTGTAAGTTGCGATCTTTGTTTTTGAAGGAAGATAATGTGTTGGGGTCACCACACAGCTGTGGACACCTGAGCCCTACGACCGAGCGTGCTCCCTCTCCTGGGGAGGGCGACTTCAGCTCTTCGTTGAGTTTGCTGAGGGTTGCTTCGGTCCAGCGTAGGGACCTTTGGCTGCGAAGCCCCCGTTCCCTTCTTTTCTTCAGGAAGATGTGCCTCCTCCTCCTCCCTCCTGCAGATCTCAGATTCAGTAGACAGGCCGAGCAAACAGATGCAACCCGAATCCAGCAACTCTCTTCCGTGCAGAGCCAGGTTTAAGAAATCCCACGTCCATGCCTTCCGGCCCAGGGATGGGTGATGCTCCCCGACAGCCGCCCCGCAATGAGCGGGCCACGCAGGAGCTCCGGGCGGAGGGGCTGCAGGGAGGCCCGCACCCTGGACACCGCCCCGCGGCCGACCGGGAGCGCTCAGCCCCGAGCCCTGTAGCTGACGGTGGACATTTACTTTTTAGAGGAAAAAGCCTCATAAACCCACAACCTCCAGCTTTGCTTCTGCAATCCCGCCAGGCCAGCTCTGGGGTCCCCTGTTAAACGCCGAGAAGGCTCACAATATTCTGCTTGTCTTCTCTCTCTCTCGTTGGCCTTTCTTTTAGAGGAGTGAAGTGACCTGCGCGGGAGGGAAAGGAAAAGGCCCCCATGCTCTTTGCAGGATTCAGATTTACTTTTTTAATCCTCACCCGAGGATAGTTTTCCATTGATCTTTTAGAGAGAGTGGAAGAGAGAGGGAAAGACAGAGAGAAACATCCATGTGAGAGAAACACATCGATGGGTGGCCTCCTGCATGCACCCTGACCAGAGCCCTGGAGGGGGAGGAGCCTGTAACCAAGGTACATGCCCTTGACCGGAATCGAACCTGGGACCTTTGGTCCACAGGCCGATGCTCTGTCCACTGAGCCACACCGGCCAGGGCCAGGATTCAGATCTTTATCCCCTTATGTGACTTTAGCTGGTTCCCATTTATTTCTCCTGGACACACTGTCCAGTCTTCGTTTGGCCTTTAGTTTGAGCACAAGGGGCGAGCAGGCATCCTCTAGGGAACCCCAGCCGACCTCAGGTTTCTGCGGGCCTCTCTCTTCGGTCCTTTAAGAGTTATTTTACAGCAGACGCACAGGCCTCCAAATCACACACTTCCCCACCCTCAATCTCACCAAGATTTACAACAGAAGGCAGCCTGCCGATGAGAGAAATACACCAACTACCTTTATTAGTTTACTGTTTTCATTCCACGATGAAAAAGCCACAGTGCCTGATTTGTTCTCAAGCTTGGTGCTGGGGTGCTGGGTGAAAAGGTGAAAGAATTAAGCAAATTAAAAAAAAAAAAAAGACGAATAGACAACAGCATGGTGATTACCAGGGGAAGGGGTAGGGAGTGGAAGAGGGTAGAAGGGGGGTCAGTGGTAATGGAGAAAGACTGGACTTGGGGTGGCGAGCACACAATGCAATGTACAGATGATGTGTATACACTGAGTGGCCAGATGATGATGATCTCTGATCGCATAATAATCTGGCCACTCAGTGTAGATCCTATATAATAAAAGGCTAATATGCACATTGTCCCCTCGGCCAGGAGTTTGACCAGCAGGCAGGCCGGCCAGCCGCCTATGTCCCCGCCCCCTGGCCAGGCTGGCTGGACCCCACCCAAGCACGAATTCATGCACCGGGCCTCTAATACACACACACACACACACACACACACACACACACACACACACACACTGAGTGGCCAGATTATTATGTGTTCAGAGATCATAATAATCTGGCCACTCAGTGTAGAGTTGTAACCCTGAAGCCCACGTAATCTCATTAACCAACGTCACCCCAATCAAGTCAATGAAAATGCTGTTAAAAGGAAAGGAACGTGCTCCCTTTGCTGACAGAAAGGAAACGTCAGGGATCCCAGTGCTCAGGGCACTGGCCTCTGCAGGAAACCTCGCTCCTCTTCGCCTCCTGCGCTCTCTAAAGACCATCCCTCCCGGCTTCTGGGAAGCCCTTTGGCCCCTAAAAAGGTTTGCCAGGTCCTAGCTGGTTTGGCTCAGTGGATAGAGCGTCGGCCTGTGGACTGAAGGGTCCCGGGTTCAATTCAGGGTCCCAGGCACATGCCAAGGGTTGCAGGCTCCATCCCCAGTAGGGGGCATGCAGGAAGCAGCCGATCCATGGTTCTCTCTCATCATTGATGCTTCTATCTCTCTCCCTCTCCCTTCCTCCTTGAGATCAATAAAAATATATTTTAAAGAAAGTTTGCCAGCATCGTTTAGTCTGTACATCTGACTTCTCAGAGCATTGACCATCCAGGGAACATTGGGTTCCCTTTGTCATTGGTACCATGCTGTTCCGTCCTTCTTTCTAATTCATTGTCAGCATACAGATGCCCAACATCGGAGGGCTAGTCAGACGTTTTCTGTTCTTCACGTGGTAACTCTCACTCTCTGAACAACCCCAAACACGTCGGAGATGCAGATACACACTCGTTAAGTCGGATTTCTATCGTGAATGTTTTAATATGTTCTGTGTATTTTCGGGGAAACGTGATAGGTAAAGGGAGGTAGGAGGAAAAGCCAGATACTTCTAAAATAATTGATTCCAGCGAAATGCTCGTGTGAACGCTGGGTTTTAAGACTTCTCCAATCATTCGGATCGAAAACGCCTCCGCTGCCACAAAGCTCCGCCCCATCGTGAATGCTTACTGACCTTCCATACAACGTCACTCACAAGCCTTTCCCGGTGTGTGAGGACAGGTACAGTCATCGCCGAGCTGTTAAACGAGCCCCAAAGAGGAGACAAAGAAATGAAGGGTTTTTGTGGTCGATTAGCGTAGACGTTACCCACGTGTGTTTGAAACACACACAGACGCAGTGGGAGCCGCGTTTCTGTCACTCGCTCCAAGTTCCTCTCCAGGTAATTGGTCCGTGGGATTAACGGCCCTGGGGACCGGGAGTGTTTAACGGCCTCACACCTGCCCGCCCCTCAAGCTCAGCCTGTGCCTGCTCTGGAACCTTTAAAGCCGCCACCGGCAATTCACTGATGCCGCCAATTAGACACAAAGGAGGTGGGATGTCAGGGGGCCTTCCCGCCCTTCCCAGGCCGCACCCCCGGGGCTGCCCGGCTGAGGCCGCCCACCCTGAGAGCCTGCCCAGGAGGCAGGCTGCCTTCCGCTGGAGCTCACCTGCACGCCTGCATTCTGAAATCACTATGCCGGGGTCATGTCAGCAAGAAACATGTGCCAGACCATCAGGCTATCTCCCCCCTCCCCACCCTCGCCCGCACCCCCTCTTCTTCCTTCTACCTTTACTTCAGCAGAGCAAGTGTCATTCCATGAAGATTCCCATTGGCCGTCCGCCCTTTGGCGATGTCTGTGTTGAAAGACACTTTGGCCCTTGGCCGGTTTGGCTCAGTCGGCCTGCGGACAGAAGGGTCCCAGGTTCGATTCCAGTCAAGGGCACATGCCCAGGTTGTGGGCTTGATCCCCAGTAGAGGGCATGCAGGAGGCAGCTGATCAATGATTCTCTCTCATCATTGATGTTTCTCTCTCTCTACTTCTCCCTTCCTCACTGAAATCAATAAAAATATTTTTTAAAAAAGAAATGAAAGACATTTTGGATACAATGTCTATTTTGAAAGTTTGAAAGAAGCACGGTTGTTACGGCGACCTTGTCACAAATATAAGTCAACAGCTATAGACGCGCACCAAGTGAGGATGTTTATTTACGTGCATTTTATTTTCATTCACATCTGGATCCTTCCGGCCTTCTCGCGTTGCCGCCCCAGTTGGTCTGTCCTTTAAAACCTTGCCCGTGAGATGTGTAAGTCCCACAGGGTTCCTAGCCGGTGAGAAACGTGAAGCATTAAATTATTAGATGGAGGCCTTCCCAGGTTCCTGCAGGTCTGGCCACAGAGGGAGGCGTGGCGAAGGGCTGCGCTGTCAGAGCGGTGAGCCCAGGAAGTGCCACGTGCGGGGTAACAGGTGTGGCGTCCTTTTCTGGTAGGGGAGGTTTTTCTGACAAAAAAAAGAAAAGAAAGAAAGAAAGAAATGCCCGCTCGGTGTTCTTTTCCTTTGACGTGTTTCAGAGCAGCTGTCCGTCCACCTTTCGCTAATTCTGCTTAAGTCAGAGCATTAAACCTTAAAGGAATACAAATCTTGACATGTCAGTCTGGATTCTGGGTCAGTCTGAAAGCAAAACGGCCATGGGAGATTCTTAAGTGGCTATTGTCAAGGCTTCTGTTTGCTTTTATTATTTTTTAAATATATTTTATCGGTTTTTTACAGAGAGGAAGGGAGAGGGATAGAGAGTTAGAAATATCGATGAGAGAGAAACATCAATCAGCTGCCTCCTGCACGCCCCCCACTAGGGATGTGTCTGCAACCAAGGTACATGCCCTTGACCGGAATCGAACCCGGGACCCTTCAGTCTGAAGGCCGACGCTCTATCCACTGAGCCAAACCGGTTAGGGCCTGTTTGCTTTTAAATCAAACTTGATGAAGAATGCAGGTAACAGAGATGCTTGAGTTATAGATCTCATGGAGTTCACGTCCTCGGCACCAGGAAGGCAGAACCTACGTAGAGCACCCACAATACTACGTAGAGCACCCACAATTGTGTCCCCGGGCCGGTTCAAATCCGTGAGAATATCTCTGGCACGTTGCTGCCAGGAGTTACCCCGCTTTCAAGCCCCCGTTAAAATGTGATCATTTGAAAGCTGATTTATTAATGTGCTCATTTGACAGCTCCTGTTTCCTTCTCATTTTTTTTTAAGAAATTAAGTCATTAGGTTTTCTCTGATATTTAGACACCCTTTCGAGTGTGGCCCTGTGGGTGGCTTCTTTAAGCACAAGCCCTGAAAAGACAACACACTTCAAATGACATTGCAGATTGTAAGGATGGCCCGGGGCTCCCCTAATTTCCTCACGTGGAAGGCAAACCTCCATCCCTTCCAAACTTCACTCGCAGAACTTCATGTGACTAAAAGCAAAATATCAAAAAAAAAAAAAATGCTTATATATAAAAGAGATCAGCAGAAAAGGATTTCTTCCCACTGGTAAATCATTTTTTTTTTCTGGTTATTTTTGTTTGCTTTAAAAAAAAAAAATCGGTATTGGTTGCAGTTAAGCTGACTTCAGGATTATATGCCCCAGAAGAATTTTGAAGATTAACATTAAAAAAAATAAAAGATCTTTGACACCCCTTTCAGAATTGCCTGGGAAAAGAAAATAAACGCAGGTGAGGTACCGATCCAGTTTCAACACGCCGCTGAGAATTATCGAAAATTAGACCAGACAGAAAACAGTTTTCCATAAAAAGCATTTTGCACAAATTTGAGCATTCACTTGCACATGCCAACAACAGGCCTGATCAGGAAGCATGTGTTCGAAGCGCTTTGGGAGAAAAACAAGGGAGAGAAACGGCCCTAGGGTTAGGCCTGCCAACACAGGGCTGGACTCACTGCCCGGGGATCATCCTTCTGCCCGGAGATGACCCCCCACCCCACGCAGAATTTCAAAACCGTGAATAACAGCAACGTTGAAGATGGCGGAAGGCCTGAATTCCAACATTAGCTTGTGCCTGATAGGCTGGGTCTCCTTGGGCGAGATGCTCTCCTTCAGCCTCCGTTTATCCACCTGTGAAATGGGGGTGATAACGGTGGCTGCCCCCACAGAATGGTTTTCAGGATCAATCCAGATAATTGAAGGAAAACATTTGGCAGAGTGCCAGGCACAGGATATGAACTCGTTGAATGCTATTAACTCTGACAGCGGGAACGCTCCGGACGCCTGGAGAGCTGAGTCCCGTGCAGGCGGCGAGGGGGGAGCTCACAGGAATGCCTGGCCGCGCTTCCTGTGAAACAGCAGGACATGTTGCCTCCGTGGGGGGGCGGGGGGGGCGCGGGGGGCGGGATTGAACCGCAAGGTTCTCGGTAGCTGTTTCACTTGAGGCAGGTGAAAAAGATGCTGAGCAGAGGCAGGGAGCTGTTGAGAGGAGAGGCAATTGGCAGTGAAAAAGAAAAGAGAGCAGAGGCCAGGAGGAAGCCAGGCAGAGTAGAAATAGGTTGGAACGCGGAAGTTTGAGGCTCACTTGCCATTTCTGTGTGTTCTTCCTTCTGTGGCCTCAGCCGTTTGGTGTGCCTTCTCCGTGCACAGTTCCTCATTGGGAAGTGTGACTGACATTTACTTTGTAGGCTCGTCCCAATGTTCCCATGAAGTAGCATGAAATGTGTGTAAAGGTAGCACCTGCAGGTACTCTGCAACGAGTAGGTGTTGTTGTGAGGTGTGCTGCTCAAGGAGGGGCGTCAAAATGATGGGGAAGGACGGGCAGGAAGGGCTAGGGCGTGCATTCATAACACCGACGTGTGTGAACAGTGACACGGGCCCGCCCATCGGGGGGAGGAATCATTGACAGCTTGGGGAGAAAACATCTGGAGGCCCTGGTGGGAAGGAAGGCTGATACTCTGAATATCACGAAATGTCTTGAAAATGATAGCTTTATGAACAGAGCAGCTATTTGAGATTGTGGCAGAGCGTGGCTTGCTATTAGCCACACTCAGTTCTCTCTCTCTCTCTCTCTCTATATATATATATATATATATTTTTTTTTTTTTTAATAAATACTTCAATACTTTGAAATAGACTTAGATCATCTTCCTTGATAGAGTTATTTTGAGCTTGGGAGAATATTAACAATTTTAATTTGCATGAGGATTGGAAATGTCCTGTGCCCCATATTCTCCCACTGCAGGGACCTAAGCTCAAACAACACTTTCCATTCTTAACATACAAGATCCTACTTCATTTTTGACATAAGACTGTGTACAGTTGGCAGGGGAAAAGGCCATAGGCCCAGGCTTTTGTTAACTGACCAGTGCCATGGGTGTTAGATGCAGTTTATTTTTTATTCTTAATCCTTTGAAATGAGGTTCCAAAAAAATTTAAGTGATCTGGTGATTTTTTTCAAAGCTGTCCTTCTAGTTCACTTGAAGAATTTCTGGTTTGGGACACAGGACGAGATAAAAATTAAGATAATCACTACTTTTTAGCTCTACTTGAGAAATCTCAAATGGCTTACAGTGCTGTTATCACAGTTGATTTAATATCAGTCTTACGATAATGACAGCATATATATTATTTCTTTTTTATAGGTGGGACAAATCAAAGTTTGTGACATTTTTAGAATCTAATATATGAAAACCCAGGGTCTGTAACAACTGACCAAAGGCTCGACTGAACACCGGAAGTCAGTCAGTCCTCAGCGACCCAGCACTGACTGCCAAGGGGGCTGTGGATCAGGCCTGGAGAGAGACCCGGAGAGAGAGGCAGGGTCTGATCTGCAGCCTCTGTGGCAGCTGTTTATCAGCCATTGCCTCTCTCTTTCTCTCCGGGCCTCCCCAGGGGCTGCTGATCAGCCCCACCTCTCTGATCAGGCCCGGAGACAGGCCCAGAGATGCTGACTGGCATAGAAATTAACCAATCAGAACCAAATCTGGGTGAACTGTGAGGAGCCAATGGCTGCCTAGGAGACAGAGCTTTTGACACTGACTGGCATAGAAACCGACCAATCAGAACCAAATTGACTAGCAGGGGAGGGCAATTGGTGGCGAGATCAGGCCAGCAGGGGAGGGGAGTTAGGGGTGATCAGGCAGGCAGAGGCAGTTGGGGGCAAGATCAGGCCGGCAGGGGGAGAGCAGTTGGGGGCAATCAGGCAGGCAGGCAGGTGAGCAGTTAGGAGTCAGCAGTCCCAGATTGTGACAGGGATGTCCGACTGCCAGTTTAGGCCTGATCCCATCCCACAAGGGGTCCCTGATTGGAGAGGGTGCAGGCTGGGCTGAGGGAACCCCCCCCCCTTCTTGCACGAATTTTATGCACTGGGCCACTAGTCTATATATATAAAAGCCTAAGCAACCGGCCAACCATCCAGTAGCTATGACACGCACTGACCACCAGGGCGCAGACGCTCAATGCAGGAGCAGAAACCACAGGCATGGAAACATAAAACAGCCTGATGACTCTCAGAAGGAAGAGGGGGGAGGATGCAGGGAGAGATTAACCAAAGATCTTATATGCATACTAGAGGCCTGGTGCACAGATTCGTGCACCCATGGGGTCCCTTGGCCTGGCCTGTGGGGACTGGGCCAAAACCGGCTCACTGACATCCCTTGAGGGGTCCCAGATTGTGAGAGGGTGCAGGCCAGGCCAGAGGACCCTAGTTAAGTAATAATACTTAAGCTTCTTTATACCCCTACGGTGTAATAAATTAGGATTAGCATGCTTTATTTCATTGACTCTTAGCAACTGTTACTTTACAGATGAGAGAAATAAAGCTCAGAGAGGTCAAATGAGTCCCCCGAAGTCACACAGCACGTAGATGGTGGGACCATAAACTTCAGCCACAGCAGTTTCTAGAACCGGGTCTCTTGAGCAGCACTGATGAGCTCCATTGAAAAAAGTACCAAGTCAGCGTTAGCTGCAGAACCAGACCCAGGGCCTCAACTCCAAACATAAACCCGGAACCTTGCTCTCTGCCTCTTCTTGTACAAGAGCATCTAAAAAGAGCGTCTCCGAGCACTTCTAAGGCGAGGCGGGGAGGGGGGCTGGTGTAGAACACGGAGTCCGTGACAGAAAGGAATGGTTCACTGGCCAGACTCTTCCCAGCTCACAGGCAACGTTACTTCCCCCCATCTGTAATTACAGGATTATTGCAAACTCAGTACACAGGCTGCTGGCCCTGAAGCCTGCGTGCGCGGCCTTCCCACAATAACAGGCCCACACAACGGTCGTACGCCTTCAGAACGCACCAGAGCCCGCTGCTTGGTTTTCGTGTGAGGAGATCTTCAAACATTCTGGAGGTGGTTCTGAGCATAGAGGGTTTCCGGAGAAAGATACGGCCCATGAGTGCGCAGACGAGAGCTGTCTGACCGTTGAACTCTGTGACCCAAAACACCCATCGTGTTTATAAACAGAAATGCAGACATCGCAGTTGAGCCTGCTCAGGGAGCTCTGCCATATTTGATGAGTCCTGGAAACCCTGTTCCCACTCCACACCAGTGATCGAATGCCGGCTCCCACTCCCACGATTAGACGCTGCAGGTGGTGTTTTTCCCTCTTCCTTTTCTCCGAGAGGATGGCACGTTCCCGATAGCTCTGCATTGAGGCTCGCCCCTGATTGACATGCTTGCTGGATCTTCTAGGCGAGCCTTTCCCAGAGGCGGGAACATGCCCCATCTAGGCTCCCTTCATTTTACTTAAAATTGGAACCAGAGGCAACTTAGAGGTCATTGAAATCCAACATCCCCTTTTTCTAAACAGACGAGGAAACCAAGGCCCACAGGGGTTTATCAGCTTGCAAAAATCACACACCTCCTTGCACTGGAGCCGGGATTCGCGCTCAGATCTTTTTTAAAAAATATATTGTTATCGATTTCAGAGAGGAGAGGGAGAGAGAGAGAGCAACATCAATGATGAGAGAGAATCATGGATCGGCTGCCTCCTGCACGCCCACACTGGGGATTGAGCCTGCAACCCGGGCATATGTCCCGACTGAGAATTGAACCCTGACCTCCTGGTTCATGGGTCAACGCTCAACCACTGAGCCACACTGGCCAGGCCCCTCTCAGATCTTAACGTGCCTTTCCACGCTTGCCCCACCCAGACTGGCCAGCTCCTAACTGGTGCCCCACGACACTAACCTCTGAAAAGAAGGGCTGGGACAGGTCAGGAGGTCAGGTCCTCTGAGGCCCAGTGAGCCGGAGAGGCAGGACCCGCCGCTGGGGGTCGTGTCCGGCCACCAGGTGGACACAGCTCACTGCGGTCGGCAGCTGCAGGTGTCAGGAGGATGTATCAATTCCCGGGTTCAAGACCAAGCAAGTCTCGGCTGGTGTGGGGAAGAGGCTCCGGAAACCCAGGCTCACAGAAGCGGGCCCAGGCTGGGCACCGGCCACGGGGCAGGGCCCACGGGGCACCCCGGGGCATCGGAGATCTTGCACCCAGAAGAGCATAGCCCAGCACG
The DNA here is from genome assembly GCF_951640355.1 of Cnephaeus nilssonii. Taxonomy (NCBI): domain Eukaryota; kingdom Metazoa; phylum Chordata; class Mammalia; order Chiroptera; family Vespertilionidae; genus Cnephaeus; species Cnephaeus nilssonii. Next base: position 5,172,266 of record NC_137091.1, read on the forward strand.
GGGCTGGGAACCCGTTCCTGAGCCTCTTTCCCAAAAGCCGCCTTAAGAGCAACCGGAAACCCGACGGAGGTAAAGCCCACGCTTTGGGGTTTGGGGGGTGGATGTTGTTTTTCTCTTTGCAGGGGTTAAAACGCCAACAATCTGACGCTTGGGACAGCGCCGGCTCCAAGAGGGAGGGCCCCTCGGAGGGCAGGCTAGCCGGCCCAGCACGTCTCAGACTCCGAGATTCAACACCACGCTCCCTGCCTCCCCTTCCCGGCGGCCCCCTTGCTCCTGGCAGATTTAATGGTGTGATTTACAGCAGGGAGAGACCTCTGTCGGGGCCAGCAAAGTGACAAACAATAAATAGAGGGAGCGCCGTGTTAACAGCCCGCCGCACAATCCCTTGTCAGTTACAGCTGGAGAGCGCTACATTTTAATTTCGTCTTTCATAAAAATCCTGGCGCTGCGGCCGCGTCGGAACACAGGCTCCCAAGTCAAGTGTGTCATCCAAGGATGCAGTTTATCACCCTCTATATTTTCTGTTCTTTTCATTTAATGTCATTCCTATGGCAACAGGCGTCGCCCTGGAAATCACGTTCCAAACAGCTTGTTTGTTGAAAGGGACGGGGGGAGCCTAAAATATGTGTTTGGCTGGGAAGAGTGTCAGAGTGTGACTGGCTGCGTCTCATGAATCATATTCTGTGAGGACTTTGTGTGATCAGATACTGAAGGGGGCGTGATGTGGGGCGCGATCTGACATCCCACCCCACCCCCCGGCTTGTTACGGGTTTGCATGTCATAAGGCTAAACGTCAGGGAGGCAAACGTGTACTTCGTGGAAAGGGGGGCATGCAGGTCCCTAATACAGCCCAGTGGACCCCGCTGTGGGGTCGGGTCGACGGAGTGGATTGTAACCGATGTTCATACTGAGCGGCCGTGACTGCGGATAGCTGTACCGGTTACTAATGCGGATTTTGTAATAAAAGGAAACACGATGATTTCAAGAGAAACATCAAAAGTGCTTTATTCAAAGTAATGTCCATCACTAGCTACACATTTCCCCCCATCTTGAGGTAATTTGTGGGTACTGTCCCAATAGAACTTTTCTTGTTTTGAGGCAAACCATTCACAGACCCAATTTTCCACTTCTTCGTACGTTTTGAAGTGCAGTGTGCCTTCGGTAGGAACAAGTGGTCATCTGAAGGAGCAAGGTCTGATGAATACCATGGGTGGGTTAATACTTCCCAGGCAAGATCTTTTAACGTGTCTTTAACTGGTTTTGAAGTGTGTGATGGTGCGTCATCATGAAGCAGAATTACTTTGCCGTGTCTTCTGGCCCATTCTGGTCATTTTACAATCAAAGCATGGTTCAAATTGATTATTTGTTGTAGGTATCGATCAGTATTAACCGTTTCACCTGGTTTTAGAAGCTCATAATACACCACACCTTCCTGATCCCACCAAACGCAGAGCATTGTCTTCTTACTTAAGCGATTTGGCCTTGCAGTTGATGTTGATAGTTGACCCTGATCAACCCATGATTTTGTGCATTTCGGATTTTCAAAATAAATCCACTTTTCGTTGCCAGTCACAATTCGATGCAAAAAAGACTTTCTTTCGTGCCGTTGAAGCAACATTTTACTGATGACTTTTCGGTTTTCCATTTGTCTTTCGTTCAGTTAATGTGGCACCCATTTTCCTTCCTTTAAAATCTTTCCCATTGCTTGTAAATGATTGGAAATTGTTTGCTGAGCAAGGTTTAATCTTTCTGCAAGTTGTTTTTGAGCTTGACACACATCTTCACCTAATAATGCTTGTCATTGTTGGTCTTCAAACTTTTTCGGTTGACCTGGATGTTATTTGTCTTTCACATCGAAATCATCACTTTTAAAGCGTTTAAACCAGCGTTCACAAGTATCTTGAGATGGAGCATGTTCACCATAAGCTTCCTGAATTATACGATAACTTTCAGCAGCACTTTTCTTCAAAATAAAATAATGAATTAACACTTTCCGCAAATGCTCTTTTTCTGGCACAAAATTCGACATTTTTAAACGTAAATGTATCTATGATGTTAACACCTTCAGAAAACTTGACATATGAAGTTCTGAAGCTTTCTGTTAATACAACAAAATAGCATACATATCAAATCGCATATATATCAACATATGTGTAACTCTATCTATTGAAAAAAAAATCCGCATTATTAACTGGTAAAACCAGATTCTTCATCCGTCACTTACTCAGCGCATCTTCCCTGAGCGCCTGCTGGGTCCTGGGCTTCGTGCTGAGAAGACAGGGGTGGATAAAGCAGACCGAATGGCCTGGCCGGTGTGGCTAAGTGGTTGAGCGTCGACCTGTGAACCAGGAGTTCACGGTTTGATTCCCGGTCAGGGCACATGCCCCGGTTGCGAGCTCCATCCCCAGTGGGAGGTGTGCGGTGTGCGGAAGGCAGCCGATCCATGATTCGCTCTCATCATTGATGTTTCTCTCACTCTCCCTCTCCCTTCCTCTCTGAAATTAATAAGACTGTATTTTTAAAAATAATAAAATGAAGTAAACTGAGTCTCTGCTCCCTGCAGGGAGCTGGGTGGGCGCTTAGCGGAGGGGAAGACAGGGCGTGGCCAGGGAAACAGCGGGTGGCCAGGTCCAGGTCTCTGGGAGCCGCGTCGGAGACGGGTGTTCTCGGGGAGGCGGGTTACTGCAGCCTCCATGCCCAGTTCTCACAGGGCCTGACAGCTAAGGCGGTGAGGACGGCAGAAGAGGGCAGAGCATGACGCCGAGCAAAGCTGAGCCGCGCATCCGCCGGATCCCAGGGGAGCTCTGGAGGGCAACAGCCCCAAGGGGGTCCCACCCTCAGTCCCTGCACCGGGCCTGGGCTGTTGAGTCACCAGTGAGTGAGTCTTGAGGACAGCTGCCTTGCGGGGAGGGGGTGTCCGCCATCCCAGCCTCCCCAGCTTCCTGGCTTTGAGGACTCCTGTTGCCCAGAGGGATCTTGGGAGAAGGGTGCCACCGTGGGCAGTGAGCCATGGCGCGGACGCCCTGTAGCCCTGATGGAAATCTGACAACTCTTCACCAGGCCTTGCCCCTCTACCTGGTATGTCGGGGTCACTTTTTGCCCAAATCAGAGCCTGGTGCACTTCCTCACGGGCGACATCCTACGTGGCGGATGGCCGGTGTGTAGGGCCCCACCCCCCAAACCGTGGCCCGTGGACCCTCCCTGTGGGCCTTCCACTTGGCGGTACAGACCCACGGGAGCCCCCAGAGAGGCCTGCTGCGTCAGCATCTGCACCTTCACAAGCCCCGCTGGTGCGCCGTCACGGGAGAGCTGCACCAGCTCGGCTGCAGGACGTGGCTCCTGCAGGAAACTGTGTCCCGGAGTCCAGTCTCTCACCTGTTCACGGGCATCAGCAGCATCCAACCAGCGTGTGACCTGCTGCTGGCTTCCTAAAAAAAGAGTGGAACCCTAGGGCATAATAACAACAAGACAAAACCAAGTCAGTCTTCCCCACACTCACACCACACATGGGCAGCAGGAGCTGCTTAGTATCCTACACAATTCACAAGAGAGGAAAGACCCCACATGCAAAGCGATTTAGAGAAGGAACGCACACACACACATGCACACACACGCATATGCACACGCACACACACGCATGCGCCATTTAAGGAAAAATAAAATTGAGACTCAGGGACCACTGTTGAATGCTGACCTGGAGCCTGACCCAGCCTGACTTTCTCCAAAGCGCATCCTCCCGACACATCCGTTGTGTGGCCGCGGTAGCAGATTTATCACCCAGAGAGCAGAGCGCAGGGAGCATGATAAGGGAGAAACCCACGGATGAATAACCAGCCCGGCCGGAAAGACCCGGTAACGTTATGGAGCCATAAAGCTCACTTTACCACAGAAGGAGCCCCAGCCGTGGGCTAGGACCATCGTTAAGGCGTAGGAGCCCCGCACACGCAGGGGTCCGGAACCGACCGCTGGGAGAGGTGGAGTCTCCGGCATTCCCGGGACCCTCCCTCGGAACACACGATCCTCCTCTCTAACGGGGTGATGACACCCAGGCCTCTTTGTAAGATCTGACGGTGATACTTGTCAATGGGATAGCACTTGGTAGGTATAAAGTAATAACGAATCCCCCTAGGTATTCACACTCATCAACAATCCTAGACAGTAAGCATAACTGTTGTCATGTTCAAGGTTGCCTAGACAGCGACAAAAAAAATAGGAGGGAAGAAAGAAAGGAAACGAGGGAGAAAGGGACAAAAGACAGACATTGTTGGAGGGAGAGGATGGGAAGTAAGAACAAAGAAAATCGAAGCTCAGACTGGGTGACTTTCAGTCTCCACGCAGACAGCTACTCCACACCCTGAACCAGCTCCCAGAACCACCGTCCCTGTGGGAGAGGGGCCAGCCGAGTGAGCGCAAGCCCCGTGACCAGGGAAGGACCCAGCATCTATGCTCAGGAGCCAGGCACCTGCAAGGCCCATGAAACCAGCCCCAGTGAATCCTCTCAATTCCCCCCCTTAGTCAAGTGCTGCTCACAGCGTGCTTGGTCCCCAGGGGTCCCGTCCTCCCAGGGTAGCTGGGCTGTTCTTTGACTGTCTTTCTTGAGGGAGATGCAGAAGGGATGAGGGAGCTGTGGAAGGCATGGGGGAGCTATAGCAGGTATGGGGGAGCTGTAGAAGGTATGGGGGGATGTAGGAGGCATGGGGGAGCTGTGAGAGTTATGGGGGAGCTGTAGTAGACATGGGGGAGCTGTGGGAGGCGTGGGGGAGCTGTGGGAGGCGTGGGGAGCTATGGGAGGTGTGGGGAGCTGTGGGAGGCATGGGGGAACTGTGTGGGAGGCGTGGGGGAGCTGTGGGAGACATGGGGGACGGGCATGGTAGCCCAGGGCATGGGTGGAGTGGCCGGCACTAGGACATTAACACGGAGTTTCCATGTCTGCCCAGCACCTGATGACAAGAATGTGCTTCCAAACCATGTCACCACCAGGGTGGCCGGAACAGATGAAAGGGATTCCAGCCACTTTCCAAAGTGTCGGCCGTGTGGCCAGCGTGGCTGGGACTCCGCCGTGAGGTTTCTAGGAGGTGGAAAGAGGGTGAGGGCAGTTCCTTCCTTAGAGGGAAGTGGCTCCGTGCTGAGATCATTCAGAAGGCAGGTTTGGGGGGACCCCTTGCCGTGATCCTGTCCTTGGTGCCTGATTGGAAACTCCTCCCCTCCCAGCCTCGGGGTTCACCGTGCCCACATCAGGGCGGGGCAGCGTTCGACTAAGAAAATAGAGGTTGCAATGTTTGGCGCATTAATTCGGAGCATATGGTCGAAAATATTGTTTGCCATGGCTCGTGGGCTTATGATATTTAATTTAAAATAGATTTTCCTAAATAAAAAGAGACTTTATACAGATGGCCATTAAAAGCGAGCCGTTTTTGCTGGGCGGCATTGTTAAAATATAAGGTTCTTAAAGCGTTTACAGCACCCTGGCCCTCTGGCAAGAACGGAGCATTCCGAGAAGACGGAGGCTTGGCCCCGTGACAAGATGGTCGCGATGAGATCGTCGGAGCCTGTCCCGTGGGCCATTTCCACCACCAGGAGCCGGGGCGCTTTTGTGTAGAAACGTCCCCGCTCGAACCTCAAGTTTGATGCAGATCTGAGCAAGTAGGACGCAAGCTCAAGTGGCTGCAGTGATGGCAGCAAATGCTTGATGATGTCATGGCAGCAAATGCATTATGATGTCATTGCTCGTTAAAAACACACAGATTGTTTCCACAGCGAGCAGCCAGGGAGCCAAGGCCAGGCCTGTCCTGTTCTCTGCATCTCTGAGTGCTAGTGGGCGTGTTAGGAGGTTCTCTCGTGTCTTCTTTTTTTTTTTAATATATATTTTTATTGATTTCTGAGAGGAAGGGGGAGAGAGGGAGAGAAACATCAATGATGAGAGAGAATCATTGATCGGCTGCCTCCTGCACGCCCCACACTGGGGATCGAGCCTGCAACCTGGGCATGTGCCCTGACAGGGAATCGAACCATGACCTCCTGGTTCATAGGCTGATGTTCATCCACTGAGCACGCCGGCCAGGCACGTCTTCTTTTAACAATTATGTGAGGCCGAGGACCCCGCAGACAGGCCTGGAGGTGAAGTAAATCTAAAACTCGGCTGGTCGGCACGCAGAGAGCAGGGAGCACTGTGCTTCTCTGGCGATGGAGGCGGCTTGGAGTAGCTACCAAGTAAAAGTAACTTCCGGTTCCTCTCCCTGAGGACCGTCCCGTGAATGATGCCAATCCAGCTTGCTTTCTTCAGCCGATTGATTTCCAACTTCGGAAGCTGGCTGCAGGCCCACTGGGCCCAGCTCGCTACGCAGCCTCACCATGAAAAACTCAACGGAGCCCGGGCGGCGTGGCTCACTGGTTCAGCCAGGAGGTCACGGTTCGATTCCTGGTCAGGGCACCTGCCCGGATTGGGGCCTCAATCCCTAGTGTGGGGCATGCAGGAGGCAGCCAATCCATGGTTCTCTCTCATCATTGATGTTTCTCTCTCTCTCCCACTCTCCCTTCTTCTCTGAAATCAATATACAAGGAGAGGGGTGATGGTGTTGGCTCCCCGGTTCCTGCCCAGAGACAGAACCTTCCGACAGCCCTGGTCTCTGCCAGCCGGCCGCCCCTCGCAATCAGCAGCCGCCAGTACCCTCGGCTGGAGTGTGATGGGGAGAGGACGCAGCTCAGGGTCAGCTCTGGGGAGTCTGTCTTTCTGGCGCAGTGGCAGGCACCACAGACTCCTGCTGGAAACGCTGATACGTGGGGAATGGTTTCGTCCGGTTCAGGACGGAAAAGAAAGCTGATCGCCAGGTCTAGATTGTCAGTAATCCCCTCTCCGGCGTGGCCAGGGGAAACAGCCTCTTCCCAATGAGGCTCGGGGAAATGTCGAGAAACAAAAACAGTTGCTCCCAGTGCGCTCCAGGCTGTCAGTCGGAAGGCAGGGGCCACGGCGCGTTTGTTTTTCTAGCTCAGTAACCTTTACCTTGTCATCAGTTGGGTTTTGAAAGGGGCCGGGGCGGGGCGGGGTGGGGAGGGGTGCAGGCAGGGCCAGTGAGTCCCATTACACTCAATTACACTCAGCACAGGGCTCCTGGGACCAGGCTCCCGCCAGACACACCTTCCTGCAGTGGCTTTGGGAGCCTTTGTGCGAAGGCAGGTAAACAAAGCTTAGGGGAACACAGGCAGAGATCTGCAATCCCAGGGGGTCACTTTAGAGGGGAAGCTGCCGCCATCTCTGTCTGGGGAGTGAGGGGTTGGGTTTGCAGGCAGCTGAGGGACGCAGGCCTGCATCGGGGAGCGTCTGGGGACAGCGCGTGACCTGGTCTGCGCCTGGGGATCAGTTACTCCGGTGAGGACGAACCGGCCGGCCAGGGCCCGACTGTGTGCAGGGCAGGGTTCACACACACCTTTGCTGAAGCAGGCAGGACCCACCCGGGCCTTTGCCATCCAACCCCCCAAAATGCCTCGGAGGCGTTGTCAGCGAGCTTGAGCCTCGGGGAGCAGGGGGTACATGTTGACTGGAAAGCTCCTGTCTCTGAGGCTGTCTTTGAATGACCTCTTGGGGCTTGACCGCTCTTCAAAGTAAAGGGGGAAGAGGGGCTAAGGTTCATTGCTTGTTGAAATCACGTTTTTGTTTCCTGTTTAGAAAAAGCACTTCGTGTTCAGTGTACATGCATTAGAACCTGCAGGTCCCGGCAGCAGGACAGTCAGACGCCCCCTAAGCCACCGTTCGGCCCTAGGAATGGTGATGCATCGCATTTCTAACTTGAACAATAAATACGCGCTCTCTAACAGAATCCGGGGCGCAGGCACGCTCATTCGTAGCCCGCTTTTGTCTCTGGAGACTTTCCTGAGGCCACGATCTAAAATGGATGAATTTGCATCTACCTCTTTCTTTTTATATTTGATTTCTTTTTAATTTTATTTTATGTTTCATTTCCGTTTCTATCCAGTATTATTTTCTACATCGTGTTTAGGGATGGCCCGGTATTGTATGCCACAAGTGTGCAAACGCTTGTTTAACCCCACCCTTTGTTTTGAGACGCCATGATTGCTTCCAGCTTTGGTGAGCCACCTTCCGGGTAAACATTTACATTTTCATGCCACTGTGGTGGTGATTGCAGCAAAATGACCTGGTGATGCTTTCCACAGCGTTGTGGGGACGAAAAGCGAGGCGCGAGCCGGCTAGCCCACGCTCCGTGCTTCCAAACAGGCCCGGGCAGAAGCGGCGACTCCACGTTCCCCATCCGTGTGACTGGAATCCTTTGTAAAATAGGGACTGCTCAGACAAAGTCTGTAAAAAAGACCAGGCATTTAATGCTCCCCCCCAACCCCCACCCCAATGACCTGTTAGTCACCAGCCATCTCTAATTTCCAGCAGGCTATTCTAGGAGCCTCTGTTTTTATCGCACATAAATCATGGGGCATCTTCTGGCGCATTTGGACCCAGTACTGTAATTCTTTCAGCTCAGCAGGCTGTTTTAGGGATGACAAAACCCTGGTTTAGACAGCGCTGTAGCCCCGGGGGCCGGGAGAGAGATGTCAAAATGACAGGGGCGCAGGGCCGAATGCTAGGACAGACCAGATCTAGCGTTACCCTTGGCGACCTCAAACTACAGGCCTGCCTGGACACCACCCGAAACCCTGCTTTCAGGAGCAAGTCTGTAACTACGATGGCAGTGAAGCATGTGGGCGCACGGCCGTGGGTATGGGCGGCCAGCGTGTGGCCTGCATGGCTGTCACCCTCTCCCCGACCTCTCTGCAGCCACACACAGCCTCACACAGCCTCAGAGCCCTCCCCCCGGGTCTCTGGGGCCGTGACCAGCTGGAAGTGGTGGTAGCAGGGATCTTTAGGCCAAACAGGGATGTGTGGGAAGCAGGGGAAGGTCTCGGCTTGTTAGGAAAGTGAAAAATCGGTGCCTGGATTGATGGAGCTAAGAGGCCGGAGAAGAGCGTTCTGTTGCAAAAGCCAAGAAGCATCGCCCAGCCGGGCGTGGCTCAGTGGTTGAGCTTTGACCCAGGAACCAAGAGGTCACCGTTTCGATTCCCAGTCAGGGTACTGGCCCAGGTTGTGGCCCGAACCCCAGTGGGTGGGGGGGGGGGCATGCAAGAGGCAGCCAATCAACAATGATTCTCTTTCATCATTGCTGTTTCTCTCTCCCTCTCCCTTCCTCTCTGAAATATATATATATATATATATATATATATATATATATATATATATATATATGTATGTATATAAACACACACACACACACACACACAATTTTTTTAAAAAGCTGTTTCCCGAATGGTTAAACAAACAGTGGGAGCTTAAGTGATTTCCAGACTTTCTTCTCTTGTTCACCTTACCAAGATTTTGAAATATTGGGCTCCTTCCCCCATTTTTAAGTTGACATCTACAGTTTTTCAACCTAAGTGTAAGTAGTTACCCCAAAAATGTCATTTCTGCTTATTGTAAATGTTGACACTATAAAACAAACCTTCATCTATCACACTTTTCTACCTTTTAACTCATAATTTCATGCACTTTCCATTTCACTTCCCTACAGGTTTATATCCTAATGTGATAGAATTTAATGATGGAAGGCCTTTTACTGACTATTCTAACATAATTCTCTGCATCAAAAATGTGTGTAAAACTCAGAATTTTTTAAATTCCTATGACCATAAACCCTCTAACTAGTAATTATCTTCTGAATGAATAATTAGGAATTGTACCACACAATCGATTACAATAATACATAATTGATTACAATAAGAAATACATTAATAACACAATTGATTATAATAAACTATGTATTACTAACATACAATTAATTACAACATAAGCACATTACCAAGTCTACTGAATAACGATGAGACATAAAAAAACTAACGTTTATTAGAAATGCATCTCTTGGGAGGCTAATGGGGCTATTTCCCCCTCAGATGTCTTATACTTACCGCTAGCATGAGACAGGGCTCAAAAGCCATTCTGTCCCAACTTGTATTGATATGAGTGCTGAGAAAAGTTACCCACAAAAACCTGCAAATAGAAATGAGTTGACTGTAGCAAGATTGGTCAGTGATTGAGCGTCTGAGTTACGTGCCAAAATGTGACGCGTTAATCTCTCATCCACGTACTAGTATGTCCCAACCATCAATCTATCGGCTCCATCCTCTCTGCCCTCACTTGGAGCACCGGGACTTGGAAACACCCTGACCTGACCGGGGAGGTTTCCCGGAACTCAGATGCATCCCTTTCCCTTCCTCTGACCAAGGAGCCGGGGTTCCCCCCAGTGCGAGGTGCCGTGGTGAGCCCAGGGTGGATGTGGGTGAGCTGCCTTGTTGAGGGAGGTGGAGAAGGTAGCTGTGCAGGGAGAGGTCTGGGAGAAGGAGCACAGCCTGGGGTGGGTCAGGACGAGCCTGCGATTCGGGATGCCTCCCGGGCGGGATCCTGTCCTGCTTGGGCACCCCTGTCTCCCAGGGTCTGCACACGGGAGAGAGAGGTGCCCCAGGCGGTCATTTTCTTGTCCTGGACGTGACTCGGGTCACTCTTGCGCACAGTCCATTGGCCAGAACTAGTCCCCTAACCCTAACCCACTTGCGTACGAGGCTGGCAGGCAGGACCCGGGAGCGCTCGGTGCGTGCCGTCCCAGCCACGCTGGGTCTGGCAGCGGAACTGGCTGGCTGTTTGTGAGAGAGAAGGCAGCATTTGTGCGGGTTCATTGCAAACCAGAATTCTGTCTTAAAATCTGTGTTTTGTAGAAGAAGAAGCAGGCAAGGGTCAATGGAGACAAAGAAGCAAAGTCAGAGCAGTGGGAAGGAGTAGGAAAGAGATTTTTAAATGTGGTCATTTAAAAAATGAAATTCTAATCGCCCATTAAATATCAAGCTTGCTAGGAATATTTTGTGAAACTGCGATAATTATCTCAAGATGATGTTCAGTGGTAATCCAGAATAGAAGGACTGTAGGGTATAACTTAGTCCCATTCTTAAATATATCCACATGGAAATCTAAATGTCCAGGAAAGAAAATGGATAAAAATATGAAAGTAATCATGGTAGTTATCTCTGCGTGACTTTTTTCCTTTCAACATTATCCAATTTTAAATAATTAATATGACATAATTATCACATAATAATTAATGTCAGTAACATAAATAGAAAACAATAAGGTTAGATTTTAAGAGCAGGCACAGGAGGGGTTGCACGCTGAAACCTCGGTCCTCAGGCCTTTTTAGGAAAGTCAGCGTTTGCCAAACTCACAAAACCTTTGGGAGCTTCTGTTCTCTCCCCCAAAACCAAGTCCATCGTTGAGACTCGGTGCCGAGCCCCGCAGAGGCGCGCACGTTGGGCTGTGAGTCGGAGATTAAACGCCTGCCCAGGATGGATAGCAAGGGGATGGGGAAACCCAACCCACCCTCCCTTGGGGCCGCTGTCGGCGAGGAGAGGGCGGGAAGGCGGGCTGGGTTTTGTTTGTCTTCCGGGAGGGCGTTGAGGATGTTATCATGTTGGTCCATGGAAAGCACCCATCATCACGGGCCGTTAACCTTCAAGGAGATCTTTTCTGCCTCTGCCTGCAGCCACGGCCTCGGCCCGCCTTCCTCTGACCGGGGCGTAAAGACACTGAGAAGGCCAACGTGGCGAGTCCCATCCCAGCAGGATGGCCCCTCCACTTTCTTCTGGGCAGCACCCTTTCTTTGTCTGGGTCCGGCCGGAGGGAATGAAACGTGATTGTGTCCGGTCCTGATGGCCAGTCCCTGTCTCCTTGTCAGTCTCCTCGCTGCCTGCCTTCCTTGGAGCTAGAAACGGACCAATATAAGAAGTCTAGCTTTTCCAAGAAAGACTTTCTTTTGAGATAAAAAACAAAACAAAATAAAACAAAAAAACACCCAAAAACAAAACAGAGGCTTATGAGGAAACAGTCTTTGCCTCCACCTCATGCTCCCGCTTGAAGGCACCCCACTGCCTGGAGCCATTGACTCCATCCCCGGAGGTGGAGAGAGTTGGAGAGAATTCCACAGAAGGCTCCCCAGGCTCTGGCACGGTTCGGCTGCTGAACCTCCTCGAGGGTCCGTCCGTACACTCAGACACGTCTGAGACAGGAAGCTGTTGAAGGCTCCGTTTAGTTACTTCATCTCAATGCCTCTTCGGGGGATGTAACGAGACTTAGCGATGACCTTGATTTGCTCAGGGTCTTGTGCCTCGCTTCCCCCATATGCGATGCATGGCCGTGGGTGGCAACTGTAACGGGGTTTCCTGCACATGGTTTGTGTTCTTGCACGTGACATGGTGCGTGCGGAAGGCCACGCCCACCCAGGGTCCCCCGTGAGCTCGGGCCCTCTTCAGTGAAATCTTCCAAACTCAGCGATGCTCAAGGCCTCCATGAGCCCTCCGGTCCGGTGTTGACCCGCTCCAAGGAGCCCGCCCGCGGTCCAGTGTTGGAATTCTGTTCCCTGGCTCTGCTCTTGGGAGATGTACCACGTTTAGAAACATCTGCCTGTGCCGCTTGCATGTATTCGTTTCACTTCCTCAAGTCCTTGGTTGGTGTGGCCACAGCCAGCAGAGGTGACAAACAAACCTGTGGGAAATGCGTTCTTCTCTAAGCCCTGTCAGTCCCCGTCAGGCGCTTCTTCGTGAGCCGCTACCTTACCCCGTAAGAGCGACCCTGCCCGCAGAATGGCCAGCCAGGTGCTTTGCAAGAAGACTCTCCAATGCCCGTGCAAAGGCCTGCCCTCTGTCCACGTGTGAGTCCAGCTTGAGGTACGCCCGTAGGGTGACAGGCACACGCATCCAAACACCCACCCGTCATCTGAAGTCAAGTACAGGTACAAAGGAGCTTTTCAAACAATAAACCATCTGCCCTGACCGGTTTGGCTCAGTGGATAGAGTGTCGGCCTGTGGACTGAAGGGTCCCGGGTTCGATTCCAGTCAGGGGCATGTACCTTGGTTGCAGGCACATCCCCAGTAGAGGGTGTGCAGGAGGCAGCTGATAGATGTTTCTCTCTCATCCATGTTTCTAGCTCTCTATCCCTCTCCCTTCCTCTCTGTAAACAATCAATAAAATATATTTTTAAAAAAATAATGCATCTAAAGACGTTAGTAAAATGTGAAGTTAGCAGTCATCCCAGTTACCAGCTAGAAGGGTCTGGACTCAGCACTCCCGCTCCCTGACCACACGCAGCTCGTATGTACCCCGCGCTCAGACCCCGCCAGGCACACGGCGAGGGGGTATTTCTCTGGAGACCAGGACTCTGGGCCTCGTCTTCCTTCTGCCACAAAATCACACTAGTGTGAGCTCGCCCTTCCCCTCTCTGAGCGTTAGTGTTGTTGTTGGTAAAAGTATGAATTGGAGCCAACGATCTTGCAACTGCTTTTTAATTTTTTTCCCAATATGACGAATTCATTGCATAAAAGTCCAGCCAACTTTGTGACTCACACATTCATTACAGCAGTTGGTATATGTCACAAGCGATTTGGTCGCCTACATGGGAAAGAGGGGGAAATGTACACTGGTACTGCTCGGAGCAGCACAACCACGTAAGATCAACATATGCCCCCGAGGAATAAGTTAAAACAAAAATGCGAAATTACCCTATATAATAAAAGCCTAATATGCAAATCGACCAAAAGGTGGAATGACTGGTCGCTATGACGTGTACTGACAACCAGGGGGCAGACGCTCAACACAGGAGTTGCCCCCCAGCCCGCAGGCTCCAGGCCAGCCAAGGCGGGCGCCAGCGGGAGCCCCTCCCCAATCGCCTTGCCGGTTGCCTTGTGGGTCGCCCCACAGACCAGCCCTGATTGCCAGCCAGGCCTAGGGACCCTACCCATGCACGCATTTCATGCATCAGCCTCTGGTATAGGGTTAAAGTGATACACCAGTATTTCCAAGTTCTTACTGTCAAAGCCTCCGGACTTCTTTCAGACTCTCCTGCATAGCGATGCAGGCAAACAGGGAGAAATGTTTGCCCTCCTTCTGTTAAAAGATGCCCCGTCTCCCTCCTGTATACCTGGAAAATAATATTTGAAATGCCAGTGTTTACTGAGCACTTGCTAAGGGCCATGCTCTAGACCGAACAGCTCCTGTATATTATCTCATTGGATCCTTAAAGTCAGGAAACAGCATCACTCCCATTTTGCAAGTAAGGAAACAGGTCCAGGACTATGCCAGGATCACAGACCCGAGGGAGCTTAGATTCCAGAACCCAACCTCTTAACCCTCACACCACCCTATCTCCCCAAAACAGTCCACCGTGGCTCAAGCCATATTTAAAAGCTTGACTGCAGAAAAGAACAAGAAGACTCAAAGGGACTCCATTTCTGCCCAACATCCAAAAAGGCATTTTAGTAAAAGGTTGTGCAGGGGATTCTTCCGAGGGTGTGTGTTAGGTGCCCCGGGGAAATGGCGTCTTCTTGATCAGTTTCATTGTATCACTTGATCAGTTACATTGTATCACTTGTTAAGTTACATTGTATCACGTGAATCGTGCACGGCCTGCTCACACGCTGCGGGGTGCTGGCAAATTGTGGTCCTTGAGTTCCGTTAACATCCCTGGAGTGGCGTACTTTGTGGCACCTGCTCGGAAGGTATTGTTCATGTGCCGGGTGAAACACACCTACCCTCCGCAGGCTGTGGTTTCGCCTGAAGTCTCTGTAATTAACGCATTCGCATTGCAGGCACTGGGTATTATTGGGCTCCGAGAAACAAAGATGTATTTCATCTTCCCCCTACGATGATTCATCAATGCCACTCCCCCCCGCCCACAGGCATCTACATGCAGTTTTCTGAGCGGCTCCAAACCCCGAAGTGGCAGCCGGGCCCTGAGTCAGAGGGCGGCAAGTGCTGAGCAGGAACTGCGCTGACAGCTCGGTGTCAACCCTCTTAACCTGCTTTCCGCTGGAGGCGGCAGGAACAATGCTCTTTGCCCTCCGGCACTAAAAGGAAAAGACGGGTAACCTTACACCACGCGTTCCACTTAAGCGACTACCTGATGCGGAGTTATCTTCCCTGGCTCTCCCGGGGCACGGAGTGAAAACATTGGCTTCCGTGGCCCGGCCAGCTGGTTAACGCTTGTCAAAGCAACCGCCCCGGTCCCTGAGGCTCCCTGCCTGACCCCGGATTAAAATCCGCACACGCGTGATGAGCAGGGGAGACTCAGGTTTGTGTTTGCTGGGCCCAGGACAGTGCAAACATCAGCCTGTCCGCTTAAAACACACACACACACACCCCAAGACAAAACATTTGAGAGGAAATATTCCGCCCTGAAATGCCTACGGTAACTCGAACTTTCTAGGTGCAATTACACTAATTTTTGAGGGGGCGGGGGTTAATTTTTTTAAATATACTTTTATTAATTTCAGAGAGGAAGAGAGAGGGAGAGAGAGATAGAAACATCAATGATTGAGAGAGAATCACCGATCGGCTGCCTCCTGCACACCCCACACTGGGGATGGAGCTCGAAACCCGGGCACATGCCTTGACTGGGAATAGAACCGTGACCTCCTGGTTCATAGGTCAATGCTCAACCACTGAGTCATGCCAGTAGGGCTTGGGGAGGGTTTAATTTCAATCATATCAATTGATTACTAATTTTGGCTTTCCCATTAGTTCCCTATCTAAAAACAATGAGTTTCTCAGTAGTCGGTATAATAGCTTTTAAAGAGAACTTGGGCATAATAAGAACCATCAATAACCAGAAAGTAAACGAACCAAAATTGTCTTGTGTGATGTTTACCCTAAAGTATACTAATCTTGTTTCGTAAGTTTTTAGATGGTTAAAGTCATCTTAATCTAGCATCGTATGAATCATTATAAATATTCCAGTCTTTAAAAATTATGGAAGACTTTGAGATCTCATTAGTTGGGTGAGAAATACCACTTATCAGGCCACTGGCCAAGTTCGGTCTGCATGTTGGGGACCTCTCCGGGCCAGGAGTAACAACCGGGTGGAATCGGGTCATAGTCCGTGCATGTCCACTAATTTGAAATATCCCTAGCCATCTGCAGATACTGAGTTTAGAAACTTCCTCGCCACTATTTTCTTTATTTGTTCAGGTAAATATCTTCATCTCTGTTTTCTTTACGTGACCAAGGGGATATTTTAAGCATCCAAATATTCGCTAATGATTTAGTTAAAAGGCTGTCAGCATTTTTTTAGTGGGTTCAGATCGCCCCTGGCTATCTCCCTGAGTCTGACCAGCAGGAGCGGCTAATTAGGTTGAATATTCCAGAGAAATGGAAGTCCCTGCAGAGAGAGATTCCAGCCATTCCCTGCTTCATAAGGAACACTGTAACAGGTGACTTCTTCACGAGGAGAGGAAGGGGCTGCTCCAAGGGGCTCGGACCCGCACAGAGTCCTCCTCGGGCCTGGCAGGGGAAACATTTCCAACAGGCACAGCCTCCACGTTTTCAAACCTTCGCTGAGGATCGAGGCGTCCGACGATTCCAAGCCAAGCATTGTTCAACCCAAGCTGCAAAGTGATGTTTTAAAAGAGGCACCTGAAGAAAAGGGAGAAGAAATGGCTGCCGTCGGGAGAGTCCTGTGGACGTGTGCACGCGGGAAGCAACGAGTTCTGTGTGTAATCTCGGGCTCACATGCAACTGGACCCGAGCTCTCGGCCAGGAGAGAGCTGTGGCCACCAACAAGCAGGACAGGGCCCGTGTTGCCCGTGGCCCTGCGGCCCGAGCGGCACACACCGAGTTTTTGTCCTGGGGCGGAGAGAGTCAATGCAGTTTACTTGCTGGCTGCACGTTGACCTTGATGCTCACTCTGGCCTCCTTCTGTTCTGTGATGTTTCCGGACCTCCACGCATTTTCCTGAACGTGGCAACTTCATCCCCTAGACCAGTGGTCGGCAAACCGAGGCTCGCGAGCCACATGCGGCTCTTTGGCCCCTGGAGTGTGGCTCTTCCACAAAATACCACGGCCTGGGCGAGTCTATTTTGAAGAAGTGGCGTTAGAAGAAGTTTAAGTTTAAAAAATTTGGCTCTCAAAAGAAATTTCCATCGTTGTGCTGTTGGTATTTGGCTCTGTTGACTAATGAGTTTGCCGACCACGGGCCTAGACGTATCTATAGTCTTGGAGACACAGTGGAGTACAGGGGTCCTCCCCCAAGCAGCCAGGGGATGCCAAGAGTCCCACCTGGCTGAACAGAGCAGATTCCAGGTCGATGCGCAGGTGGGTGTCGGGCACGCTGCGTCTCATCCCAAGGCTCAGCATCACCAGCTCCCTGTCCCCCGTTCTAAGTGAGCCCCTCTTGTTTAAACATTTTGTATTGATGTCAGAGCGGAAGGGAGAGGGAGAGAGAGAAACAGCCATGGTGAGAGAGTCATGGATTGGCTGCCTCCTCCACGCCCCACACTGGGGATGGAGCCCGCCACCCAGACATGTGCCCTGACCGGGAATGGGACCGTGACCTCCTGGTTCATAGGTTGATGCTTAACCACCGAACCACACCGGCTGGGCTTTTTTTTATTCTTTTAACAGAGAAATCGTTCTCTATAGGTGTGTCCCTACCAAAAAAAAAGTAGTAAAATCAAAGATGGGCCGAGAAGATATGTATCTCAAATAAAAACTAGGACAAAGCGCTGGGGGAGCGGGGGAGGGGGGAGGGGGGAGCTGCCCCCTGCCCGCTCACTGTGTCAGCAGAGAGGCCGACTTACAGATACCTCCTGCATCGGCACTTCATCCTCGCCGGGCACCTGCGGAGGGAGATTAAGGAGTGGGCCCTGGTCTATGAACGAGGCCACGGCATGTATTAGCAGTCCTGGTCGGGCAGGAACAGCCCCAGATTTGGAGGTACGAGAGGAGTAGGGAGTGGGGGATCTGGTCCTGCTTCTGCCACGATGGGGTCCTGTGGTCGAACCCGAAACCCACGCGATCTCAGACACTATGCCGCCTGCGGGCTGCCCTAGTCACCCGAAGACCTCTGATGTGTGGGCTTTGCCAGGATAACACAGGCAGGAGGGCGCAGACCGGCCAGATACCGCGGCTCCTCGCAGCGCGAAGCGGGAGATGGGCATCGTGCCCCGAGCGACTGGTGAAAGGACTGCCCCCTGAGCCCCACGTTAGAACCTTCTTCACAAAAAGAGAAGCGAACACAGACCCCAGACGTCCCTCGAACCAGCAAGAAAAAAAAAAAAAAGCCAACCGGCAGAAAGACCTTGGCCAGCCCGGAGCTGTGGGCGCTGGAAAGGAACTAACCACAGGTCACAGATGGAAAGTGTCGTAACCATTCTGGGGGGAGAGAGTCCAAAAAGAGTTCCCTCCGGCCCTCAGGGTTCCCACGGACAGAAAAAGCCCTCGGCCGTCTGGGGGGAATTGAAACTCGCTGCTCTGGAAAACCGAGGCCCCGGGTCGGAGAGCCACAGCTCTCTGCTTGAGACCCCGTCCCTCTCTGCGCGCCCCACTCCGTTTCAGAGGGGATGGGGTGCCTCACCCAGGGTTCGGGGAGGCCGCCCCTCCCTCTGTCATTCATTCCTGGGTTTGTCCTGGCACAGTCCTTTTAAGAGGATGGTTCATGAATTTTTTCTTGGACCCAACTGCCTTTGGGTCTACACGCAGGCCACACTGCAGGCTCCTAAAGAGCCAGTCAGCCGGCGGCTAATGAGTGTGGTGAGGGTCATAACCTGAGGCGGCGGGTGGGTGCCGTGTGGTTGACGCAGCCTCTGCCCGTCTCCTGCCCCCACTCATTTCCGGCCTCGGCGCCTCCAAAAGCCCACGTTCCCACCGTTGTCTCGCTCTCGCACACAGGTGAGAAGAGGAGCACGGATCCCCGCTTTCCTCGGCTTCTCTTTCGGGGAACAGGCCCTCCAAGGTGGCCTGCCTCAATTGCCGGTCGCGTCACCCTAGGGATTCCACACATACGTGAATCGCGGGGGCCTCGTCTTTCTCTGACTGGCTGTTTCCCTTAGTGTCATGCTCTCCAGGCCCACCCTTCTGTCACCAAGGGGAAGCTGCCCCTTTTCCTGGCTGCGTGGTATTCCTCTGTGTCCGTGGACCACAGCTTAAGAAGCGCTGGCTTCAGCCACCTCGTGACCAGAGCCTGCGCTGTCGAGCTCTCCCTCTGGTCCAGAGCAGGACCCAGGGTATTTCCTGTGGCCGAAGCAGCACGGGGTGTCCTTTGGAGAAAGGGGGTGTCGTCCCACTCCAACAGGCGCCCTTCCAGTGGGC
Source organism: Cnephaeus nilssonii (assembly GCF_951640355.1). Lineage (NCBI taxonomy): Eukaryota > Metazoa > Chordata > Mammalia > Chiroptera > Vespertilionidae > Cnephaeus > Cnephaeus nilssonii. The sequence continues at coordinate 5,191,443 of NC_137091.1, forward strand.
CCCCCAGCAGTGACACAAGATGTCTTCGGACGTCCTTGGGTCCCTGCCGGGGTGGCAGGCGTGTCGCGTGGGGGTCAGGGCGGGGTGAAGGCCGGTGAGCCACTTGCCTCAGGTACAGAATTCTGGGGGTCACCAAACATCCTGTAATTAAAATAATCATCCAGGGATTCCTGAATGCACCGTTGCAGTAATTATTAATTATTAATAAAATTATGCTTGACCGCAGCCATTTTACACATCACAACGAATGCCCCCAAAATGCTCCCACGATGAATAAAACATGAGGATTTGAACACGCCCCCGCCTCGTTCCGGCTCTGCTTCGGTCTACGCCGTTTTTGAATGTTTCCGTAATCCGCTGCCCCCTGTGATTCAGACGTGACCCTCCAAAGCCACTGAACAAGGTGCATAATTTTAAACCCGTAAAAAAATAAATTCAATTAAAAAAATGTTTTTGAAGCTAGAAAACGGCTTCCTTCCAACTCCCGGAGAGTTTAAGGCGCTTCGGCCAACAGGCGAACGCACAGTGAATGTCTTTACCGGCCTCGCCCCCGGCTTAGCCAGGGGTCCGCCGGCCCCCACCCCTGGCCCCCGGGACCTGGGGACAGCCAGCACCCGCAGCTGCCTTTGGGGGTGAAGCTCTGCTTTCTGCGTCTGCTTGGGCCTCCCAGCGGCTTCAGAAGCAGAGGGGCTGGACGGGCCTGGGCCACGCCGGCAGACCCGAATGGCCGGGAAGCCGCCTGTGTCCATTTCACACGCGGACTTCCGTCTCAGGCCAGAGCCTGGGCGTGCCCCGGAGCGCAGGGAAGATGGAACCGGAGCTGGGGATGAATGCGGGACCGCAAGGCGTGTTCCGATTCCTGTCTGGGAGCAGCGCAGAGAGCAAAGACGCTAACGGTCCTGCCCGGCCCGTGCAGGCCGGGGGCTGGGCGGGAGACCGGGACAAATGTGCCCCGAACCGCAGCTGGGAGGTGACTCCTCTGTGTCCCCACAGCATCGTGTCCGCGCCATCCACGCGGCATGTCCCCCAGGGTCCCCCGGGGTTAACCGGCTCCATCCGCGAGCCGGGAGGTGAGGGACGGAGCAGAGGGGCCGCGGCATCAGAGCCCCGAGCACCTGTCACCTGCGCATCCAGCCTCGGCATCCTCCTCCTCGCAGAGCCCTGGGAGCGTGCGACTTGGCACGAGTCTGAACCCTGAGAGGAGACAGCCATCCCTCCCAACCCACCGCGAGAGTCCAGAAAGCGGGGCTCTCTATTGCACCCCGGCACTCAGATTTAACATGTCCACGCACTTTCCCTTCAAACGCTGACCGTGTGTCCCCGCCAGCGTCCCCGTGAGCGAGGCAAGCGAGAGTGACCGTCACCAGGTGTGAGTGCCGACACCAGAGCAGCTGGTAGGGAGAGGACCGGTCTCCTGGCTTCGCGTCCAGTCACACGCCCACCACTGCCCCTCCCTGTTTCAGTTCGTATTTGTGGGCGATACAGTTTCAGGGCCCAAACGAAAAGTCCGAATCGCTGAGGCTGCCCCCCGACAGCCAGAGAAGGGCGCCGTGCAGAGTTTTGGGGTGGCAGGCCACCCAGGTGCTCGGCGTGACAGGGTGCGTCTGCCCAGGTCTCTGGGTCCCCCACAGCACCAAGAGGGGTGCTTGCCCAGCAACCTGGGCTTATTGTTCTGGCTGATTGATTGATAAGCGGTCATCAATATCTGAGCCTCAGACGTGGGCCTACACTAGACGTGTGCCTGTGCGTCCGTGAGTCAATGGAATAAGGATGGTTATTGGTTCGTGCCGGCTGTGGTGACGGGTTAATGCTAACCCCAGGCGCACAGCCCGGTGCCTCCACCGCCCGCAGTCGCTCTGGGATTTTTTGTTTTTGTTTGTTTTTGTTTTGTCCTGCGTTAGTCAGAGTCCCTCCCTCCAGGCTGGGCAGCCTCAGAGCCTTGGGCACTGGTCTTTACCCCCACTTAGAAACAGTGCCTTCCTGCCCTAGGTGGTGTGGCTCAGTGGAGAGAGCATCGGCCTTCGGACCAAAGGATCCCAGGTTCGATTCCGGTCAAGGGCATGTACCTCGGTTGCAGGCTCCTCTCCGGACCGGGCCCTGGTCAAGGTGCGTGCAGGAGGCAACCCATCGATGTGTTTCTCTCACATCCTGTTTCTCTCTGTCTTTCCCTCTCTCTTCCACACTCTCTAAAAATCAATGGAAATATATCCTCTGGTGAGGAAGGAAGGAAAGAAGGAAGGGAGGGAGGGAGGGATGGAGGAAGGGAGGGGAGGGGAGGAGGGAGGGAGGGAGGGAGGGAGGGAGGGAGGAAAGCAGGCAGGCCATGGCCCTTCGATGGGTCAGTGCCAAATCAAAGGACCACGTATCAGCTCGAATCCAACGGGCATTGCTCCTCTGCGCCTAATTGGCAAATCCTAAGTGCGTTCATGTCTCACTAACAGCCCCGTCCATGACGCGGGCGGTGCTGTCGGGAGCACCCGGCCGCTGCGGGCACTTAGGTGGGAATCTTGCAGACAGCTCCCAGTCGTCGGTGGTTTCTGTTAGAAACTGGTTTTCCCGTGCATGCTGAGGACTTTGTGCACCAGTGTTAACGCCCCTTCCCGCCGCTCTGGAAGTGCTCACGGGGTTGTAGCACCAGCTTCCCGTCCCCTTCGCCGCGGTCTGTGGAGATTTCGTGAACTGCTTTCTGCCGGCCGTATTCCGGCAGCCCCCTCGGCCCGTGGACCCTGTAGTTGGTTTGCGTTCGATGTCGCACTGCTGACCGCTGCCCAGCCCTGAGCATGGACCCAATCCCTTTGTTCTCTTTAATGAGAGGCAGGCGCTGGCCGCAGAAGGCGGTTTCTACCTGACACTGTGACAAAGGGCTCACCTGCCCTGGAGATGGGCGTCTGAAGAGGCCCCTTCCGCGCCTCCTCTGGCTCTGAACGGTCTTTGGATCCCTCCGAGGAGAGGTTGTTGTTGGCTGTTCCCACGCGCCCCCTTTCTTCCCGGGGCCCCTGATTTGCAGGAGGGTGACAGGGCTCTTCTGTCAGCAGTCAGATCTCTGTGTCACTTCAGAAGGCCTTTGCCAGGGACAAACGTGGCCACGCCGAAGCTTAAGAAGCAGGACTCTATGGTGAGACCGTTTCAGACGGACAGAAGCCTTGCAGGGCAGGACGGACAGCTCCCATGGGCCCCTCGCCCAGTGTCCTCCAAGGGTAACTCCTTCCCTAACCACAGCGCCTCTGTCGCCGGGGAGGAATTAGCGTCGGTTTCTAAAGACTTCTCTGGAGCTGTCCAAGTTCTCCCACCGATGTCTTTTTCTGCATTTAATTTTTTTAAATATATATTTTTAATGATTTCAGAGAGGAAGGGAGAGGAAGAGAGAGAAAGAAACATCCATGATGAGAGAGAATCATGGATCGGCTGCCTCCTGCACGCCCCACACTGGGGATCGAGCCTGCAACCCGGGCATGTGCCCTGACCGGGAATCGAACCGTGACCTCCTGGTTCATAGGTCGAAGCTCAACCCCGGAGCCACGCCGGCCGGGCTGATTTTTATGTCTTCTTGCGCCCCTCCCATCGGTGGCACCTCCTCAGCTTCTCCTGTCTCGTGTGACCTGACACCTTTTTTTAAAATATTTTTTTATTGATTTTTTACAGAGAGAAAGGGAGAGGGAGAGAGAGTTAGAAACATCAATGAGAGAGAAACATCGATCAGCCGCCTCCTGCACACCTCCTACTGGGGATGTGCCCGCAACCAAGGTACACGCCCTTGACCGGAATCGAACCTGGGACCCTTCAGTCCGCAGGCCGACACTCTATCCACTGAGCCACACCGGTCAGGGCGTGACCTGACACCTTTTGAAGAGCGCTGGCCAGTGGCTTTGTGTCCTGGTTCCCAGTTGGGTCTGGGTGATGCGTCCCCTGGTTCGATGAGGGCTCTGCTTTCCTGGGAAGGAGGCCCCGGGTGAAGTGCGTACGTCAGGGTCACACGACGACGCTGCATCTTCCCCTAGGGCCGTGGTCGGCAAACTGCGGCTCGCGAGCCACATGCGGCTCTTTGGCCCCTGGAGTGTGGCTCTTCCACAAAATACCACGGCCTGGGCGAGTCTATTTTGAAGAAGTGGCGTTAGAAGAAGTTTAAGTTTAAAAAATGTGGCTCTCAAAAGCAATTTCAATCGTTGTCCTGTTGATCTTTGGCTCTGTTGACCAATGAGTTTGCCGACCACTGCCCTAGGTGATGCTCACCTGGACCACGGGGATGAGGTGGTGCCCCCAGCTTCCTCCATGGCCAAGCCGCTGTTTCCCCCTTTGCAATCAATAAATCTTTATTTGTGGAAGGTAGTTCAAACAGCTCATTCCCCCTTAAATTGTTGCCCACTAATTTTGACACCCACCAGTAGATCCTACCTACTGTGATTTTCTCATAGAGATTTTCTATTTTATTTCTTTTAAAAAAAAAAGTTATTGAATGTATTACATATGTCCCCTGTCTCCTCCCCCATTGACCCTTCTAGCCTGCCCCTCCCCCACCTCCCAGGCCTTCGCCACCCTATTGTCTGTGTCCTTGGGTTATGCACCTGTGCATGCAAGGTCTTCGGTTAATCTCTCCCCGCCCACCCCCACCCTCCCTCTGAGATCTGACAGTCTGTTCCATGCTTCCATGTCTCCGGGTCCATTTTGTTCATCTGTTTCCTTCCTTCTTTCCATCTCTTCATTGGTACTCATCTGTAAAGAAAAGCTGTCCTTTCTACCTGCCTTATACGTGTCTTTGTTCCATGGTCGGTTCGTCAGCATGAATTCCAGAGCATCCGTGTGCTCTGTCAGGCGGCAGCCAGCAGCGGCCGGACAAGGGCTCGGGGCCCCGTGCAGAGGCGGGAGAAGGGCTGACAGTGTGCGGCAGTGGATTGGGCTCTTTCCTCAAGGGGACCAACCTCCTGTCCATTCGAGGGGCCCTGAGCCTGTCACCCTGGCTCAGGCCTGGGGGTGGACTGATTGATGATCAATTGATCAATCGATCAATTGAGTGATTGGGGGGCTATGACTCTGTTTTATGATCCAGGAGGGGACCAAGCAGCCCAGGGCCCCGCAGGCTGCCCAGCCTCTCCCCAGCCGCGCGGAGGGAAGTGGGCCTCACGGGACGCCCTGTCTCTCTCCCTCCTGGGACACTGCATGTTCTGGCCTCGGCTTCTCAGCGTCGCTGTGACGCAGCCGCACCCCGTGCGCCGGGGGAACGTGGACTCAGAGCCCCACAGGGTCTCCGGGGAAGGCTGCCTCTGCCTCAGGAACCCCTCAATGAGCCGCTCGGAGGCCGGTTGCCTTCGGTGAGGGCTAATTGGGACGGGCACAGAGAGGGTTATGTTCGTCCCTCGCCGTCCCCCTAGCCTCTTCCGGCTTTTCTGCACATCACTCGCTCTGGGGCGGACTCGGAGTTGGGTGGGCCTGAAGCTGCACTCTTTCCTAGCACGTGCTCCGAACCTACCACATTCTCTCTCTCTCTCTCTCTCTCTCTCTCTCTCTCTCTCTCTCTCTCTCTCCCCTGTGTCCCTCTCAGCTACATCAACTCGGAGTCCGAGGTGTTTTGTAAATAACCCTCCTCCATCCAGAAAATGGATTCAGACTGCTCATTCTCGCTTTGTCCTTTCAAATCCTTCATGACAGTGTGTGTGTTTCCTTCCTGCCTGTTCATTCCCAGTGGCTCTCTGTGAGACCCCAGCCTCCGTCCGTCCGTGTTCCCAGCCTCCGTCCGTCCGTGTTCCCAGCCTCCGTCCGTCCGTGTTCCCAGCCTCCGTCCGTCCGTGTTCCCAGCCTCCGTCCGTCCGTGTTCCCAGCCTCCGTCCGTCCGTGTTCCCAGCCTCCGTCCGTCCGTGTTCCCAGCCTCCGTCCGTCCGTGTTCCCAGCCTCCGTCCGTCCGTGTTCCCAGCCTCCGTCCGTCCGTGTTCCCAGCCTCCGTCTGTCCGTGTTCCCAGCCTCTGTCTGTCCGTGTTCCCAGCCTCCGTCTGTCTGTGTTCCCAGCCTCCGTCCGTCCGTGTTCCCAGCCTCTGTCTGTCTGTGTTCCCAGCCTCTGTCTGTCCATGTTCCCAGCCTCTGTCTGTCCGTGTTCCCAGCCTCTGTCTGTCCATGCTCAGCTGGAACACAAAGCCCAGTGGCCGGGAGCCCAGACCCTGTGCCCAGCTGGACATGAGTCCAAAGGTCAGCCGTCACCAGCAGCTCTGTGCCTGGAGACCGGCCACCTGACCCTCGGAACAAGGCAGCCAGAGGCTGTTTGGGGCGGGGGCCTCGCTCTTGCTGGAAAGCGGGCACCTTTGCCTGACTTAGAAACAACCCAGGCCCACTCCTCCGGCCCGGGGACTGCCTCCTGGGAACAGACGCCGAAACCGCTGCGCTGTGTGTCTCCGCACCTTATGCAACGCCTTCCCGCTATTTTTAAGGCATCGGTCCCCTCCCCGCTGCCCCAGCCCGGCCCCTCCCGGGCCCCCGGCGGCCCCGCTCCTTCTCCAGTTCAGCTATTTCAGTTTGGGGTTGAATGGTCTAGACAGGAACCAAGAAGTGCACAGTCTGCAGACCAGCCCCGGTCTGGGCCTCACGATCATTCCAAACAGAGCGGAGGGGCCGGACGGACTGAGAGGAACTTCCGTCCATCGCGACCATCCATCTCAGGTGGCCGCCTCGGAGCCTGGCCCGAGCAGGGCTCCCGGCACCGCCTGAGTGCCGTCGTGTGGTTTTATTTAGATGAGCGCTCCCTCGCCTTGCTCTCTTCTTAAGGCAATCTTCTGGAGCCCTGGCCCGTCCCTCGGAGCGAGGCAGGAGGGACCGTTCACTCGGGTGTGGGAGGGCCTCGCCAGCCTCGGTGGGGCTCTCCACGCCCGCCCATGGTGAGCTGTGGCCGGGAAAACTGCCAGACAGTGTTCAAGGACGGTGTTAGGAGAAGCCCCATGGCCCGGCGGCCGGCGTGGCTCCGTGCTGAGCGTCGACCTGTGAACCAGGAGGTCACGGTTGGATTCCCAGTCCGGGCACATGCCTGGGTTGTGGGCTTGATCCCCAGTAGGGGGCATGCAGGAGGCAGCAGATCAGTGATTCTCATCATCAATGTTTCTCTCTCTCTCTCCCTTCCTCTCTGAAATCAATAAAAAAATATTTTTTAAAAAAGGAGAAGAAGAAAAAGAAACCCCACAATGCCCACGTTTTGCTGTGAGGATGTTACTGAAAATACTGCTACGTCACCCCGTGGTATCTTCTTTCTGAGGAAAAGAATATTAAAATAATCCCTTTTCTTCTGCCTTTAACCCCAGGAGGAGCTCAGTTGAACTTGTCGTGAGCAATGGCATTTTCTGTTCAAGTTGGGTAGACGTCAGAAGCCATGCAGGTGTCCTAGGCATGTACGCCTCCTTGCGCTCACTGCTGGGACCCTGGGAGGGGACATTACAGCAGCCCTTTAACAGTGGTCCCCCTGTAGTAGTGCGCGTGGGACCTGAGCCGCGTTCTGGCCAATGAGTCTTGAGGGGCCGTGTGCTCCCGCTGAGCTGAAGCATGTGACTGCGTGTTTGAGACCCTCCCGAGCTCCCCTCCCTCTGCCCCGTCATGCTGAGGCCTGGAGTGTGGGTGTGAGAAGCAGGGCCTCCGTCACCCCTCAATGGACACAGGCATCGCTGAGAAACCAACCTTCTTGTGGCGTGAAATCATTGCAATCTTGGGGTTCCTTGTTACTGCAGCAAAACCTGGCCTATCTTAACTGATACGCAGTCAGCAAAGCCTGGCCTATCTTAACTGATACGCAGTCATTCAGTAGAAAAGTGAGGGGTTGGGTACAGTGTTGGCTTTCTCAGGAGCCCTCCGCCCCTCCCTGAGACACACCAGTCACCCATGTTCCTCCCCGCTGCACAGACAGGGCCAACGTAGGAACACAGACAAGCGGGCTCTGTAACCGTATAAAAGCCAGCGATGTGGTCAAGCTTTATGACAGCGATCCCGCCTCCTTCACGCGCCTGTGGGGTCTTTTCGAGAAGGGATTCCGCCCCCGAGTACGTTGAGAGTTCTTACAAGTCCTCTAAGCATTCTCGTTGAATCATATCTACCGGGTGACGCTGAGGATCGAGACAATGGCTTTGTGACACAGACTCCCCCACCCCCCTTTAATGGTCCTCATAACCAGGAAGGTGCCCCAGAAAACTTGGGAAGCAAAATGGCTTCCCTTCCTAGAGGACAAAGCCCGGGTTTCTTGCAGCTGCTGTTTCCGTGCTGAGGAAGGTGTGAGGGGAAGGAGGGCGGGCCGGGTGGCCTGGGCCCAGGGGTCACCGGCGGAAGTAAATCATGACTGGGATCACCACTGACGCCGGGAAGAGCCCATTAATGTCATGCAACCCATTTCAAACGGATGCAGTTGCACGGAGGGCGTGTGCACCTGGGAGGTTTCGACTAAGTCATACGTGTCACGTGCACACAGTGTCACTAAGGAGCCCGTGTAAACATTTCACCTCCTTTGGGAGCGTTCTCAGTCCAGCCCACCTGGCCAGCCCCGTCCCCAGCCGCCCCTCATCCCGCAGCCCAACCGCACAGGACAGCTGCGGGGTCTGGGACTCAGCGGCTCTCTCCTGCCGCCCACCCCCACCGTGTCTGTCTGGGCTCCCACCTCGCCTTCTCTTTCTACCTACTCAGCACCTGCACATCCCTCGGGCTCAGCTCAGATGCAAACCCTCCCCCCGCTTTTGCAAAACCTTGCCTGGACCATCTACAACTCCCCATCTCAGCAGAATGTTTAGTGTCCCTTTTCTCTGTCCCCTGTACCCGCCGCTAACATCTCATAAACCATCCATTTTTTCCCCCAACAACCGTGTATGAAATCTTACTGCGTCCCAGTCACGGGGCCAGGTGCTAAGTGCACAGAGGTGCGTAAGAGGTTATAACCCTCTGTGAGTTCCTTGACAGCAAGCGTGTTGTTACTTTGTTAACTCTCCCGCAGCGTGGTTGGTGGGGTTCAGTAATGTCACCTGTATATCTGCGTCCGCAGCCACCCGGGCTGTTTGGGAGGTGACAGAAATGCAGCCCGCGCCAGGTTATTCACAAAGGGGGATGGACATGTTGGCGCGTGGGTTCCGGGAAGGGCGCGCCCTCCTGGCTGGGGGAAGGGGAAGGCGGACTCTAAGGTAGGAGAGCAATGATGATGACGAAAGGGGGCGCTTACAGCAACAACGAGGATGAGGCGTCCCAGCTTCCTCAGCAGCGGGGAGCCTTACAAACCCACCCCTGAAGGAAGGAAGGAGGAAGTGCCCAGGATTAAACGCAGTGTGCCCTGCGGGCGAGCGTGTCTGCACGGGGCGGGGCTTACACCCTCCACGTCCTCCGGTTCGCTGAGCCCGCCTGCCACGCGGAGCTCCCTGGTCCAGCTGTCCTGGGTGGGAGCCTCGAAGGCGGTGCAGATGCTGTTAAAAGGAGCCACATGTCCGCGTCCTTGCTCTCTGCACACACGATGTTAAAAGCTTCACATGAACACCCTCGCCGAGGCCTCCACCCACCCTCCCAGCCGGCAGGCGGGCTGTTCTCACCGTGTTAACCTAGGAGAGAGCCCGAGGGCACAGGCAGGGCCGAGGCGGGCGGAGCCACTGCTGTGCCCTGGGGTGGGCAGCCTGGCCTGGGGGCGACTGGAGGGGCACAGGGAACACTTAGAAGCAGGCACAGGAGTCGCCAGGGCCAACGCTTTTTATTCAGTGACTGTCACTTCACACACACACACACACACACACACACACACACACACACACACATGCATACATACACATATGTATACACATATACATCTATACGTATACGCATATACATGCACATATGCACGTGCACACATGAACACATATGCACACACATATACATACACATACTTCCAATTGAAGTCCAAAACCCATTCCAAAACCAACTATACAGACACAATGCTTGATTCACCACTGTAATCAGATCACAACCTCCATACCTCTGTCCTGGGCACATGGGCCTGCACCTCGGCTGTCAATCAAAGTTTCTGGACCCCCATTCCCACCACTGCGGGGCCACGTGTTCCATTTCCTCTGCTTTCAGAGTTGCCCTTTCTCGCCAGAAAGAGAGCTGTTGGAATCGTCATTCAGAACAGGTACAACCCCCTGAGCTCACTGGGGCCTGGAACCTTCCCACGCCCTCCCCCCACCCCGCCCCAGCTGCGGGGGCCCGGTCCTCCCGCTGTATGGACGAGGGGCATTCCAAGGAGAGCCGGCCTGGTTTATTTTTAATTGTTGACCTCCACAGCCTTCTGTTTGCATCTGTTTATTAAGCTGTGAGCTCAGCTGTGAAACGCCCCTTCTGGTGTTGTTTTATTGGGGGGCCATTCAGGGACCCAGCGCCACACAAACGAGATAAATGTTTTCCTTCGCAGCCCACACCCCGCGTTGGGGGCCACGCAGGCAGGCAGGCATCGTCATTTGCGAGCTGGGAGCTCCGATTCACCCATTACCCGGCGAGGAGCTGTGAAATGTACATCTTGTTCCCAGGGACCCCGGCGCCAGGCCTGGCTGATTGCATGTGGGGTGTGATGCCCCCCCAAAGGCGATGCTAATTCTATGGACCAGATTTGGAAAGCGGGAGCTCTGAAATGAAGCAGAGCCTTCGGAAGAGAAACGAACGTCCCCGTTTCCCAGAGGCCTGGGGCGCGGGCACGCGGTCTGTCGGCAGTGGTGGTGGTGGCTGCTTGTTTTTCCCCCAAAAGGAAGCCCCGGAGGCCGGTGCCGAGGAGCTGCCGCCCCGGTGCGGGGTGCGTTGGGATGAACCGTGGCAGCCATGCGGGGCCTGGCTCCTGCTTTAATAGCCGGTCTCCGTCATTCACGCCGTCGCTCTCGGGAGTCTGTTAGCATCGCCCCGGGTTGTCGGCTGGACACTGAAGCTCAGCGCCCTGAGGCTCCTGCCTGGGCCCAGAGCTGCCCTCCTCGGGGCTCCCCGGGGGGCCCCCACCGGCTCTCCTGCTCTCGGCGACCTTGGTGTCACTGGCCAGCTCACTTTCCTGGCTCTTTGGAGAGAGCCGAAGTTTCCACCCGTTACTAAGACACCCCCCCCCCCAACCCCCGTGGAGCTCATGCTCAGAACAAAAAGGGAATCCACTTGCTCAAAGATTCCAAAAGCCACTCACTGTCCCTACCGCCACCTGCCCCCACCCCAGTCAGGCCCACGGGGGGCGGGGGACGAAAAGAATAAATACCTTTAACTCCAAAAGTCACCCCTGGGGTTCCTGGGCCCAGGCTCTCTCTTCCCTCCTGACAGGAGAGAGTCAGTTCCACCCCCTTGAGGCCAAGCCCCGCCACAGCCCAGAAGCGGGCTCAGCCGGGTGTTTGCCCACAGCACGCCGGGGCCCCTGTCAATATTTGGACGTGGCGACGGCCCGGGTTATCATCGCTCAGCCTCGTCTCTGAATTGGGCTTTGAACCCTACATTTGCCTATAGGCCTCATTCTTCCCGTTGGGGGGTGGGGGGGGCTCTTTAGGGCGATGTTATTTACAAACGTTGCTGCGGGCCGAGGAGTAGGAGGAGAAACGCTCAGAATATCCCGATGTGATGGGGGAGGGGGGGGAATGTGCGCCTTGTCACCAAAGCTCCCCCGCCCAGAAATGTCATTGTTGGTTGAATGGTAGGAACCATCTGGGCCTCCTTTCAGGGCGGGGCCCCTCTGTGGGCCCTGCAGATGCCTCTTTTGTTGCCGGTGCGATCTTGTAAACAGTTAAACTATTTACCGAGGCACCTCCGCGCCGGAGCCATCCCGTTTTATTATTTATACCTTTTCAGAGGGACAAAAATGGAGGTGTCCACTAAACGTGATGGATTAGGCTGATAAACAGCCATTATGGCCGTCAGCCCTCGGATGTCAGCCTCCCTTTTGTGTCTGTGCATCTCTCAGCGACCCAGTGATCCGTGCATAAGGCAGGAGGGCCGGAATGCGCGGAGCCGAGGGGCGTGGGCTCTGGCTGTGGCTTCTGCGGGCTGGAAAGGCAGCTGTAGAAAGCGAGGGGACCCTGGGCAGGAGGCGAGCAAGAGGGCCGTGCGTGCACCCGTGCGTGTGTGTGCGCCCATGCCTGTGCGTGTACGTGTGCATGTGTGTGTGTGCATGTGTGTGTGTATGTGTGTGCAGAAGAGAGGGAACTGGGAGGGGCGGGAGCCGCTGCAACCTGACACGCCCGCTCACTGCCTTCAGTTCTCACCACTTGACACTAAATCCCTGCACAGCCTCTACCTGCCAGCATCCCTCAGCTGTCCCCTTAACTGGCTGCAGCTGGCTGGTGTTTTCCCAAGATAAAAATCAGGAAATTCAAAAATTAAACAGGATTGGAGGGGCGGCGGGGTGGAGGGGTAGAGCAGGGGGGTGGGTCCGAGGTGGAAGGGAGAGCCGGCAGGTACCGAGACCTGCGGGCAGGAGAGCCCAGCTCCCGGGGACGGAGGGAATCGTCTCAGATGGCGCGGAGGCGATGGCAGGCGCCGTGCCTGGGAGCTGAGCTGGAGTGACGTCCTCCCCAAAGTTAGGCCCCCCCCCAAATACTAGATGAAGTTGAGGTCACACTGTGTACAGCGTGGAGGAGGATACAGTGTTGACCCACGGAAGGGGAGGAAATGAAGTAACTTTCCCTGCAGGTCGAGGGGGGACTGTCGGTTCTGTTGCCGTTGGCCTGGGATTGCAGCATCTGTTGGAAAGTGGCTTCTGGGCCCTGGCCGGTGTGGCTCAGTGGATAGAGCGCCGGCCTGTGGATGGAAGGGTCCCGGGTTCGATTACGGTCAAGGGCAGGTACCTCGGTCGCAGGCTCCTCTCCGGCCTGGGCCCTGGTCAGGGTTCATGCAGAAGGCAACCTGTCGTGCTTCTCTCACGTCGATGTTTCTCTCTGCCGTTCCCTCTCTCTAAAAATCGATGGGAAAGTATTCTCGGCCGAGGATTTTTTAAAACGTGGCTTCCGTTCTGTTTTCACTCTGCCGTCCCAGCTCCATCAACCTCCCAGGGGGTGTGGCTGATCTCCTGATCTCCTAGCAGCTGTGACTGCCACGTGTCCCCTCGCTCTTGAAGGGAAGCCACGGGATGGACAGACACAGGTGTCACGCTGGCCTCAGGAAGGGCCAGGCCGGGGGCGGGCTGTCACGTAGCAGCTGGAAACATAGACTGGCATCTTCTTCCAGTGAAATGCGTCCTCGCCGTCGCCTCTGGGATCCAGTGAAGAAGTCCTGGCCGCGTTTACTTACCTGCGCGTTTGCTGTGGGGACTTTGAGAGGGGTCTCAGTGGTGTCTCCGGTAGGAAAGTGTGTTTCTTTGCGCTTTAAGGTAAAAGAGAAAAAAATTGGAAGATATTAAGAACTGAACACACTTCCTCCTCGGGTTAGTAGCCGAGGGGCGGCTCTATCTGAGGGTTCATCCTTGGGTCCCCTTTAACCCCCCCTTTCATCCCCCACCAGGCTGGTGTCAGCCGCATTCATTTCCTGGGACACCAACTCCTTCGCCTCGATGAACACCGGGATCGGAATCACACCCCTGTTGTGGCTAGAGACTAAATAATTCCTCTTACCGCTCTTTTTGGAGGAAAAAAAAGAAAAGAAAAGGAACACACACACTTTCCAGGCAGCGTTCTGCCTCCGGACACTGGTCCCGGCATCACAGCTGGGCGGGGACCCCTGGCTCAGGGGGCAGCATCTCCCCTAAGCCAGATGCTCCTAACCAACCTCCTCCAGGCCGGATGTTACTGTTCTTCATGAAGGTGAGGAGCACCAGTACCCGTATCCGCCACCTTCTCACCTCATCATCGCAAAAGCCTCGCCACGCTCCCTCGGGCCCCTTGGCCGGTCCCAGACGGCGGACGGCCGTGCCACCGAGCCCAGGTCTGGTCCGCCCCTGCTGCGCTCCCCCGTGCGTGACCAACCCAGAACGGGCAGTCGCTCCGAGAAGGGGAGTGAAGCAAAGGGGCTCGGGAAGCGTCAGGCCAGCGTCCCAAACGGTTTCGCCATCAGGCTCCACGTTCTGTGTGTTTACACACAAATAATGGCACGGACGTCCTGCATCACACCGTTCGCACGGCCCGTCAGACAGCCCAGAGGTCCAGGAGCCACGGGCCGTATCCCTCCCAGGGCCCTGCTCGCCTACACACACACGCATGCACACACGCACACACACGCATGTGCACGCACGCTGACATCTGAAGTGCACCGCACAAAGCCCCGGAAGGCACACGCTTCCACTGCCTCGCACAGCCATGAGCATCTCCTTCGAGAGCCGCTCTCACTCCTGCTGCGGGAGCGCCCCAGGCTGCCCGGGGAGGAAGCCGGTGCCGGAGACGGAGTAGGGAGGCACGTGTGTGCGCCGCAGAGATGAACAGGTGGGGATGGTCCCTGCTGGGCCCACAGGTCCTCCCTCCCCCCCCCACCCCCATCTCCCCACCTGCAGGGACAGCGCAGGGAGAGGACGGAGATCCAGCCCCAAAGGCAGCGCTCCCGGCGGGCACTCTGCTCCTTCACGGACCACCCCGCTGTGCGCTGGTCTGTCCCCATGTTGGGGCCTCGGCCTCCTGCTTTCCAGCGAGAAAAGAAACACATGTGGTGCCCCTTCAGGCCTCATGGAGACCAACGGGGAGGGGGGAACTGGGGTACAGGAGCGAGGGGGGGGACCCAGGGCCAGCAAATGCTCTTCTGAAGAAAGAGGACATGAACTTTCTCAAGGGTTCAGCCCGTGGCTGTCACTTGACAAGTCAAGGTCCCGGCACTTAGTAGGTGGTGAGTCCACGCAGGGCCAATCGACGGAAATGACATGAGCAAAGCCCCGGTGCCCAGGGCCCGGCTTAGGGCCGGCCGGCCTGGGGTTTGGAGCCGGACCAGAGGAGATGCACTTGGTTGGCGTTGCCAGTTGATGGGGCGGCGGGGGGGGGGGGGGGGGGGGTGGGGTGTGCACTGGCTTCCTTCCCCTCCCCCACTCCCGGGAGGGGGTCAGCTCACATTGTCCTAAACAATCATCCCCAACAGGAATTTTTTTTAAAAAAAAGCCTGTTGAACAAATCCCCCACTTTTGTCCTCGCTGGGGCTGCAGACCGTGGTCCCTGCTTATTCAGCCCTCGCTGCCCTCCTCCGGGCCTGGCCGGCCTGTGGTTATGAGTCAGTGATCAGACGGGGCGAGGGCACGCTCACCGGACGAGGGCTCCGCGGGCGGGCGCTGCCTTTGATGCCCGCGCTCCCCGTCCTGAGCGCATGAAAGGCCGGGGAGGGAGAGGGAGACATGCAAGCAGGAAGGAAGAAAATGGCATTAAAACATGATGGCCGGGCGGGGGGGGGGGGGGGGTGTGCCTGGTGTGGGATGAGTGTTGTGGGGTCGCGGACACTTCTCTCTGGTTGACAGCTGAGCTGAGATGAGCCATCCCCCTCCAGGACCCTCTTCCCAGACAGGATGGCCAGGGCGGCCTCAGGGCGGGGCCTGCTGTGTCAACAGCCGTGTCCAGGGCTGGGTTAATCGCAGGAAGGACTTTCGGGGTAATTGCCGATGAACAGCGGCCCTGGGGGAGAAGCAGGCCTCCCAGGCTGGGAAGTCAGCTCTCTGGGTTTGAATAGGGTGCCCCCACACCGTCCTCGGGGCAGGGCGGGGGGCTCCCCCATGGGGTCCTTCAGAGGAGCTGACCCAGCATCCCCACCTCCTCGGTCTAGGGCACCTCCCCATCACACGGGTCCCTGAAAATCCATTTGTGTCGAAAAAAAAAAAAATAAAGCCTAGGAACAAACAGGTGCTTGCTACACTGTTAGGAAGTGAGCAATGTTGGCCCAAGGGAAGCCCAGAAGCTCCCCAGCCCTCGCCGAGCCCGCCTGGCTGTTGGGACCGGGACCGGCACCTCCATTGTCTGAAGGAGGGGTTTGACCAGGACGGACCAAAAGCAGCTCTGTCTGCACCGCGCCCCCTGTCCGAGAGGAAGACGTGCCTTATGACAATATCGTGCACATGCAAGCAGGGATTGAGAAGCCCGGAGCCCCACCCAGTGTGGGGAGGCCTGCAGCTGGGAAGGGACGTGGAGTTAGATCCTCGTGCCCTGGCCAGTGTGGCTCAGTGGATAGAGGGTCAGCCTGCAGACCAAAGGATCCCGGGTTCGATTCCAGTCCAGGGCATGCACCTCGTTTGCAGGCTCCTCCCCGGCCCGGGCCCTGCTCGGGGCGCCTGCAGGAGGCAACCAGTCGATGTGTTTCTCTCATATCGATATTTTTCTCTGTCTTTCTCTCTTCCACTCTCTCTAAAAATCAATGGGAAAATATCCTTGGGTGAGGATTAACAAAAAAAACAAACAAAAAAAAAAGGCACATCAGCAGTAAGGAAGGGGGCAGGGGTTGTCCTTAGCTAGATATAAAAGAAAATGACTCGATGCCCCTAAGCCCTAATGTGTGCCAGAAGGTTTGCTTGGTGGATGAGCTCTATTTTTCGTGTAGCATGTGCCTCATTGCTATTGCGTTAAACATCGGGCGTTTGAACGGAAAAGGGGCCTGAGTGGGTGGAAGCAGCCAGAGCGCTCCCCTTATGTCCTTAGAGAAGGTGAGTGTGGAAGGTCGTCGTCTTTCGTCTGGTGGGAAGCTGGAGAGAGTTGGCACAGTGCCGGCCCTGGGGGGGGGGAGAATAAGGAGTCTGTGCTTGAGTCGCTGTGACAGCTGCTGACAAGGCCACCCGGCTCCCTTCCCGCCCGTGGCTGCGTCTTATTCTAAGCATGCTCCTTGGACCAAGCACCCCGCCATCACTACTAGTCTCCCTGGGCCCACGGGGGCCTCCCCTGGCCCGGCCTACGGTGTCGAGTCTGTACCCCTTGGCCTTCTTCTTCTTCTAACACACGCCTTCGCGCTCTTCTTCTGAAAGCCCTTCTTCTAAGAGCCACTTGCTCGTGGCATCCTCCCCCGCCCTGAAAGGAACCAGGACCCAGTCCCGGCGGAGACGGCCAAGGACAACCCCAACCTCCTCCAGTGTGTGGGCAGCTTTTGTGCGTTCACTGGCTCTCTCCACGGGTGGTCATGTGGTTGCTCCCTAAAGCTCCAGGTTGCCGGCTCCTTCGGAAAAGCCAGGTCTACCGATGCCGCACTCGCATCCCCCAGGAGTGCGGCCGGAGGGATGGGGAAGGGGACAGTCCGCGCCGCTTCGGGGAATCACTTGACACGCCTTAAGTCAGGCGTCCTCAAACTACGGCCCGCGGGCCACATGCGGGTGCTTTTGCCGTTTTGGTTTTTTACTTCAAAATAAGATATGTGCAGTGTGCATAGGAATGTGTTCATAGTTTTTTTTAAACTATAGTCCGGCCCTCCAACGGTCTGAGGGACAGTGAACTGGCCCCCTGTTTAAAAAGTTTGAGGACCCCTGCCGTAAGTGATTGCGGAAGCAAGACGGGCAAAACGGTTGCGTAGCCGTCAAACGGTGATGTCTCGTGGCTGTGATGGGGTGGACGCAGAGGGACCGCGCGGCTGGCTGAGCAGCGGCTCCGCCATAGAGGGTGCGTGAGGCCTTCGGCTGCAAAGCCCCCGATTCTTTAAGCTACGCTCCCACCAGGATGTGCATCCAACCCGGATTCGTCCTGGTCCCTGCGAGTCCCTAGGACAGCTGTCTAACGGCCATTCTCTCCTTCCTGAAGAAATACTTTGAAACTCACTCCTGAACCCAGCGGTGCGTTTTAGGACAGAAGGCCCACTTAACCCGCTTCACGGCCAAGTCCCTGGGCCCCTGCTCATGCTACATGTGTGCCAGTGATGACAACGAGGACAATAAGGTTACCCACCCTCCGCTCAGTCTGTTCTGAGCCTTGAGGGAGCATGTCTGAGTGAAACTACAATATTGACTTAAAGGTGGTTTTCCTTCCTCTGATGATCATCGTTTACCAGTGAGCATTACTGCATTCCAGGTACTCGGGAGCCACTTCCTGGGCGATAACACACTCACCCTAGGAGACAGCCCTGGACAGTACCCATTTCACAGATGAGGAAACTGACACGCGGTCATGCAATTTGCCCAACATCACCAGCTGTTATGCGGCAGACCCAGATCTGAACCCAGCTCCGTGTAACCTTTTCAACAGCATCACCCGACTTAAAGAAACTAAGAATCACAGGATAATCACTGTAGTCGCATTTGAAACTCTCCTTCATACTATTTCACCTGTCGTGGGCAAAGTGCAGGGCGAAGCACGTTGCGCGTGAGCTGCTTGAACACAGTCCTGGAGGGGGGAGCTGTTTCGTTCTGTTGTTCTTGGCTGGCTGGGTGGGTGGGACAAAATATCGCAGAGTTTACTGCTCCAGGGAAGTGGTGACAAGTTGCAATGAAGCAAAGGTGTTAGCTTGCTGAAAGTTGACGGCTCCCTTATTGGACTGGATTGCCGCCGCCTTCCCACGCCCCACGCACAGTAGAGGCTCAATTAGTAACCGTGGGCCTCCGTCCCCACGGGGTCAGGGGATGCACCGATAGATGAATGAAAACTGCTGACTCGCCGAGGGGCCTGGAAGCTTGAGTCGGCTGAGGACTCGCCTCCACTGCTGAGCACTCCACGCTGTCCCGCCCACGCTCCAGCCCCGCACGGAGACACCGCTGCGCCCTCCGGGTTACTCGCTGGAATGAGATAAAAGAGGTTAATCCCCCGGGGTCCAATCCGTTACCCCAGGGTCTTCCTCCCTCTGATACAGGCTTACTATGTATAGGATACGTGCGTTTTATTTTTTACTTTTTTATATATTTTTATTGATTTCAGAGAGGCAGGGAGAGGGGGAGAGAGAGAGAAACATCAATGATGAGAGAGGATCATGGATCAGCTGCCTCCTGCACACCCCACACTGAGGATCGAGCCCGCAACCCGGGCATGTGCCCTGACCGGGATCAAACCCGGGACCCTTCAGCCCGCAGGCCGACGCTCTATCCACTGAGCCAACCCGGCTGGAGCTAGGATATGTGCATTTTATTCAACCCTACCCAGTGTGCTATTACTGTCATCTCCATTTTTTCTGACAAAGTCAGAGCTGAGAGAGGTTAGGGACTTCCCTGAGACCCGCAGTGAGGATGGAGCTGGGCTATGAATCCAGGTTTGCCTGACGTCACACCTATGTTGTTGAGACCAAACGTCCCGATGCCTGCGGGCTGGCATGCTCTCCCAGTGGGCTCTGGAACCGCGTGAAGCCAGCGCTGGGACGGGAGGGCGTCTGACCGGTGGGGCCTGGGGAACTCCTAAAGCAGACCGGCTGGTCCCCACGCTTGTCCTTTGGGGAAAGCACGGGGCTAACAAATAACTGCGGGCATCGGTACCTGTGGGGTGAGTGGCTGAATTGGTAAATGAGTGAAAATCGCTGACTCATAGGACTGGAGGCAGACACCGTGTAGCCACGGTTTTATTGCTGTTCGCTTTCTTCTGTTCGAAGGGCTTCAGGGTCTGACGTGACTCCTCCCTGTCAATCAGAAGGTTCCCACCTGTTCATTTGTCACAGTCCGTTCCACAGGCTTTGGGGAATAATTTCTGTCGGACGTGGGGTGAGGAAGGTCTTTCTCGTGAATGCAGTAACGATCCAATTCTTCAAAACCATTAATTCAGAATTTGCGATACTTCATACAAAACCTAAGCAAAATGTGTTTTCCTGAAAAGTTTCCAAAAGGCTAGTGAGCATCTGACTAGCGTACAAGTTCCACAGAGGAGAGCGAACCCCTTTCAGGCCCTGTCATCGGGTTGGGGTGCTGATTACAAATCTTTCTGATCGATTCCATCGTCTCCCCACAGAGCCCCGTGATGTACCAGGCAAGCACTTCATTAGCCAAACGGAGGGACTGTAGGTTCTCAAAAGAAGGAGGAGAAGAGAGCTTTCTTGAAAACAATATCGAGTCAGACATCTTCCCTGTGAGCAGGGCCCTCTCTTCGGTTTTATTCTCGTTGGCGTCTGTGCCACAGCTCCGCTTCCTGCTTCTGCTGAAGGAAAGCCAATGCGAGGGCCGAGGGGAAAGCCGGCTGGTTCCCACCTCCATCCATCTTCGCCCTCAGCCCAGCACAGCTTTGTTCATTCTTGACCAGGATCAAATCAAGTCCCCCTTTTTCTTTAGCAGTCCTGTGTGTGAGTGTGTGTGTGTATGTGTGTGTATGTGTGTATGTGTGTGTATGTGTGTATGTGTGTGAGAGTGTGTGTGTGAGAGTGTGTGTGAGTGTGTGTGTGAATGTGTACATGAGTGTGTGAGAGTGTGTGAGTGTGTGTATGTGTGTGAATGTGTTTGTGTGTGTGAATGTGTACGTGAGTGTGTGTGAGTGCGTATGTGAGTATGTGTGTGAGAGTATGTGTGTGCAAGTGTGTGTGAGTGTGTGTGTGAGAATATGTGTATATATGAGGGTATGTGAGTGTGTGTGTGTGTATATGTTAATGTGTGTATGAGAATGTGTGAGTGTGTGTGACTATGTGTGTATATATGTGAATGTCTGTGTGAGTGTGTGTTACTATGTGTGTGTATGTGAATGTCTATGAGTGTGAGTGTGTGTATATGTGAATGTGTGTGTGACTATGTGTATATGTGAATGTGTGAGTGTGTGTTACTGTGTGTGTGTATATATGTGAATGTGTGTGAGTAGGTGTATATGTGAATGTCTGTGTGAGTGTGTGTTACTATGTGTGAGTGTGTGTGTATATGTGAATGTGTGTATGTGTATGTGAATGTCTGTGAGTGTGTGTTTGTGTGTGTGTGTATATGTGAATGTCTGTGTAAGTGTATATGTGAATATCTGTGTGAGTGTGTTACAATGTGTGTGTATATGTGAATGTGTGTATGTGAATGTATGTGAGTGTGTGTTTGTGTGTGTATATGTGTGAATGAGTGTAAGTGTATATGTGAATGTCTGTGTGAGTGTGTTACAATGTGTGTGTATATGTGAATGTGTGTGAGCATGTGTATGTGAATGTCTGTGAGCGTGAGTGTGTGTTACTGTGTGTGTGTGTGTGTTACTGTGTGTGTGTGTGAGTGTGTGTGTTACTGTGTGTGTGTGTGTGTGCGCGTGTGTGTGTGTGTTGGGGGTGTCACCATATCTCCTCTGTCTGCGCATGCAGAGCAGCTACACTGCCCACCTTCCTGGTCCGGGCAGCACACAGGACCGGACTGCCCATCAGCCCTCGGTCCTTGCTCCTCACGCTGGAGCGGGGATGGACTCAAGTCAGAGGGAAATCCAGTTCAGGGCAGAGAAGTGTGCCCCGCCGCCTCAGGGGATGAGTGTTGGCCCAGCAATGCGCAGCTCGAGGGGGCACGGGGCTGCAAAGCTGCGGGGAGAGGCGCGATGGTGTGCCGAAGGGAAAGGACCCGGTCTGCCCTGCCGCGCTCGTGCGGGCGAGGCCCTTGGGGTCGCGTCCAGGGCTGGGGCCCCGGGTTGCCCTGTGGGAGGTGGGGATCAGCAGACGCACTTCCCCAAACACAGCCCCGCAGGGCCTCCATGTCCACACGGGGGTAAGCGTGTGACCCACCGCCAAGTCCCCTCAGTGCTGACGGGGCCTCGGGGCTGTGGGGGGCCGGTGTCCCAGGCGAGTCTGCAGAGCGAGCGAGCCGCGTGAGGAGAGGGCGCAGGTGCTGCCGGGGAGCAGCGCTCTCACATGGCCGGACGCCCCACCCCGGGAGGCAGCAGGCCCGGCCGGTGGGTCCATTTCTCAGGCGGAGCCCCCAGGGCCCAGGGAGGGTGGGGGTTTGCAGGAGATCCAAGAGCCCGTGACCTCCATAAATCAGACCGCTGTCCCCCGTGAGTCCCCCCCCCTACCAACGAGCTCCCGTCCCCAGCCCAGTCCCGGTGCCCCTGGCTTTGTGCCGCCTAAAAGCGGGGGTGTGGCTGCCTGGCTCCCCATCCTCTTCCTGCCGGGACCATTTCATAGAAAGCAGTTGGTCGTGTTGATCTGACAGGGTTTCTGCGTGTGGTTTGGGGTCATCGCCCTCCCTGCCGATCACCTTACAGCTTGTGCCGGGCTGGACCCTCAGTAGGGCTCCCTCTAACTCAGATCCTTATCGTCCCGTGATAAACAGGGAGTCGCCGGGTTATTGGCGTAGGGCAGTGGTCGGCAAACTGTGGCTCGCGAGCCACATGCAGCTCTTTGGCCCCTTGAGTGTGGCTCTTCCACAAAATACCACGTGCGGGCGCGGAAGTACAGTGCGATTGAAACTTCGTGGCCCATGCGCAGAAGTCGGTTTCCGGCTCTCAGAAGAAATTTCAATTGTTGTCCTGTTGATATTTGGCTCTGTTGGCTAATGAGTTTGCCGGCCACTGGTGTTGGGCCTCGGTGGGCCGGGTTTCATGCAGCCGCCACCACGCAGGCCCTCACCCGCCCAGTGTGGGTTGCGCTCAGGTACTAAACCCCGAAGCCCCTTAAATAATGTGAACTTAATCGCTGACGTTCTTATGAAATAGGTCTGTGTGGACAGGGCAGAGAGGGGACAATGAGACAGAGGACTGGGATGTGTGTGTGCATTTGTGCATGCATGTATGTGTGTGCACGTGTGTGTGAGTGTGTGTGTGTGAGATGAAGGCCCCCGAGAGCCCAGGAGAGACGGGCTTTGGTGTTCAGCCTTATCCCCATGCAGCAGAGAGGACTTGGCTTCTATGTAAAGTCTCTGGTGGAGGGCTGGGTTACTTTTGTTTGTTTGTTTTAAATAATTCTTTATTGTTGAAAGCATTACCTATGTCCCAAGGGCTGTGGTTCTTAAGAGACAGCCAAGCAGGAGGCATTGGCCCGGAGGTGTAACGCATCTTGGGGAGGTGGGCAGAGGTGGGGGGAGGTCTTCCATGAAGGGGTGTTTGCATTGTGGGGAAGGGGACAGTGTTCTCTCCCTGAGCCGGGGTGGAGGGGGCGGGGAAGGCCGGGGACCATCTGGCAGGAGCCACATGTTCATCCTGCTCCTCAAAGACAAACTTTCCACATTATCCACCAGTGAAGTCACATACACACTCTCTGGGGTGAGTGTGTGTGTGTGCGTGCATGTGTGTGTGTGTATAAATGTGCCATTTGTCCAAAGTCAACAACTAACACAGCCAAATCTGTTTTTCCAGTCGTCTTACAGCATTTTTTCCTTTTTTAAAAAATATGTTTTATTGATTTCAGAGAGGAAGGGAGAGGGAGAGAGAGAGAGAGAAACATCAATGATGAGAGAGAATCATGGATCGGCTGCCTCCTGCACATCCCACACTGGGGATCAAGCCTGCACCCTGGGCCTGTGCCCTGACCTGGAATCGAACCATGACCTCCTGGGTCATAGGTCAACACTCAACCACGAAGCCGCACGGCCGGGCATTTCCTCCCCCTTGAATACCCTGGCAGCCTGGAGAATGGAAGGGGCACGAGACACCTTCAACCTTCAAGGTCCAGGGGGGACGTGGGACACCGTGCTGCTGCCCTGTCCCCCCCCAGTTCCCTGGGCCCCCCAGCTCGAATGTGAGGGAGAAGGTGTGTCCTGTGTAAGCCGCCCTAAAACAGAATGGCACCTTCCAGCCGAGGCGGGAGACGGCCTTGTGACGCGGCCCAGCGCCGCCTGCACATCCTCTCCCAGCCCCTCCCGACCCCTCCCGACCCCTCCCGACCCCGGCCTGCGCTTCTCTCTGGCTGCTGAGCACGATGGCCCGCCTCCTGGTTCCTGTCCATCATTCGGGTTGGATTGCGGGCCTCTCGTCCCGCTCTGGTCTCTGGTGCGGGGCCCTCCCTTCCTGGCTGCTGGCCCGGTGCTCACACTGAGCCCTGAGGCCCCTCACCTCCTGCACCTGCCGCTCGGCCGTGTGGTCTCCCGCCTCCGTCACCGACCTGCACTGCCCCGGCCGGGGGTGGGGAACCTCTTTCCTGCCAAGGGCCACGTGGGTTTGTCTCCCACCATCTGCGGGCCGTACAAAATGGTCAGCTTAAAAACTAGCCTGCTGTCTGTGGTCAGACACTTCATTAGCTCACCCCTAATGCCTTGGCAGGGCCAGACCAATGATCTCGGGGGCCTTATACGGCCCGCGGGCCGGACCTTCCTGACCCCTGGTCTTAGACAGAGCAGACCCTCGGTGAGGGTTTGTTGAATGAATGCAGGAGGGAATAAACAGCAGACAGACAGCCGAGGCCTCTGCCAAGTGCCAGCCGCCTACCCCGGGTCTCCCATGCCACACGCCCGCTCGGGACAATTATCCAAACACACCCATTCCGGGAGGCAGCCAGAGCCGGAAGGTCACTCCTCAGCGCAGAGAACAGGAGGAGTCAAAGGAGCTCTGTCGCTGAGTCCCCAAACATGGTTTCAACACAGAGGGTGCAGGCTCGTTCCAGCTGGAGGGGTCCCAGCCTCGACCTCTTCCTGAGAGCATTAGGCAAGCCTTCACGGGGGGGGGGGGAGGGGGGGGCGGGGGACAGGGGGCAGGAATGCTGGCAAAATAATGTGAAGGGAAATGTACCAAATACAGAGATGTCCTTATAATCCCCTCAAATGACACCTCTCTACGGCCAAAGACTAGAAAGGGATATAAAAAGACATTTCAGTGGCTTATTGTTTAGGGCAGTGATGGCGACCCTATGACACGCGTGTCAGCACTGACACGCATAGCCATTTCTGATGACACGCGGCCGCATGCCGAGGATGAAACATTTGCTGCTCCTGAGGATGAAACATTTGTGACTAGAGTCTTGGAGTTAGTTTTTTCCTCAAAGTGACACACTACCCGAGTTATGCTCAGTTTTTTGGCGAAGTTTGACACACCAAGCTCCAAAGGTTGCCCATCACTGGTTTAGGGTGTTGAACTTCCATGAAGTCCCTGCTCACAGTGGTTGGGGTTGGCACTGTGTGTATGTGTGTGTGTGTGTGTATGTGTGTGTGTGTGTGTATGTGTGTGTGTGTGTGTGTGTACCTGTGGGTACAAGTTGGATAAGGGAGTAAAAGCAAATATGGCACGACGTTCCAGGGCGCTCGGCACCGAGCTCTCGGGATCCCTCACCTGGTCTTCAGAAGCAGGTCGATCCCCGATTACATCATCTGAGTGGTCGCCCCCGGCCTGACCGCACACCGCCGACGGGGCCAGCGCCGAGCCGACGCGTTTCTGCGGCCGGGCAGCGCCGCTCTGGGGGCTCCGGCGGAGTGTCTTCTGATGGCACAGGGAAGGCATTTGACCTTTAAAGGGCAGCTGAGTCAACATTGCATCTGGCTGTTACCAACATATTAGGGTGCTTGTCACAGAGGAGAGATAAAGTTATTGTTCGAAAGCCAAGCTTATTCCAGTCAGTCGCGTGACAGGAGTCCCACTCCTGCTAGAGTCACATTCCATCCGTTTGGAATCAGACAGTGGTGAACGCGGCACGACACTGTGGATGTGCTTCATGTTATGGAATTGTGCACTTAAAATCGCTAAAACGGGCCCTGGCTGGTGTGGCTCAGTGGGTAGAGTGTCAGCCTGTGGACTAAGGCTCCCGGGTTTGATTCTGCTCAAGGGCACGGACCTTGGTTGCAGGCTTCTCCTCAGCCCAGACCCTGGCAGGAGTCAGCCAATCGATGTGTTTCTCTCACATCGATGTTTCTGTCTTTCCCTCTCTCACTCTCCCTAAGAATCAATGGGAAAAGAACCTCAGGTGAGGATTTAAAAAAACACATATTCTCAACGCCTGAGCTCACAGAGCGGAGCTGGGATTCAAACTCACATGGGTTGACGCCAGTGTGCACTCTCTGACCACTAGGCTGCCTCCTCTAATGAGCTCCCCTGTCAGGCCAGCACCGTGGGGCCAGGCCACGGCCCTTTGGGGACCAGGCCTCTGCTGCTCCCCCTGCCTCCTTTGAACGTCTGCACCTCAGACTAAGTGGGAAGCCTGTATCAACCATCCTTTCCCCGCAACCTCAAGCCCTGTAAGATAATAATCTATAGTAATAAAAGCGTAATATGCTAATTAGACCGAATGTCCTCTCGGACGACCTTCCGGACGACGGGGCCGAGGGAGAAGCCCGGGTCCCAGGAGCCAGAGGGAAGCTGCTGCCAACAGCCGGGGAAGGGAGGCCTACCCTTGCACGAATTTCGTGCATCGGGCCTCTAGTGTAAAGAAAAAGAAACACGAAGACAGCCCTGCCCCTCCGTGTAAAAGAGAAGTCACTGTCTGTGTGGAGCCAGCGGTCCACGCTGATACCGCCAGGGTCTCTGGGAGACAGGAGGTCGTATTAACACACTGGTCCTTGTAAGACATTAATTTTGCTCCATCACCGAGCTGCTGGAACCCCCAGTAAATCCCCGTCTAATGGCAAATTTGTAAATGCCTAAGAGTGGTCATAAGAATGGTGTTATAACTCTGTGTGGAAGATGCTCAAAGCCATGGATTGTTTATAGCATCACGCTTCATGTTAAATACTTCAGGACATGAATTATGAACTCTTAGAGCTTGGGGAAAGTTTACAGAAACAATAAATGTAAAATTTAATATGGGGAGGGGTTTTAGTGAGAAATTACTCAACCGAATTAGAAATCATTTTTTACTTGCTTCGAGGATGGTGTTCAGGATGACAGATGAGAAGGGCGATGAATAATGTCCTGTAAGTGCAACCATGAGGTGGAAATAATCAGGTATATCCTCATTTCTTTCTTACTCACAGCTAGAGTTGAGAAAGAGGGTTTCCTTGTCAGCTAGTGCTGCATAACAAACAGCCACAAAGTCTCAACAGCAATGAGCTCTACTTCTCACGCGTACGTCTGCGGTGGGACTGGCATTCAGCCCATCTTGCGTACACCTCGCCAGCTTGGCTTCATGCTGTAAATCAGTACACACTCTGTGTGTGTGTGTGTGTGTGTGTGTGTGTGTGTGGGTTACTCTGCTTGAACCAGCGGCCATCCAGGGCACGTCCTTCTCACAGCACTGTCCGGAGCGCAACAGAGAAGACCCGGGCACACGGGCACGTTCCAAACCTCGGCGTGCGTCTCATCTGTCACCGCCCCATTGGCCAAGAGTGAATCCCATGGTCAAGCCCAAGGTCAAGGGCAGAGGTGCTCCGCCCAGCATGAGGACAAAACAAAACTGCAGACACACTATTTCCAAGAAACAGGAGGGCAGACCAAGAAGTGCATGTCGCACACACAGGGCCTGCATTACCCAAGTTGTTCCATGGTTTTTCTGTAGGCCCAGAGAACAGAAACAAAATTACCAGCGTTGCCTGCCCAATTCTAGTAATAATAACAGATTTTTTTTTTGGGGGGGGGGGACAACCTCTCCCCTCCTGCTCTATCATTCAAACAGGGTTGACCTCTCCTTGCCCCTAGGAAAGAGCATGAGGCTTCAGGTTGGCCAATCAGAGTAATCCGTCCTCTTGACCGGTTCTGATTGGGTCAAGGATGGTCATGTGACCTAAAACAAGCCAATAAAAGCCAAGCCCAGGGCTTTTGGCACAACCCTCAGAAAAAAGCTCTCCCGCACATGCGCGGTGTGTTCAAGGCCGGGAACTATTTCCCTCGCACCCTCTCCCCAAAGGGCCTTCCAGCCTCTCCATCCGCACAGACGTCACCTCTGGGCGAGGCTGCCCCTGGGCCCCGGGCTGGGTTTCGCTCTAACCTAACTGCTGAGTGGCTTCGTTCCTAATGTCCTGCCTCTTGAACTAAAAACAAACAGAACAAAAAATCAGAAAAACATTTTTCAAAAACTACCATCCTCATAGCAACATGACTTAACTTAAAATGTCCTAATATTTTTAAATGTCACCAGTTTAAATGGGAGCCAGAAATATTTTTAAAAACTCACTAAGAACAAAACAAAAAGGAGATTCCAAAAAGCAAATTAAATACATACGTGCCGAAAAACGAATGTTGGAGAAGAAGACAATCTGAGACGCTGTCACGGGCAGGGTTGATGAGACGTGCTGAGTATTTCCCTGTCATCCGCCTGCCTGCCCCCCGGTTCAGTGCACTGAGGACGGCTTTCTGTGGGATGCTTTCCAATGCCAAGTCTTTGGTCTTCAAGCCTCAGGGAAGATAAACATTTTCGGTGATTAAAAAAACAAACAAAAAAAACCCCACATCTAGGAAGTGCTGCTCTTGAGGCCTGGGGGGAGGCATTCACACCATCCTTTACGGTTTCATTACCAACGACGAATGCACGTCTGTCGAATTAGCTCACCAACGGCGGAAACCAGAGGACAAATGCATACAGCGAAGCGCCGCTTATTGTCCTTCAGTCGCTTGATGGGAAAAACTCTGGTTTCTGCCTCGCGGAACGCAGGCTCCATCTCTAACCTCGGTTTCTGGGTCCGGCTCACAAGAGATGTACCCACCAGGCATCTGGGGGGGGGGGGGGGGGGGCGTGGAGAAGATGTGGAAGGAGAGCAGTGGTGACAATTCTCTCCGACTGACTGTCCCTGTCACCCCCTGATTCCAGGCCCTCATGACACCAACGTGTGGAACCCCGGGATGTGAACCTTGCAATTCTAGAACTGCCTGCTTGTCTCCAGTGGCCTAGATAGGGGTGGCCCAGGCCGACCTGAGCAGGGTCACCACTGCTGTTGGTCTTATTTATTGGAGCAGTGGTATCGCTGTGTCGTAAACTACCCCAAACCTCAGCGGCTTAGGTCAACCATCACCAGTGACTTCTCATGCCTGGGAGTCAGCTGATCCAAGCTGTTGGGCTGTGGGGTAGCTCTGAACATCTCATCCTCTCCTGGGACCAATGGGCTCTCCCGGGCATGCTCCTCTTACGGTATTGGTAGAGGTCCAAAAAGGGCAATGAGCCCAGCCGGTGTGGCTCAGTGGTTGAGTGTCGACCTATGAACCAGGAGGTCACGGTTCGATTCCCTTTTGTGAGAGGAGCTTCCAAGTCACCCAGCCCAGAGCCTGCAGGCAGGGAAAGGTGACGAAGGGGAGCTACGGATTCACTCTGCCACATTGATTCGTTTAATCTTTCATTCTACAGCTATTGATGTGCTGTTTCACTTAGTCACTCACGAAACATTTCCTAAGCACAGAAACCATGTGTGGAGCACGGGGAATCCCGCAGTGTGAGAAAGATGAGGTCCCTGGCTCCTGGGACTTGCACGTTCCCGGAAGAGACCAACAACAGAGAGGCAAACGAGTAAATAAAACAGTAGGGAATCGAGATAGGTACCGTGAAGGAAATAAAGAACGCTCTGGTAAAGAATGATGGGACAGCCCAGCGGCGGCTCCGTGGCTGAGCATTGAGCCATGAGCCAGGAGGTCACGGTTCGATTCCTGGTCAGGGCACATGCCAGGATTGCAGGCTCGATCCCCAGTGTGGGGCGTGCAGGAGGCAGCCGATCCATGATCTCTCTCATCACTGATGTTTCTATCTCTCTCCCTCTCCCTTCCTCTCTGAAATCAATAAAAATATATTTTTTAAAAAAGAATGATGGGACAGTGGGTGAGGGGGAGGCTGATTTAGAAAGAGTCCTCGGGGAAGCACAACTTCCCCCCTTACCTGCCTGATCCCACAGCATTTCTCAGCGATGGACTGCGTAGGAATTATTTGGCAAAGACGGCCAACATGGGCACTGCGAAGGGCCGGAGAGAGGGTGGCCCGAGGGGCCTGGCACTCACTCTCCGGGAGGAAAGGCAGATAGGAAGGAGGGGTTCGGGATAAGCAGGTCGGGGTGGTCTGTGGGTGGGCAGGGGGTCTGAAGACGGGTGACCCAGACACATGGTGGCTGACATCTGGCTGTCCCTCCCACAAGAGCATCGTGAGAGCACAAATGCCACGTGAGGAAGATGGGGCGGGAGGGGGGGGAGAGGGAGGGTAGCATTCACTAGTTTCCTATGTCAGTCCATCATAGCAAATGTTAGGTTTTCCTTAAAATATGATTGAGTGATAGCATTTCATTTATAATAATGAACACTATAGATGGGGGGACTGTATAATAATGAACACTATAGATCGGGGGACTGTAAAATAATGAACATTATAGATGGGGGGACTATATAGTAATGAACACTATAGATCGGGGGACTGTATAATAATGAACACTATAGATGGGGTACCATATAATAATGAACACTATAGATGGGGACTGTATAGTAATGAACACTATAGATCGGGGGACTGTATAATAATGAACACTATAGATGGAGGACTGTATAATAATGAACACTATAGATGGGGGACTGTATAGTAATGAACACTATAGATGGGGGACTGTATAGTAATGAACACTATAGATGGGGGACTGTATAGTAATGAACACTATAGATGGAGGACTGTATAATAATGAACACTATAGATGGGGGACTGTATAATAATGAACACTATAGATGGGGGACTGTATAGTAATGAACACTATAGATGGGGGACTGTATAGTAATGAACACTATAGATGGGGGACTGTATAATAATGAACACTATAGATGGAGGACTGTATAATAATGAACACTATAGATGGGGACTGTATAGTAATGAACACTATAGATGGGGGACTATATAGTAATGAACACTATAGATGGAGGACTGTATAATAATGAACACTATAGATGGGGACTGTATAGTAATGAACACTATAGATGGGGGACTGTATAGTAATGAACACTATAGATGGAGGACTGTATAATAATGAACACTATAGATGGGGGGACTGTATAATAATGAACACTATAGATCGGGGGACTGTAAAATAATGAACATTATAGATGGGGGGACTGTATAATAATGAACACTATAGATGGGGGACTGTATAGTAATGAACACTATAGATGGGGGACTGTATAGTAATGAACACTATAGATGGGGGACTGTATAGTAATGAACACTATAGATGGGGGACTGTATAGTAATGAACACTATAGATGGGGGACTGTATAGTAATGAACACTATAGATGGGGGACTGTATAGTAATGAACACTATAGATGGGGACTGTATAGTAATGAACACTATAGATAGACATACATCGCATTTTTCTTTTTCTTTTTTCCAAATAGGAAAACAGGCTCCAAGGAGTGAGATGACAGCCCAGGGGTCTCCCCGGGGCCGGGAGCATGCCCTCCCATTTCCTCCCGGTTGGCGATCTTCATCCCCTCCACCAGGGATCCTCGTTGGAGAATAAGGTCATTTTACGTTTGGGGGTGAATATGCATGTGTTTTAAAAGCAGATGTGCGTGCATTTCTTTTTTTTCTTTCTGGGAACTTCGCATGTGCCTTGACTGTTGTATTTTTAACTTTTTCCAATTACAGTTCCCTTTCCTTCTCTGCCCCTAAGAAGACGGAATTCAGCGGATATTGACTGCTGCTAAGACAAATTCTAGATGTATTGACCCGAGGAATAAATATTAATAGAGGTTAAATCGGGGTCAATTTTTACTGCAGGAGATGATAAATCGGATACGCTCCCCGCGGTTGGCTGGTCGGTTGGCTGGTCAATATGCCCCTGAGCCCACTGCGGGCTCCCCTCGCGGGGTCTCCGGGGAGCGGGCTCTGCCTCGCGGGCTCTCGGGACACGCAGGGCTCAGGGGAACCCGCTGGTTACTATCAGGCTGTGGCCAATGCCCAGGCCACGTTGTGTGTCTAAGAAAATAATGACCTTCTTTTGGTAGTTCAGTCATCGTTTTCAGGGCTTTCTCCCCCCTCTCTCTCTCTCTCTCTCTCTCTCTCTCTCTCTCTCTCTCTCACACACACACACACACACACACACACACACACATTTCCCATCCCGTCCCTCCAGACCCTCCACCACAGAGAGAGCGAGGTGCCGACCATCCATCGGGAGGTGCGTGTAGGACGGTGCTTCAGGACGGAGTGGAGCCTGCTGCTCCCCTAGAACGCTGGGGCCAGACTCCTCCCGCCCCTCTGTTCGCCTGGTTCTGTGTGCCCGTTAAAACGACGGTGATGGATATTTCACTCAGCCAGTATTGGCTGCCTTGGTATTTATCCTAGGTCGTGCTTACGTTCATATATGCCGAGTACTATTTTAAAAGCTGGTCACGCGTGGCTTCATTCATTCCTCACCGCCACCCCTGGAGGTGGGCACAGTTAGCACGCGGCATCCTGTGGGTGCGATGAGGAAACTGACGCACAAAGAAGTTCAGTCCTGGCCCAGGACCACACGGCCGAGACCTAAACCCCGGCCACGAGGCTGCAGACTGCACTGGCCCCCACCACGCCCCGTAGCTGGTTTACCCCGCAGGCTGCTGGGCCTACAGCACTGAGTGGGACACGGGTGTGTGTGTGTGTGTGCGTGTGCGTGTGCGTGTGTTCTTATACATGTTCTTTTGGGCTTTAAGAAAGGACGGGAAGTTTCTACAAACCTGAGAGTCACGGCTATTATCTGTGGGTGACAGTAATGTCTGCCTTTTCTCCTCGTCTCAATCTCTCCTCCTACGCTCCCCACTCTAGTGTTGGTAAGGCCCTGCGGGTTGCCCAGGAAATCTGTAAATAATCGTAAGCGAAGGAGGGCGAATGCATTACCACTTAATCTGCCCTTCGAGGGTTAAGTCCGCGGCAGCGATGAGCGACCGCTGTCCGGGGATCTGTAAGAACTGATGCTTTGTGTGGAGGGAATCAGGCCCGGGCAGAAGTTTCCAGGACACGGTCCCCTGGTCCGCATCGCCCAGTAAGTCAGGGCTGTTCAGCTGCAATGGACGGAAAACCTGACCCAGCAGGACTTTCAGCAGAAGGTTGTTTGTCGGTCTGTCTATCGGTCTATCTATCTGTCTATCTATCTATCTATCTATCTATCTATCTATCTATCTATCCACCCATCCACCTGTTTTCCAGGGGCAGGTGATAGATCTGTGCGCTTTCAGAGGCTCCACAATGCTATCAGCATGAGCTCGGGAAAGCAGCGCTTTCTGCATCAGAAGCTCCGTGTGTTCCACATCGCCCCGGCTGCTGGGGCTCCCTGCACCGTGAGCCACGGGCCACGCTGACACATGCTCTTCGCAGGCTTTCCATACCTCGCCATGTTTTTAATGTGCATTTCTCTGATGTCCAGTGTGATTATCCGCTGTTTTATAGACTCAGGTGTGAATACCTGTTCAGAGCTTTTGCCCACTTCATGTTTTCTTGGGTTGTCTTTTTCTTATTGATACGTGGGTGCTGTTTATTTATTCAGGATACAAATCCTCCGTTGAGCAGCATTCAGCCCTGCCCACCCAGACTACACAGACAGAAGGTGCAGAGAAGTGCGTATGTGCTTATGTACATGTGGCTGTATATTTCTCCGAACACATTACCTCATCTCACTTAGGATCTAGCAAAAACATCTAACTTTTTTCAATTAGTATATGCATCCAGTAACATAGGGACCATTTCTCTCATGTTGGCTTTTAATTGTCAGTGCTTACAGTTTCCGATATATTTAAGAGGAATTAAACGAACCTAAGGAGGTTTTGGTGTTTTGTTTTGTTTTAATTATGAAATGTACCTTTTTACCCTAAAAAGTAATGAGGGATTTGTCCCAGCCTGGTGGGAGGGGGCCTGACTCTGAATATGACTCCCTCGTGGGAGGAAGTGACACTCTGCTGACTCAGGTTGTGTTAATGCGGATGTGCTCCAGGTTAAAACCAGGGGCCATTCCGGTGAGAGGCCGGGGTGTCTTCTCCCATGAGGCTTTGGGGCTCCGAAGGGACGTGCAGCTGAAGAGCTGCCCCGTGTGGCTGCTCCAGCACCGGCCTGCGCGTGGGGAGCAGGAGAGGAGATGTGCCCGCACCGAGGAGAGCTGGGCCGCTTTGCTTCCGGCCCCTCTGTCTTCTGAGCAGCACGTTGGCATGTCGCACGCACAGTCTATGGGTTGCAAATGCAATGCATGAAAAAGCAGGTACCACGTGAAATAGCCATAATGACACTCCCCTGCTCTCTCCACCAGACACACCTGCGCTGCACTACGTTCCTAGTGAGGGGCGGGGGGTCCAAACACCACAGATCTCAGATCGGTGGGAAGGCGTGAGTGTTTGATCCAACAATAGGCAGAAGAAGGCCTCCGAGGTCATTGTTTTAGTGCCTTCTGAATCCTTGAAGGAAGCTCACGATAGGAATCGAGGTAGCTTTAGTGGGTGTATGTGTGTTTTATCCATTTTATTTTGAAAATTGATTGTGTACAATGTATCAGGGAACGCTCCGTTTAGCAAAATATTAACTGGCCGCTAATTCCTGGGCCTCCGCCGTGTGGCCAGAGGAGAGGACTCGGAAAGCTCCATGCAAGGGGACGGGTGGCTCCCACATTCCTGGAATAGTGGGGAAGCAGGGTGGCGAGCGTGGTGACACAGGCACTAAGTGTCACAGGAGTTCAACAAAGAAAATCCCAACGTGACAAAGCGGCTGGGGAACGTGGGACTTCACCTGGGTCTGAAATCTGAGGTCGACTTGGGGTACGAGACGGGGAAAAATCCAGCATAAGCTAAGACCACAACATTCAGCAGCTTAACGAAGACGGAAATGTCTTTCCTCACATAAAAGTCTCAGGACAAGGAATTACCTGAAAAGGAAATTAAGACGACAATTCCATTTCTAATATCATCAAAAAAATAAAAATAAACCACTTAGGAGTATACTTAACCAAGGAGGGGACAAACTTGTAACGGAACACATAACATGAATGAAAGAAATTAAAGCAGACCCAAATAACTTGAAAAGACATCCTACATTCATGAATAAATAATTAATATTATTAAAATACCCATGCTCCTCAAAGTGATCTACAGACCAATCAATTCTTATCAAAATTTCCATGTCATTGTTTGTTTGTTGCAAAAATGGGAAAACAATCTTAAATTCATATGGAACTACAAACGATCCCAAATAGCCAAAGCAATTTTTAGTAAGAAAAACAAAGCTAAAAGCATCACTTTCTGGGTTTGACATATATTACAAAGCTACAGTTATCAAAACAGTAGGGTGCTGGCATAGAAACAGACATTATAGACTGATGGAAGAGAATAGAGAGCATGGAAATAAACCCACACATTATGGGGTCGACCGGTCTTTAACAAGGCTCCCAAGAATATACAGTAAAGAAAGAGCAGTCTCTGAGTAGGTGGCGTTGGGAAAACAGGGTATCTATATGCAAAAGAAAATAAGTTGACCCTTATTCTACACCATCAACTCAAAATGGATTAAAGACCTGAACCTATAAAACTCCTAGAAGAAGATGTAGGAGAAAAGCTTCCTGACTGGTCTTGGCAATGATTTCTTGGATATGACACCATAAGTACAAGGAACAAAAGCAAAAATAGATAAGTGACATGACATCAAACTGAAACGCTTCTACACAGCGAAGGAAACCATCAACCGAGGGAAAAGACAACCTGTGGAATGGGAAAAAACATTTACAAACCAGGTATCTGATAAAGGGTTAATATCCAACATACATAAAGTAACTCCTACAACTCAATAGCAGGAAACACACACACACACACACACACACACACACACACACACACACACACACAGTAATTTTAAAATGGGCAAAGGAACTAAATAGGCATTTCTCCCAAAAAGATATGTAAATGCCCAACAGATATATGAAATCATCAGGTCAAGGCAAGTAAAACACACCATGAGATAACACGTCACACATGGTCGGATGGCAGATAGATAGATGGATAGACAGACAGACAGACAGACAGATAGATGTCAGTGAGGATGTGGAGAAAAGGGAAGCCTGGCACACCGCTGAAGGAATACACATTCGGTGCGTCTCCTCTGGAAAAGACGAAGGGGGTTCCTCAAAAACTACCAATAGAACAACCACGTGACTCAACAACCTCACTTCTGGGCATATCTCCAAAGAAATTGAAGTCCAAACTCAAAAGAGAGATCTGCACCCCTGTGTTCTTCGGAAACAGCAATCACAGCATAATACGGGGTGCTGTTCCCCCTTGACTGGGTGTCAGCAGCGACAGTATCATGAACCTTCCCTTGACGTGACCCCCAGCCCCACTCATGCCTGTCCCCACGCGTGGCAACCAGGGCCCGCTTTTTCAAGCTTCCACTGGGGACCTCCTGGCAGGAGCACCGGGCTTCTTTACGTGTACGGCACCCCCTTCCAAGTTACAGTTGTATTCTGGAAGTCTCATGGTTTGTGTTTGGGGTTTCTTGTTTGTTTATTTTAAATCCCTTTCTGTTGGCTTCGCCCATCTCTGCTCTGGTTCCTGAGGGTACGCTTCCTGTCTTCATTTCCCCATCCTTGGGGCCACCTAGCTGTCGCCCCAAGGGCTGTAGCGTTTATTCCTAAGACTGTTGAAGCTTGCGGTCGGAGCTCTCCTCAGCAGATTACGGAATGCCTCCAGTAGATAAAGCATATTCTAATGAACGAGGGGGTTAGTATTTCATAAACATGAGAAAAGTGGACGCTGACTCCCACCATCATCAGTTTAAAATCAATTTGGAGGCATTTGGAGAGCATTTTAAAGAGCAACCAGACATCAATAAAATTTAATTAATTGGTTCTATGGATGCACATGTAAATTGGGTGTTAATTATGCCAGCAATGCTCTTCCATTAAAAATTAAGCTCGTGATTAGCCACCGAGAAAAAACAGGCCGCCATTCCACAAACAAGTCTCATTCCCTTGCGTGTGAACCCAGCCCCTCGGTAATTAAATCATAACTGAGCGTTTACTCGGATGCCTCTGAGCCCTGATGGATGGCTGGCGAGTGCGTCCAGAGATCCTCCTGGGCTGTTCCATAAAAACAATTGACATCTGTGGACGTAAGTTATGTGCGGCCGGCTGCCCTTTCATACGGAGCTATTGAATTATTGAAAGTTCTTTCCTATCTCATTGACACCAGACAAAGGGACGGGTGACAGTTGCAAGAGATCCGGTGAAGACGGGTGATCGTTTCGGGGTCGGTGACATGGGAAGATGGAAGGCCTAGAAAACGGGGTTACCGACTGGGGAAGCCGAGGCCTTCCTACAGCCCTTCTCCCGCGTCCAGCCCCAAGATGGAGTCCTTTCATTTGGAGGTAAAAATGCCGCGAGGTGTTTATGGTATTGTTTGAAGAGAAACGGTGGCGAGGCCGGCAGCCTTTGGGATTTCCGCGGTGTGTTTTTCTGGACTCCTTGGGAGCCCAAGACTAAGCTGGGCCCCACGCTAAGATCCACTCCAGTGGGCAGAGAGGGGGCTATCCTTCCGAACTGGAAATGGAATAAAGCACTCGAAACTCTTGCCCCCTACCGCTTGGGTTCTCTTTTCCCCCCAATAGATCCTCCAAGGGAAATCGAGTCCGCATGCTTCTGACCCCTCTTCCCAAGAACCACGGAAACGTGGTTTTACTGGGGCGATTTGATGGGGCGTTTTACCTGCTCCAGGGAGCCTTTGATGATCCTTTCCTTAGTCATGGCCAATTGGGCTTACGGAAAAGACAGATGTACCCTCCCACTGCCACACCCAACAAGGAAAAATAAAGAAGAAAGAAACAGCGTCCAAGCCACAGGAACGTTCGGGGAACCGCTTAGGACGAACTCACAATGTCTCCCTAAGGAAAGGAGGCATGGGGGAGCTTTAGCAGCGGGATTCTGCTTCCGGTTGCTTTTTAAGAGGATGTCCTCATTTCACTGACGGCTCGCCTCGTCGGTCTATTTCTCCCTCCCAGAACGCTGTGTGGAGGGTCGGGCTGGAGGAGAGATCCCCGTGCCTGGGAAAACTGGAGGAAGAAAGAAGCAGTTACGTCCACACGATTTTGTTTTTCTTTTTTAATATATTTTTATTTATTTCAGAGAAGGGAGAGGGAGAGAGAGAGAGCAACATCGGTGATGAGAGAGAAGCATGGATCGGCTGCCTCCTGCAGGCCCCACACTGGGGATCGAGCCCTGACTGGGAATCCAACTGCGTCCTTCTGGTTCATAGGCGGAAGCTCAACCACTGACCACGTCAGCCGAACCATCCGCATGACTGAACGTCCGCTCCTCACTCTGTTTTACTACTGGAGGCCTTCCATGAGGCCCCGCCAAGCTCTGATCTGGGTGCCATGCACAGACCCTGGAGCCCGGCACATGTGCATCTTGGCCAGCGTTTAATCACTTAGCGTGTGTAGAAACCTACTCATGCTTCCGTGTGAAGAGGCATGCTTGAGTATGACGTCCTGGTGTGTATGTTCCCATGTGGACATGCTGCTCCAGAACCATGTCTTCTCGGCAAGAGGAGAAGGACCTTCCTGCCTGGGTTGGGACTCCCAGCCCATCACAGAGCTTCATGCTTCCTTCATCTGCTCATGCTCCTTCTTTGACCCCGAGCCCAGGAGAGAGTCAGAGCAGAGAATCAGAGCAAAGGACGGACGTGCCTGTTGGGTGAGCTGGAGACATGCAGACCAGCGGGGCCTCCCTGTTAGTCCCTCCCTTAGGGTGTGCGTGTGGCATCCCCTTAGGGCATGTCAGTGCTGCGTGAACTGCTCCATCCCGCAGACGTCTCAGTTAACCGCCCCCTGAACGCCCCAGCCTGGAGCAGCAGCCACCTGCGCCCTTGAAAACGGAACAGAAACAGCCCCATTGATTTTCTACTCTCAACAGGAAGACGACGATTGCTCTTCACTGAGGATGTTCATAATGCATCTCCCAGCACTTAGTCTCAGTCTCGGTCTCGGGCAGCCCCCCTCTGCCTGACACAGGGCTGGGCCTCTGCAGTCCTCCCCCACACACACACACACACACACACCCCACCCCCTGTAGGACCCTGTGAGAATTAACCCCTCCGGGCCAGCCAGCGTCAGCCCGAGGCTCAGGATAGAACACAATGAGCTTGAGCCTGTGCCTGAGCGACAGCCTGCTCCCCTTGGGAGTCCTGATCACGGGACATCACAGAGGAACTCGCGGGGAGGCGGGGTGAAGGGCCACGGGACTCTCTTACAGCAAAATCGTCTTTTGGAAGAGCACACTG
Organism: Cnephaeus nilssonii; assembly: GCF_951640355.1. Lineage (NCBI taxonomy): Eukaryota > Metazoa > Chordata > Mammalia > Chiroptera > Vespertilionidae > Cnephaeus > Cnephaeus nilssonii. The sequence goes on from NC_137091.1 coordinate 5,230,183, forward strand.
CTTTGCCTTATTAAAAGCCCTATTAGATGACGGCAGTTTCAGGTGTGTGATTCTATAACACATCATCTGCATATCGTCGTGTGTGTCACCACCCAAGTCAAGTCTCCGTCCATCGCCATTTATCCCCCCTTTACCTTCTCCCACCTCCCCACCCCCTCCCTCTAAGTAATCACCATGCTGTTGTCTGTGCCTATGAGTTATTTTGTTTGTTTTTGCTAAATCCCTCTACCTTTTTCCCCAAGCCCCCAACCAACCCACCTCCCTTCTGACAGCTGTCAGTCTGTTCTCCGCATCTTTGAGTCTGTTTCTATTTTGTTTGTCAGTTTTGTTCGTTAGATTCCACATATGAGTGAAATCATGTGACATAAGTAAATGAATGAATCAGGTAAATAAGTCACATGATTAAAAACCAAAAGCACTATTAACATCACCTTGGCTTGGGGAGACACGTAGCATGTATGTACACCGACCAAGCTGACTGAAGAGCCGGGTGATGATTTAGTAAACTTGACCACGGATGCTGTCGTGTGGCTCGGTCAAGGCCCAAGATCCCACTTGCGAGTCGAGATTCCAAATCGCCACACCTTTATTCTTTATATCTATGTCCTGCCAGTCCTGTGGTCTGATGTTCCCAGCACCCCACAGAGAAAGTGTGAGGTGTCCAAACAGGTACAAGAACCTGGCAAAAGCAAGCCTGACCCTCTGGGAGAACGGCCGTGTCAAAATCAGTCAATATTTATGCCTAGCAACCTTCCCAATATCCTTTTAATTAAAATCAATGGAGAAATAAAACATGCATTAGAATGCACTGGGGATCACTTGCCTCCTGACACAGGGAGGACTCGGAGAGCACGCGCCCTGCGATCATCCCCGGGCACACGCCCCCCGTTTCGGTCGGTGCTGCTCCTCTCCATTCGACGGTCTCTTTACCAGGTATGTTTGGTTGTTTTTTTGCTTTTCATTTGGTGCAACTTTCTTGAGACATGGATTAAAAACATAGCTCTTGCCCAGCGGCATGGCTCAGGGGTTGAGCGTGGACCTGTGAACCAGGAGGTCACGGTTCGATTCCTGATCAGGGCACATGCCCGGGTTGCGTGCTCAATCCCCAGTGGGGGGCAGCTTATCAGTGAGTCTCTCACATCATTGATGTTTCTCTCTCCCTCTCCCTCTCCCTCTCTGAAATCAATCAGAATATATTTAACTATATATATGTGACTCTTAAAAAGTCAGACAATATGTTCGTCAGGTCAAACTATCACTTAGATTTGATGGGGACTTGAGCTCACCCAGGAGGGGACGACAGGGATTAGGAAACTGGGTTCCTTGGGCAGCTCTGCCTCTAACCAACCGGATGACCTTGAAAGGGTCACAGGCAAGATGTCCGCGTCTCAGCGACCCCTTCGCTAAGATGAGATGACTAGACTCAATCCTAAAAGGCTCTTTCTGACTCCCTAAGGTATTTTATTAGACTGATGGTGTTAACAACCATAGCAACCCCTGTTCGTTGGACACTTTCCACGTAATTCACTAACTCTTCGCCTTCACCACACACCTGTGAGACAGGTCCCATCACTGCGTCCGTTTTATGGATGGGGAGATGGAACAGGAGGGATGGAGTCCTTCCCCGGGGTCACCGGCTGGCCCATGGCAGGGGTTGAGTGCGACCACGCCCACACGCTTCTCCATGTCACGGGCCACCTCCTTGTGTCTGTAGAAAGTGGGAGGGACTGCTCTGGCTGGTGTGGCTCAGTGGATAGAGCGTCGGCCTGCGGACTGAAGGGTCCCGGGTTTGATTCTGGTCAACGGCACACGCCCGGGTGGCAGGCTTGATTCCCAGTAGCGGGCGTGCAGGAGGCAGCCCATCCATGGTTCTCTCTCATCATTGATGTTTCTCTCTCTCCTTCTCCCTTCCTCTCTGGAATCAATAAAAATATTTTTTTAAAGAAAGTGGGAGGGACTTAGGTCTGAGAGATGCCACCTCTTTTACTCCCACAGACGCTGAAGTGTCTTCTCGCTGCCCTGTCCGCCCGGCCAGCAGGTTCCTCTAGAGCTGACCAGCTCACGTAACCTCGGGCCCTCCCAGTGGTTCAGAGTTCACCCAGCCGGCTGGCCCCGCTTCCCTAGCCACCAGCTCTGGTTTCAAAGGCTTAGCAGTGACAGGCGAAGGTGGCCCCAGGATAGGAGGCAATCCGACCCTGCGCGCCCTGGCCCGGCCAGGCAGATGAAACCCCAGATATTAGCCCTTTATAAAGGCGGGCTCACAGAGGTACTCCTGTTTGTTTGTTTTTCTCAGGCGCTGGCTCCTCTCCGGTTGCAGATGGGGGCTCTGGGGCTCGCAGGAGGAAGGTCCTGTTGTTAAAAGCTTCCCCTCTTATCTCACTTCCTAATCTCCAAACAGGGCGAGGGCCCTGGGCACTGGCTCTTTCCTCTTCAAGGACCTGCTAGTGCTGAACTAATTAAGGAAAGGGGCCTGGGGATAAGTTCCTCGGAAAATTATGGAATGTCCTAATCGGACCGGCAAGCAAAGGCTTGACCTCTGGGTCAAGGGGTCGCTCTCAAATAATAAGATGAATTCAACTATTACTGTCATTTTTTTGTTACTCCAAACGGGTGACAAAAGAGGTTAGAGTAGGCCCCGAAGAAATGCCCACATCTCTGCTACAGAGGTGATGGGCTGAAGAGCATTCCTCGCGTATTCCCAAAGTCTCCAAAACCCAGCAGCCCTTGTAAATGACGCAAATGATCCCCCCTTGTCCGTTTCCATTACGGGAAAGCTCGTCCCCGGCTCTCTCTGCCACGTGTTTTCCTGTCGCTGGCTTTGTTACCGGGCCACCAAATTCACTGCTCTCCCGCCAACTGGTATGCACCCCTCACTTTCCCAAATCCTTAATTCCTTATGTGTTTTTTAAATATAGTTTTTCCTTTTTGTTGAACTTATTGGGATGACACTGGTCAACAAAATTATATTTTTGTCAAGTGTCTTACACTTTTTTTATATAGACTATGTATATATCATGTAATACCTAAAACAACCACCAAAAACGCTGTAGAGAGACTCAAAAACATTATGGAGTGGAAATGAAAAAATAATACTGCCCCAACTTGCAGATGGCTATTTAGAAAATGCCCATCTACAGAAAAACAACAAAACAAAACAAAATAAACAAAACTAGAACCAAAAAGTGAAATCAGCAAGGTTACAGGACACAAGATAAAGATACAAAAATAATGGACTATACGTCTATAAGCTAACAGTGAGCACCACAATTAAAAATACAATGTCATTTAAAGTTGCTCAAAAAGAAGTTAAATAGTGTTGTGTAAATCTAACAAAGCATGGACAGGCGCTGAGTGCTGAAAACGATACCAAGTTTAACCTTTTATAAAAGTTTGAAAAATAACAGACCCCTGTATCCTCACTACCCAAGTTTTATAACTCTCAATCATTCCTTTTGCTACCGATCTCTCTCGTTTTCAAAGGAAATGAAACAATACAGCTCTCCGTAAAGAAGCACCGTTTCTCAGTTAAGTCCATTTCCCTCCAGGCCCACGCGCAGCGCTGACATTCCCTATGCACGTTCTTACAGTTTTGCTGTATAAATACCCTCGCAAGAAATAATACTGTTTTATGTGCATTTTCTAAGATGACAGTGATGTTTTCCTGCTGTGCCAGGCAATGCACAGCACTTTATAAATTGCTTTCTGCTCTCAACATCAAGTGTTTAACCATGTAACGTGAAGATCCAGCATTCTCATTTTTACTTCGAATAGCCTACGATGACAGTAGTAAATAATGTGCAATACTACGGGCCAAACACTGTTCTCAATGTTTTACCCATTTAACCTGCTGATCCTCGGTAAGCTTGCCTGCCCTGTAATTTATGGTTTCTGCTGTACACGTGAGTGCGTGCACTCATTGTTTCAGGTGAGAAAAGTGAGGCACGGGGCAGGGTGGGAATGGCCCTGGTTGGGCTGTTACTAAATGGTAGAGCCTAGACCTCAACCAGAGCCTGAGTCTGGTGGGTATCACCGCCCCCGTGTATCGAGCACACTGTGGATGGACACTTGGATGGCTGTTGTTGTTAACTTCCAGCTTCTACAGAAATCCTCACTGTTGGCTCCGTGGGCGTACGGGTGAGCCTCTTTGAGACATGCGCCCACACGCGGGCCTGCTGGCTTGCAGTTCGCACTCATCGTCAACGTCGGTGGCCATTTCCAAATCGCTCAGTCGTGTGGAATGGTTTCCACCACGGGGGGTGCCGACGGGTTCCCATTCCTCCAGATACTGCCCAGCCCTGGGCACTGGCCGGCGTTACCGATTCTGCCGTGTCCGTGGGGCTCAAATGGTCACCCGGTGCTTTGCATGTGCCCGCCCTCGTCACTGAGATGCCGAGTTCTCCTCGCGTTTACTGGCCTTTTCCATGTCCTCCTCCCGGAACTACCGATGTGTGTCCTTGGTGATTTGTGCTTCTCTCCCGAGCTGTAGTTTTCCTAGGACTTGATCTACTACTGGTTGGTGATGTTTCTGGAAAATATATTCTCCCCATCTGTCATCCGTCTTTGGACGTTGTTTTTCTGAAGCGTTAGGTCATATTGAAGATTTTTATTTCAGTGTTGACGAGTCTCTCTGTTTGTGAGTGTGTGTGTGTGTGTGTGTGTGCGCGCGCGCACACACGCACGCGCATACACACAGATACAATATATACAGAATATATATTTTTCATGCAAAGGTTTTTATTTTTTTAATATTTTTTAATGTTCTTATTGAATTTTAGAGAGAAGGGAAGGGAGAGGGAGAGAGGGATGGAAACATTAATGATGAGAGAGAATCAATGATTGGCTGCCTTCTGCATGTCCCCTACTGGGGATTAAGCCTGCCACCCAGGCATGTGCCCTGACCAGGAATCAAACCAGTGACCTCTTGGTTCCTGGGTCATTGCTCAACGTCTGAGCCACACCCACTGGGTGGTTTTTATTTTTAAATTGAATTGTATATAGTTTTTTTTCTCCATAAATTCTGTATGATTCTCAAAATGGAGCTATCAGCCGTTTATGTGTGTATATGTTTTGGGGGGACACCCCTGTCTATCTTTATAGTTAAGATAAATTACCCATTCTTTAAGAAAATACAGAAAGGGAAACGTTGGGACTCTGAGAGTATGTAAAATTTCAATCCCACTCAACCAACCATTCTCTGCAAAGATCGGACTGATTTCTCCTCACCTCCTCACCTTACACCGAAGTCTCCAGTGAGGGCCATGATGAGATCAGATCTAATAGTAGGAAGCCCTTCCCAGTGGGGCACAAAGGAACAGGTGCACCCAAGTGTCATAGAAATAGACTGCCTGGAGATCACCCTTCGTTTCCTGGGCAGGGCACAGGCCCGGGTTACAGGCTTGGTCCCCAGTGAGGAGCATGCAGGAGGCAGCCAATCAGTGATTCTCTCTCATCATGGATGCTTCTATCTCTCTCTCCCTCTCCCTTCCTCTCTGAAATCAATAAAAATATTTTTTTAAAAGAAATAGACTGTGTTCCGGAGGATACGCACTCCCGCTTGCAGACAGACAGATGTTTGGTGGATGTGGTGAGTGCCAAGTAGCGTGTGCAGTGCCTGGGCCCACCGGTCTCTCCAGCCACACGGATGGGCTGCCATGTACAGCTGATGGGGAACGGGCAATGGCTGCTGGGAGTTCCGACCTCTTCAGAGAGCCTGTGTGCCCTTCAGAAGTCTCCCACACAAAGAGACGCATAGCCGCTCGGATGGTGCCCTCTGATGAGCCGGCTACCTGGCTGCTGCTGCCAGGGAGCGTTGAGACAAGACCTCCGCACGACCCGTGTGCACCCGTGGGCACGTTAAGTCAGACGCGTGGTCCCCGCCAGGCAGGAACCCGGTAAACGGACGCACAGCTGCGTGGGAGCTCCGGCGCTGGAAGTGTTGTTGTTGTTTGTTTCTGGAACACACTTTCTCGCGTCCCTGCGGCTCCTCATCCCAAACAGCGGGCAAGGCCAGGAAGCAAGCTCATTTCCCGAGGTCGCGACGCGGGAAGGGAAATCGGACAATTCACACGCACACGCCACGTTCCAGCCTCCGTTTCCAGAACCCATGGGCTCCTCCCGAGAACAGGAAAAAGAGGGAACGCGTTCTGCGTGCAAACATGTTGTAGCTGTCTTGGTCCTGTTCGATAAGTAAATTACAGGTTTTATAGCATTCCGCGATTCACTCCGCACGCCCGGAGCATGAATGAGACCCCGGCCCGGCCCGTGTTGAAGGCTCTGGGTTCTCAGCCCGAGGAGACCACCCAGAAGTCAGGGCACCTCCACAGGCGTTTCGGGGGAAGCGGGGTCGGTTTGCCGGGAGCCACGGAGGGCACGCGGTTCCGTCCGGTCCCTTTACAGTGGCTTACACATTCCATAAAAAGGAAATGAATTATGTATTATTGGGTTTACATAAGGTCACCCCGTGAACTCTGACCCCTCTCTTTTCTCATTTGGCTCAATTATTAGATGAAATGACAGATTTGATCTCTTTTCAAATTGTATTAGAAAGGGTCTCTTTATTTCACCCTCCAGCGGCAATCGGCTGACAGGAGCGGCAAGTGCATTAATTGTGATTGATTTAGAGTGTCTATCGGGCGATTACTCCTAGCATTCGACTCCGGAGCCGAAACCTTTTGACCTATTTCAGGCCACACAGCACATTAATCCATAAGGAGATTTAAGGGAAGCCGGGCTGGGGGGCGCCGTTTCCCTCCTGTATTTGCAATCAAAACATTGAAGACACTTGGGGCGATCCGCAGGGATTGAATTACGGGCAGGCTCCGTGGTGAAGACATTTGACAACCTGACAACTCGGGTTGAAAAACATCTTGTGAAGAATAACCCGATGTGGCTCTGAATGAGGGTTCCCCCCCCCCCCGCCCCCAAAGAGAGAAAGACTCTGAACTCCTAACTCCTGCTGCTCTGAGCTAACAGGGGGGAAATCTTTTTTTTTTTTTTATATGAGATTGTGCATTTGTCACCATTGGAATTTCAGAATAACGTGCCTGTTGTTGGGACATTCAGCCCCACCCCCAGCCCCCATCATCCCAGGGGATTAAAAATGACAGTACTAATTAGAGACTAAAGAAAGGCGGCCACTGTCGGTCGCCCGCCTAGGCTCGAATTATAACAAGCGTCGATGGGGAGGGAAAAAGACAGCTGAGGAGGTCTCATTGTCCGGAGTTTCTTTCTGAGGCTGGAAAAGCATCCTGCAGGTTAATGCTCCTTAACCAAGAGGGTGTTTGACCCAAATTGCCATCTCTGAGTGATCAGGTCCCCACGAGGATGAAAGGGAAGCGTGTTCTAGAGTTCACGGCAGCTGATCAATTACCTCGGTCCTGCTACCTGCCGGCCGAGGCCCCCGGAGGGGGAAGGCGATGACGTTTGGGTGAGGACTAAGGACCGCCTCCTTCCTCTCGGTGGTGGCATTTGCAAACGGCGTGACCCGGGGCCAGCGACTCGCCCGCCCTGGTCTCTGCTCTGCTTTTCCTACCGGGTGCAGAGTGGCTGTGAGGATTAGAGACCATATGTGTTTAGAGAAACAAAAATATTTTATTGTTGTTATTTATAATCCTCCATGGCCATTTATGGAGGTGGGTCATGGGAACTGAGGAATCTTTTATTCGCTGAGCACAAACAGAACTTCTGTTCTCAGACTCGAAATCAGCAGGAAGCGGTAGAAGGAGCTAGAAACTGGAAAAGAGGCAAGTTCAGTTCAGGGAAGGGCTGGAGTCAGGAGGGTAAGAGGCTCATGATAAATTGAGGAGAGAGACCTGGTAGCCAGGGGTGGAGGAGTGAGATTGGGGGTGGGGGTCTTCAGAGAAAGCCTGGGGACACTGGGACGTACCCCCCATTCTGTCTGCATGGAGGATCGCCGGTGAAACATGCCATGCTCAGGAATGCTTGGGGGTGAGTGGGCGTCTCCAAATGCAGGAGAAGTTCTTCAGGCTGAGCGAGGAGCAAGGCAGAGGTTAGGGCGGACGGCAGCTGGCCTCTGGGTCCCGGGTCCGACATCCTTCCTCCATGATGCGACTGGATTCTTCCAGTCCCATCAGCTTTTGTTCTGCTCAAAACATCTCCGGGGGGATGGCCTCCTGTGGAGACCAGAAGCAGCTGAGACTTGGCCCCCAGGCGTGGTTCATGCTACTGAGAGCCCCCGTCTGGAAACTGGGACTACACCTAAGTCAGTGGTCGGCAAACTCATCAGTCAGCAGAGCCAAATACCAACAGCACAACGATGGAAATTTGAGAGCCAGATTTTTTAAACTGAAACTTCTTCTAACGCCACTTCTTCGAAATAGACTCGCCCAGGCCGTGGTATTTTGTGGAAGAGCCACACTCAAGGGGCCAAAGAGCCACATGTGGCTGTGAGCCGCAGTTTGCCGACCACGGACCTAAGTTATCCAATTCCCTTCCTGCTCCCGGCGCCACGGTTCTGTGTCCCCAGGCGTAGCTTCCAGACTGACAGAGGCAGCGCCAAGCTCTCCAGGCGTCTTCAGGGACAAGCAGAGGCACGTGAATGAATGATGTGCGTAGACCGGGGGGGGGGGGGGGGGGGAACAAAAGGGAACCGTGGAGAGTGGGGCAAACTAGAGAACATCTGAGTGGCTTCAGAGTGCTCATATTTAACTTTTTAAAATATATGTTTATTGATTTCAGAGAGGAAGAGAGAGGGAGGGAGAGAGAGAGAGACATCAGTGATCAGAGGGAATCATGGATCGGCTGCCTCCTGCACCCCCCACACTGGGGACAGAGCCTGCAACCCGGGCATGTGCCCTGACCGGGAATCGAACCGTGACCTCCTGGTGCATAGGTCGTCACTCAAGCACGGAGCCACGCCGGCCGGGCCATATTTAAATTTTTTATGAGAGCCTGTGTGGATAGACCCAGTTCCGGCATTTAGAACTTGGTTGGTTCTCGAACCCCGCAGGCCAGCCCACTTTTGCCTCCACGCCCCCGACGTCTAAACACAAGGCCGGCAGTGGCATTTGCTCCCGGGAGCTCGTCACATTGAGCCGAGCGGCTGCAGGCAGCCACGCGGTCGTCACCCCGAGGAGGCCAGGCCATCAGCTACGCGGCTAATGAGGACCTCGAGGCGAGCTGTGGCTGCCCTCAGGCTGGCTCAACCAGCCCTCGGGTGACTGCGTGACTACGATGCACGTGGCTCAATGAAGGCTCAAAGGTAACCCAGCCCTGGCCGGTGTGGCTCAGTGGATAGAGCGACAGCCTGCGGGCCAAAGGGTCCCGGGTTCGATTCCAGTCAAGGGCACGTACGTACCTTGGTTGCAGGCTCCTCCCCCGCCCTGTTCGGGGTACGTGCTGGAGGCCACCAATCGATGTGTCTCTCTCACATCGACGTTTCTCTGTCTCTTCCACTCTAAGAATCAATGGGAAAATATCCTTGGGTGAGGATTAGAAAAAAAAAAGTAACCCAAACAAGCGCATGGCCGAGGACTTCGAGGGGCAGCCAGCATGGAATACTAGTCAAGCTCGGAGGCTGGGGGAGGTGGGACCACATTTCAAAATGTGGGGACCACAGCTCCCACCTCCAGCCGGCCAAGGTAGGCTTAACCCCCGGCTGTTCTCTGAATGAGGAAGCGGCTGCATGTCCTGGCAAGGCCTGGACCGCCTCGATTTACCCCTCACTCATCATCATTGGATGGGAGACCCCAGGGAGAATATGCAAATGAACACGAGGCAGCTCCACTCCCATCTTCTCTGTCCTCACCCCACCCGGAGGACCAGCTCTGTCTTAGGGAGTTCTCTGCACTCCGGATTTTGGTAGGCATCTAAGGCGTCCGTCCCTCTTCCTTCCAGTCCTGTCTCGGGTTCTGGGATTGGCATGAGAGCATGGGGAGACACGCTAAGGATCCAAGGGCTGTAGGAGAAGGCGTGCCTTACGGACAAGTGGCTCCTGGTCAGGCAAACGGGGGAGTCTAAGCAGGGAGGGGCTCGGGGGGGCCCTGTGTTACGAGTGGCAATAACGTCTCCTCTTTGCAGGCTGAGTGTGATGGCTGCAAAGCTGGCAAGTGAAGTGGCCTGGGTCCCTCCACCGATGTCCTACCCGGTGCTCGTTGCCAGACCAGGGACCACGGGTGGGCAGACAACATGCAAGAAAGCAGACCTCAGCCCTGCCGCCCCGGCTCATGGGCCCCGCGTCAGGGGCTCCCCTGGCTCTGCCGCACCGGTGGGAAGTGAGGCCTGAACAGCCTGGTCGTTGCCCTTCCGGTGACACACAGACGCCACCACCGAGGAGAAACCGTAAGACACGCCCTTCCGTCCTCCAGGCTGGGAAGATGTCAGCGTGCAGGGACAGCAGGTGGAGCCGCTGTCTTCCTGGCGCCAGGCCACTGCCCCGCCCCAGGCAACCCAGCCACGGGGAGGCGGGGGCGGGGGGGGGGGGGGGGGGGGGTTGGCGCGCCCAGGGTTGCCAGGGCTTCCTGTGTGCTTGCCTGAAAGCGAAGGTTGGCAACTGGTTGTGATTTTTTAGAAAACACGGCCAAACCAAACACGTCCGCAGGCCTGATGGGGTCCCCAGGCCGCCCCTCTGCAAACATGGGAGTCACTGTGTCCACCGGCGCTAGTTACACTGTAGCAGGCGCCCCGCGATCTCACTGGTCCGACCGGGGAAGCTACCTGTGCAACGTGGGTTGGCGGGGTGAGTAGGGGGCTCTGCTGGGAGGCGGGGGCCGAGTCTGCGCCTCCTGGAAACCCGGGGGCCTAAGGGGCAGGAGCCCCCACCTCCACGGGGGCGGGGGGGGGGCGGGGGGGGCGGGGGGGCGGGGGGGACTTTGGAAGGTGGCAGGTTACCATTGGCTCTTAAAGCTGCCACTCATCAGGCCGCGTTTTCACGGACACGCCATTGGTCAAAGCGAATCGTGGTCACGCCCAATGGCAAGGCGGGTGCTGAGAGGCCTGGAAAGGGAAGCGATAGATGGTAAAGGGAACGTGAAAAATGCCGTTCTCTCTAACCACGGCCCTCCCCTTTGGAAGTCGGGCGGCATTTTTTCCTAAATAAGATGTTCAAGTGCAGACACTCTGTAGAGGATTAAGGTAACTTCAGACTCTCTTCCCGTCTTTCCTGCCCCTCCGAGCCCACCTCTGCCAGCTTGGTTGAGAGGGTGAAGACAGGGACTATGGGCTGGCCTACTTAGGGGGGCGGGGAACCCCAAACACACTGGGTGACGCTCTCTCCCGTCCACGGGGTCTCTCTGCTGGCCCGGCTCAGTCCACTTGTGTACAGCCCCACCTGCCAGCAGGGAGAACCCCGCCCCCTCCCGCCCTGTGGGGAAGGCTGGCTGCGGGTACTGGTCATGGAGCTGGTTCTGCAGCAGCATGTGCTGCCCACGCTGCCTGGGAGCCCAAAGAACCGGCCCTTGTGCCTCCCGCCTTCCCCGGGCTCCAATTAGACCCCGCTTAATGGCACCTCCAATTTGACTGCGGGCCCAAGACGCCACAATGCATGGGAATTCTCCCAGAGATCACTCCTGCTTTCCCATCCTCAAAGCAAGGAGGGGAAGAATGCGTGATTGAAAACCAGCCGCCAAATGTTTAAAAAAAAAAAAAATCTGCAGTTGTGTTGCTTTGAAAACTTACTGCACAGCTGGGGGCATTTAGAGAACTTAATGAGCAAGCTTTGGCTGCCGTGTGCTCCCTCTTGGGGAGGGGAAAAATCACAAGATTTGTCCAATTAAATGATAGGAGCGTTGGAGAGAGAGAGAGAGAGAGAGAGAGAGAGAGAGAGAGAGAGAGAGAGAGAGAGAGAGAGAGAGAGGTGAGAGAGGTTGGGGGGCGCACTTCTAACTCACAAAGATGTTCCCTCTGAGGGAGACCTGCAGGCTGATGGTTCCGGTGCCAAGCGGTTCCGCAGAGTTTTCACAAACTCATAGGCGGCTCAGGATTTTAACTTACATGTAATTACAGGTTTTGATCATCAGGCTTTGGTTAAGTCAAGTCCCCTCTTTCCTAGAAAAACGGGGGTTGGAATGCACTGTTCTGAGGAGGCCCCCTGAACCCCCGTCTCTCACTGCCCAGGATCGGAGCCACCGCCGGGCTCTGCTGGGCCGCGGGCACCGAGGCCTGGTGGGCCTCTCCCTCCATAAACACACACACACATCACAGTTATATGATACCGCTGCGTGGGCGTGACGTCCTGGGCCAGGACCCTTCTCACACTGTCCTTACACTCGTCTTCTTCCCACTTACAAAGAAGTGAACATGAAAACATTCCTGTGGCCCCTAAATACACACGGTGGCCCCAAGACCCGGTGCCTCCTAGGGCAGCCGGCCCCGCCCAGAGTGTCCCATCGTGAACCCAGTGAGGGGCGTCCGGTGCCGGCGAAGAGCAGGCCCGGAGTCCCAGTGACCACGACACAGTTCACGGCGACGCAACGCCTCACAGCCCACGCCGGGCACTTGTCGCCACAGGAGACTCACCTCCCAGGCCCCCGCCGGGCCCCTCCACACACACACACCAAAAAAAAAGTAATTCTGACATCATTGGTCTGGAAGAATACCCGGTACAGTGCGCACTCTTGGAATGGGGGGTTTCTGCCTTTTCCTGGGGGGATGTTCAGCCAGAGACAAAAATGCGTCAGGGCAGCCGAGAAAATTCATTTGTGTGCGCGGGCCCCCCTGCTGGGGAATTTTCAATTATATATATCTAATTATGGCTGTCAGTTGATGGGTTCAGAAAAGACATTTTGCGTCCCCCCCCCTCTTTTTTGTCTTTTCGTCATCTCTTCTGTTCGAATGATTATAGCACACTTACACAACTAATTGCCTTTCTGCTGATTAGTGATACAATTATGCAGGCCCCGGCTCCTTGTGTGAGCAACCATCTGCGGAGAAAAAAAAAAAAAAAGTGACACTATTCAAAAACTATCCATAATTTAACCGATGTTATTCCAACGCACTGAGCCCAGACAATCGACGGGCCTTCATATTTCATACCCGCCCTGGCAAGAGGAGGTTGGGTTTTGTGTGCCCAATTCACTCCTTTAGACACACTGTGAATCGGGAAGAAAGCGGGGACAAGAAACCCTTCAGATGGCGGCCATAGTGGGGAACTGAAGCGTGGTTAACGTCCATTCCTCCTTTGGGTAATTTTTCTTCAAATTTTATACCACTTGGCAATTTTTTGTTTCCTTTCACAGTGCTGAGAACGTGCAGATGTTGCCAGTCCCCAGCGCAGGCTCGGGGCTGCGGGGTTTTGTGGCCTGCGCGCCACAGCCCTTTTCCCTGCGTTCACCCCTTAATGTGTTTAGTGTGTGTGTTTTTAAAAGAGAGAGAAAAGAAGGGGTTTTAATAGAATTGAAAGACGAGGGCTGACATATGACATTCCAATAAAGTGTGTCTTTTGTTCTCTACGGCGGAGGGGACGGGAGGGACGTCCCACTCTGAGAGCCCAGGAGCCACCTGGCCAGCACAGGTGGGCGCACGCAGGATGCTCTTTGCCCCAAGGAATAAACAACGCAGCATCCCGGTCCCCGACTGCACGGGGATGGGGAGGGGCCCGTGCGAGGGGCAGGAAGGTCCCAAACTCTGAAGCAGGAGCCAGATTCAACTCCGGTTTTAAAATAAGACCGGAGGTTGTCAGGCAGGAAAAGGGAACGTCTGAGGTCTCGGAGCGGCGGGGCTCTCCTCAGTCTAAATGTTGATGTAGGCCCGTGGTCGGCAAACTGCGGCTCGCGAGCCACATGCGGCTCTCTGGCCCCTTGAGTGTGGCTCTTCCACAAAATACCACGGCCTGGGCGAGTCTATTTTGAAGAAGTGGCGTTAGAAGAAGTTTCAGTTTAAAAAATTTGGCTCTCAAAAGAAGTTTCAATCCTTGTGCTGTTGATATTTGGCTCTGTTGACTGATGAGTTTGCCGACCACTGATGTAGACCAACCGGCGTGGCTCAGTGGTTGAGCATCAACCTAAGAACCAGGAGGTCATGGTTCCATTCCCAGTGGGGACACATGCCTGGGTGGCGGGCTCCATCCCCAGTGTGGGGCGTGCAGGAGGCAGCCCATCAAAGATTCTCTCTCGTCATTGATGTTTCTCTCTCTCTCCTTCTCCCCTCCTCTCTGAAATCAATAAAAATATATTAAATTGTGTGTGTGTGTGTGTGTGTGTGTGTGTGTGTACAGAATGACTCCAGAGCTGATCATGGTGCCGGACCTTAAAGGCAGACACGGAAGAAGAAACCCTGGAGAGTGAAATGGCGGGGTTCATCCATCTCACCAGCCAAAGGAAAGATGAGAAATCGGGGCCTGGGTCCAAGAGCTTCATGCGGAGAGCCTCCATGGGAAGCGCTCCCCCCATCTGGGCTTCCCTGAGCGGCCCCCCGGCACCCAGTCCGGGGAATCAGTCTGTCCTCCCCCGGGCGCTGGAGCAGAGTCAGCGCCCTGCCCTGGCTTCTCTCTCGTTCTCTGTGCCCAGGGTTCCACCAAAAGGAGAGCGTGGTACTCGATGTCGTTTTGACCTTCTGGTCCCTCTGAGCGTCTTACCAACAAGATGACTGCAGACGGTCAGGGTGGGCCCAGCGAGTGCTCTGAATGAGAAATGGTAAAGTCTGGCCAGCCCACTTTGTTTTGTGGGGGATTTGGGGTTAATAACATTAAAAATAGTCGTATTTACGGAGAGCGCACAGTATGCCAGGCGCTTTCATGTGCTTTATTGGTTCACCTTGACCTTCACGAAACCTTCGGAGATGAGTGGTTTGATTACCCCACTGCATGGAGGAGGATTCTCCAGATGAATAGAGTTAACTAAGACAGGGAATACAGCTAATTTCGGCTGGGATAATGATTTAAACCTAACCCTGGCGCTCTCCAAAGGCAGAGCTCTAAGCCAGCAAGCACCACACCATCTCCTCCATGCCTTACAGAGGACACAGCAACGCTGCTAACCAGAGAATTTGTTTAACAACCAATGGAAAGGAAAGACAAGAGATGGGGGGAGGGAGGGAGGGAGGGAGGGAAGGGAGAGCAAGGAAGGGAGAAAGGGAGAGAAAAATGGAGAGGAGGAGGAGGGAGGGGAGGGGGAGAAGAAGAAGGGAGGGAGGAAGGGAGGAGGGAAAGGTACAGCGTTGCAAAGGCGCCTGGGGCTGAGCTTAGCTGCCCTGGAGTCTAGTTACTGCCCTCCCCCAAGAGCTAAAGGCCAAATGACCTGGAGCAAGTTGGAGGCTATCTCCATGTCCTCACCATAAAAGGAGCGATTTGGGAAAGGATGAGTCTCTTTCCCAAGGAGCCTGTCCCAGCCCCTCTAGCCAGTCCCGGTGCCATCTTCTCAGCACTTGTATAGGCCTCTCCTCCGAGTCCCCTGTCAGCCCCCATGAGGAACCAGCTTCCCTCCAGGGGCATTGGTCTTGCCAAGCTGGTTAGAGCGTTAGCTCTCAGAGGACAAGAATATGTCTTCCTCCTTCTCTTCCTCCTCCTGCTCCTTCTTTTCCCTATGAGGGTGCCTACTCTGGGTCTAATTGTCCCAGTAAAGCCCTGAGGCTCGGTGAATAAGCCCAGTGGGACTGACTACATGCTGTGATCACGCTAGAAAAGAGCCTTTGTAGACAGGGGAGACGGTATCTTTGGAGAGTAGCGACTCACACGCAGGGCCCCACCTGGGAGTGTGGGTCCACGGCGGCCTTGTTCTTTACCGCTGGCAAAGCGGGGAGGGTCATAGAGGCACAGTGTGCACAGGAGATTGGGACAGGGGTGATGCTCACCTGAGGGAACTAGGAAGCGTTCACCCCATTGATTCTGAGTAAGTACCAGGGAGCCAGGACCCACGGAGAGCTTAGACAGGGCCTGGAGGGCAGACTTCAATGACTGAGACCCCATGCAGAGCCCTCGAGGAGAAAGATCAAGAGTTAAGATCCCTACAGATCCAGGGACCTCACGGCAAGCAAGCTTTGTTCTTGTTTGTCGGATTCTCCGCCCTGGAGCCTCCCGAATAAGAAGAATCAGGAAGAGAATTCAAGCCCAGATCCTGTGCTATCTCTTCCCCCACAGGCCCCGGGACAGCCCGGCTCCTCTGCGATATTCCTGAAGCTCAGATGACGACTCAGGTTGCTCGGTGGGCATGTGGGCCCCTGAATGGCACTTTGGTGTTCACAGGTGTTGGTGATGGGGAAAGGTGAAGACCAAGGAGCCCTGGAGGCAAATTAAGGCAACTCTTCAACCAGTGTGGATTAAAATGGACCCACTAGCCTTCTTCATTGTTGGCCTGCCTTCCTCCCTCCTTCCTTCTTCCCGCCCTCCCTCCCTCCCTCCTTCCTTCCTTCCCTCCTCCCTCCCTCCCTCCTCCTTCCCTCCTTCCTTCCTTCCTCCCTCCTTCCTTCCTTTCTTCCTCCTTTCTCCCTCCCCATTCTTCCTCCCTCCTTCCTCCCTCCTTCCTTCTTCCCTCCCTCCCTCCCTCCTTCCTCCCTCCTTCCTTCTTCCCTCCCTCCCTCCTTCCCTTCCTTCCTTCCTTCCCTCCCTCCTTCCTTCCCTCCCTCTTTTCTCCTTCTTCCTTCCTTCCTTCTTTTCTTCCCTCCCTCCCTCCCTCCCTCCCTCCCTCCCTCCCTCCCTCCCTCCCTCCCTCCCTCCTTCCCTCCCTCCTCCATTCCTTCCTTCCCCTTCATCACCCCTGGCTCATACTAAAGGGTTTGGGAGGCTGCTTCTTGACCCTTTGTGCCCTCCTCCTCCTGAGCTGACATTCAATGTGTCTCAGAGCAGTGCTGACCTGGCCCTTTGTCCACCACCTGGCCAGGCAGCAATTACCCAACCATCCGTATAACAACCTGCCCATCCACCCTCCACGCATCCATTTTTCATCCCACACCAAATCAACCACCGTACGCCAGGCATTAGAGGAAGGCCAAAAACCAACACCTGGAATAGGCACGCTTCCTCTCTTGCAGAAGTCTGTGGTCTGGTGGGGAAAAGACCCCACTAGGTAATCACCAGAATCATAGTACCAAGTGTGAAATGACATAACAGTTCATCATGCTAACATAATATGACTAACGAGCACTTAGTATGTTCCTAGCCCCATGATAAACATCATACACACTTATCCTCATTCAATTCTACCAATGATCCCGCGATATAGGTACCATCATTTCTCACACTTATCCTATGTAATAAAAGCCTAACATGCTAAGTGTCCAGTTGTCTGTTCAACCAATCAAAGCATAACATGCTAATGATATGCTAAGGCCGCTCAACTGCTTGCTATGACGTGCACTGACCACTACAGGACAGACAGTTAGCCGGTCGACCAGTTGCTATTACGTGCACTGACCACAAGGGGGCAGACGCTCCGACTGGTAGGTTAGCTTGCTGCTGGGGTCAGGCCAATCGGGACTGAGCGAGAGGGATCAGACACGCCCTGGAGCCCTTCCACGGTCCCTCCCCAGCCCCAATCGTGTACCAGTGGGGTCCCTTGGCCTGGCCTGCACCCTTTGGCAATCTAGGACCCCTTGGGGGATGTCAGAGAGCTGGGTACAGCCCAATCCTGCAGGCCAGGCCGAGGGGCCCCACTGGTGCACAGATTCATGTACCGGGCCTCTAGTTTTACACAGAAAGGAACCTGTTCCCACACCACACGTATGAAGAGAGGGGGTTGCTCCTGGAAGCTGATGGTCTGTCTGCAGACCTTATGCTATCAACCAGCAAACGACTCCCCCGTCAGATGAAAACAAGGACTCAAAGGGAGTTTTCCAAGTTTCCCCAGAGAGGGTGGCATTTATGGGGGGCAGGAGATGATCGGACAGAGAAAAGGGGACGGGAGGAGCAAGATCAGAGTGTGCGCGAGTGAGCCATGAGATCGTGATGGAAGATAATAACCACCACAAGCATAGCACCCATGCATCTCATGGGCGTGGCCCTGCCTCTGCCTGCCATAACAGTGCCTTCGCTGTCCCTGCATCTCCCGCAACCCCCACGAAGTGAGCACCACCGCCCTCATTGGAGAAATTCAAGCTCAGAGACTTCAGTCATGTGCTCAAGGTCACATCTATACTAATAAAAGGGCAATATGCTAATTAGCCCAGGTGACCAGACATCTTCCGGACGTTCAACTTCCTTCCAGACAGTTAGGGGGCAACCAGGCCGGAAATGGGTCAGTTGGGGGGCAGCCAGGCTGGAAGAGGGTCAGTTGGGGGGCAGCCAGGCCAACAGGTGGACAGTTGGAGGACAACTATTCAGGCCGGCAGGGGGTCAGTTGGGGGACAACCAGGCAGGCCGGCAGGGGCGCAGTTGGGGGATGATCAGGCAGGCAGGCGAGCGGTTAGGAGCCAAGGGTCCCTGATTAGAGAGGGTGCAGGCCGGGCTGAGGGACCCCCCTCCCTGTGCACAAATTCCATGCACCGGGCCTCTAGTAGCTAAATAAGCCTCTACAACAACAATGGTCTTTTCCCCAAGTGCATGCACTGGGAGAGGTGGAGAGCCTGAGCCCTGATGTTAGACATCCTGGGACACAACCCCAGTGAGGCCACTTACTAGCTGGGGGCCTGGGGCCCGCTATTGCCGCCACTGTGCCTCGGCCTCCTCATCTGGGTGGGGGTGACCATCCTTCTGCTCCATCTCATCTGAGCGCTATTCCGAAGTTCAGTGGGATGATGCACGTGAATCACAGAGCAGAATGCCTCGCCCTGTGTCTTAAAAAGGTTTGTTCTTGTTATTATTAAATTGGGATTCATGCCTCAGGGACATCTGCGTGCTGTTTAAAACAAGATAAATACAACCCTGGCTGGTGTGGCTCAGTAGATAGACTGTCAGCCTGCGGACTGAGGGGTCCCGGGTTCGATTCCAGTCAAGGGCACATGCCCGGGTTGTGGACTCAATCCCAAGTAGGGAGCGTGCAGGAGGCAGCTGATCAATGATTCTCTCTCATCATTGATGTTTCTCTCTCTCTCTCCCTCTCCCTTCCTCTCTGAAATCAATAAAAATACCTTTAAAAGAGAAAGAGAGAGAGAGAGAGAGAGAGAAACATTCTTTCTGATTAGTGTTTCAGTTTCTTCGGATATATATTCCTAGAAGTGGGGTCACTGGGTCAAATGGCAGTTCCATATTTAATTTTTTTTAGGAAACTCCATACTGTTTTCCACAGTGGCTGCACCAGTCTGCATTCCCACCAGCAGTGCACAAGGGTTCCCTTTCCTCCACATCCTCGCCAGCACTTAATCTGCTGAACAAAACAAACTGATGAACAAAATGGATCCAGAGACATGCAAGCATGGAACACACTGCGGAATCTCAGCGGGAAGGAGGGGAGGGTGGGTGGGTGGGTGGGTGGGAAGAGATCAACCATGGACCTTGCATGCCCAGCTGCCTGGGGGCTGTGAGTGCCCCAGCGCTTCGGGCCTACGCCCTGGGCAGCGTGGCTTTCGGACATGGTGGGAAAGGCCCAGGCTGGAGACGCAGAGGCCCGGGGAGAGCGAGCCGGACGTGCCGGAGGAGAAGGGCCTGAGGAGGCGGACGCCACGGACGGCACCTGCCTCACAACCACCGGGCTCCCCACCTTCTTCAGACAAAACCCTATAGCAGCTCACGTGGCGGAGGTCTGTCGCTGAGCAACCTCAAATGCCACCAATCCCGATGCCCTGGTACTGAGGGTGAGCGTTTACCCACATCAGCTCCTCCCAGGGCCCACTCCCTCCGGGGGGCCGTATCCATAACCTCTGATGAAGGAGATTACAAGGAGAGGTGAAAGCGAGAGAGGGCGATGGCCCTGTGACTTAGGGAGTCTACTCCTGATTTAACTTTTCAGTAACAGTTGACACTCAGTATGAGATTCTGCTTCCTGACCATCATCCTATATAAATACACATGCACGTGCACAGAGCTAGATGAACCGGGATATTAACCATTGCTTCATTTATAATAACATTTAAAAAAAACCCACGGAAACAGTCTAAATGCCCATCGGTAGGGAAATGCGGCAAGATCCTGCAGGTACTATAAAGGACGATAGAGATCTACAGATACTAACGTGGACAGCGTTGGTGATAGAAGTGAAAAAAAGTCTTGCACCCGAATATTATGTGCCTGTGATCCCCATTCATGTAAAAGTTGTGTAGATATATCAGTGTATATGTATTTTTTAAAGATATATATTTCTCATTGATTTCGGAGAGGGAGAGGAAGAGAGAAACATCAATGATGAGAATCGTTCATCGGCTGCCTCCTGCACGCCCCCTACTGGGGATTGAGCCCAATGCACCCTGATCAGAAATCAAACCCTGACCTCCTGGTTCATAGGTCGACACTCAACCACTGAGCCACACCATCCGGGCTCAACTTATTCTTGCATAGAATAACATGTACATATGTGTGAGACAGATGTACTAAGAGATTCTGGAGGAAACCTGTCAACATGTGAGAGGGATTCTTTCAGGACTGGGAGCAGAAAATGGCATGAGGGGGAGGGTCTCCTTTTAATCAGTGTATTGTTTCAGTCACTTACTCTGAGCATGTGTTCCTGTCCTATGCAGGCAATTAAAAATGTGAGTGACAGCTGACATCTTTTCACGGAGGCAGCAGGCTTTTCACAGGCACTCAAAGCAGAAAGCACATCTGAAATCTCATCGCCATCCGGGTCATTTCGTGGAGGAGAAGGGAACACACCTATGTGCCTGCCCCGAGGATACCGTTACCACAGGGCTCGGAGGGATGGGTGGACTCATGCTCCAGTCTCAAGGAAATATTGAAATACGGTCAGAATTCCTGTTTGTAAGATGGCAGATTATGTGATGTAACTTAGAAAAAAGTGTCCACTGGAAATAGGCAAAAGTACAATAATGAAGGCCCTGATACCCCGTGGACGACATTTGACTGTATAAAATGTGCTCACATGGTCCTAGCCGATGTGGCTCAGTGGATAGAGCATCAGCCTGTGAACCGAAGGGTCCCAGGTTGGATTCCAGTCAAGGGCAAACCTTGGAGGCAACCAATCAATGTTTCTCTCTCTCTCCCTCTCTCTTCCACTCTCTAAAGAAACAGTGGAGAAATACCCTCTGGTGAGGGTTAACAATCAAACAAAAACAACAAATTCGCTCACATGGACTAGATGTTTGCCCAGCAATGGCCAGAGACAGGTGCTGTGTGAACCTTCCAGAAGGCGGTGCCGACTCCACTAGGCAGACAGTACTGGGCCCAGGATCTGCTGGTAAAGGGTTAGCAACTGGCTGTGGGGTAAAGGGCCCCTGCCGTGTTGAGTTCCTCATTTCCACAGAGAAAATACTCCCCAATGGCTGATTTCAAGACCCGAGCTGCTCAGCCAGCAGCACATCGCTCTCTATGTCACCTTCGTACACGTACCACAGATGTAGGCAGCTGTACGACACACTGCCCCGCCCGGCCTGTGCAGCTCAGTGGTTGAGCATTGACCTATGAACCGGGAGGTCACGGTCCCATTCCCGGTCAGGGCACAGGCCCGGGTTGCGGGCTCCATCCCCAGTGTGGGGCGTGCAGGTGGCAGCCGATCCATGATTCTCTGTCATCATTGATGTTGCTCTTTCTCTCTCCCTTTCTCTCTGAAATCAATTTTTTTAAAAAAGATACAACTGTGTGTATAACAAGTAAAAAGTAGTCAAAGAATTAAGTGATACGTTTGACTGGCATTACCTTTGTTTTCCCGAAGATCCCCTTAACTGCACGGGTATATGATTTAGTGTAAGAACAGCTTGTTTCAAAGCCAGTGTGCAGAAATCCTGCAACTTGGCCCATCCGCTCGCTCGCGAGCTGGCCTGGCCGCCTCCAGCACCACCACCTCACTCCCCACCCCCACTCCGCCCCCAACAGGAGGAGCCCACAGATTTCTATCTGGAACATTTCCACCGAGGGTACTTCAAGGAAGGGTCCAAGTAGATGCTAATCAGAATTACGGAAACACCGTGTTTGGCTCTCGAAACATAAACAGGCAGATGGTGTTTGCAGCAGCCTACACAGGTTCCGGGCAGAGCCAGTTCGCTGTCCCCCGCAGCGTGCAGGAGGCGAGCTGGAGGGGCCCTGAGGTTCCCTGCTGGGGAGAGGTCTGACCTCCTAGGGCCTAGGACCTAGGCCTTATAGTGCAAGGCAATGCACAGAGACCCCCCCCCCCCCCCCCCCCCAGCACAAGGTCACTGCCGTTCTGACGGCCCTGGATTCCGTTTTTTTCCAGAATGAGGAGCCTTTGCTAAGATCCTCTTCCCAGCCAATGCTGTGCTGGTTGCTTGACTGTTTTATTTTTAACTGCATGATCCCTCCATGTGAGCATCTGCAAAGTGGGGTTATAGCCTTGCTGTATAACAAACGGAGAAGTTTATGAAACACCCAACCCGATAACATCATGCCCCCCCCCCTTTGGAAAATGGAATGGACAGGGTGCTGCCCCACCCGTGGCTAAGGGTCATGTTAACCCCGAAAAGCAGAGGAATGTCTGTCCCCCGTTTTCATGCAGTTAAACCACCACTGATGGCACGACAGGGCAGAGAGCGGGAGGGGGGAGGAGGGAGACCCCGCACCTGGGCATCCTCCTCCAGCCTGATACACGCCACTGGGCTGCAAACGTGAGATGGATACATGCTAACGACATCACAGCCACACTCTCCACCCCCAGCAGGAACACAAACATGGCGCTCAGGTCAGGCATGGCCAAACCCGAAGAATTTGACTCTCAGGTCCCTGCTGCTGCACAAGTCCTCGTGATCTGCGCTGGCGGCGGGGGCGCGGGGTGGGGGAGGTGGGGGGGAGGTGGTGCTGCAGGGCTGGGGCTGGGGGTGGGGGTGGGGCGGGAGGCGAGGCCTAATCTGGCTGGGCTCTGGGAAGCAAGGAGCCTGGGAGAGGCCCGCCAGCTCAGGGCAGTCTTTCATGAATAAACACCCTAATTGGGGACATCACAGATAATGGGCCTGCCTCCTTCCTCCCGAGGGCCGATCCTGATTTGCTAATTGGATATTCCTGGGGGTGGCGACGGCGCCCCCGCCCTCACCACCCGGAGTGATTACTAGTTAGTGGGGTTTGAGGAGTTCCTGCTCCAGGCTGATACGGGGAGCCTTCCAGGGAAGGAAGCCCAGCTCTGGGGGAGCACAGGTGGCCTGAGAGTGCAGGCGGGCGCTAGGCCCGGCGGCCTTTTGGAGCTGGGCGCCACCCCAGTCAGACCCCGTCCCCGCAGAGGGATTTGGTCCCGGAGATAAAGTGCCCTCCCGACCAGGTCTTTGCTCAAAACAAGTTCAGGTCGCGGGTCTGGCTTCTTCCACCGGAGGGCCCGGTCGTCATTTGCTAATTGGATATTCCTGGGGTGGTGCAGGCGCCCTTGCCAGCCAGTTTCGGGGACAGCCAGGCTCGGGGGACCCACAAAACACTGGGGTGGAGAGAGCCGGGTCTGGGTCTGTGCTCCAAGGAGAGGATGCACGGCCCTTGGAAGCGGGTGCTTCGCATCGCCCCCTACAGGGCGAGTGTGGCACTTAACAAGGCGCCCCGGGACGAGGGAGCTGGGAGCCTGGACCCCGCTGATGTGTGCCAGGCGGCTCTCCGCCCCTCATTTCCTGGGGTCCCAGGCCACACTGGAGCCCTTGGCCTGGCGGGGCACACTGCCGGGGGACCGAGGAAAGAGGGACTGGAGAAAAGACAGGACAGGGAAAAATAAAAGGCAAGTCCTGTCTACACCCACACTCAGCAAACCCCACGCCTGCAGGTACCTTCTCCTCCAGCAGACTCGCGGCTGCCCCAGAACCAAGAGGTGGCCTTGGTGCCCAGGAACGCCCAGCCTCGCTCCCCGCAGGAGAGCAGGCTTTCTCCACGGAGCTCACGCTGGTGCAGGCCTCTCCTTGGGGTAGCGCCCTCCTGAGCGGGCCTGGTCAGTTCCTCCTGGAGGTTGGTCCTGTTTGTGCGGGACGGGGCCTCACTTCCCAGAGCTGGCTCCCAGGCTTGTCCAACAGTCGCTTGGCCCCGGCTCCTGGCAACGAAGGCGGCGGCTCCAGCACGTGGAAAAGGAAGGGGCCCCGGGACGCGCCAGCTGCTGCTCATTCCCAGCATGTGATGCACGTGTGGGCGGCCGGGAGCCCACAGGATGAGGCTGTTTTAATTGGATCATCTCCGCCTTTATGGGGGTGGGGGGCCCTTTTCATATGGGAGATGCTGGGCTAAGTGCTTTCCCTGTAGGACCTCACTTGATCTTGCCAAGACCCGGATGAGGTAGAAGCACTAGACGTATCCCCATTGCACAGATGGGAATACTGAGTTCTCCGCCTGAGCAAGCAGGCAGACCTGGAACTCGACCCCAGTTCCTCGGACTCCTCCCTTGAATTTCACCCTGTTCAACCTTTCTTTCCTGAAGACAACTGACCAGGCGGGGGGTGGCCTGGAATCACCACGCAGGAGAGAAAGGAAACGGGTTTAATTTCTGTAGAAATGGTAAGAATGGGTTCCTCACAAAGGACACGTCTCTCAGGGGTGGCGTGTGAGAGCGGCACCCTCTTTTTCTAGATGCACTTCCAGGAAACAGGAGCTGACCCTGTTTCTCAGCAAAGGAGACGTGGGGATGACCTGGACAGTAGGTTCAAGCTCTCAAGGACAGATACTGCCACCACCTCAAATGACTATAGGAGGCCTCGCTGGTGTGGCTCGGACAGGAATCGAACCTGGGACCCTTCAGTCCACAGGCTGACGCTCTATCCACTGAGCCAAACCGGCCAGGGCGAGGGTCCCAGGTTTGATTCAGGTCAAGGGCACAGGCCCGGGTTGTGGGCTCGATCCCCAGTAGGGGGTGTGCAGGAGGCAGCCAATCCATGATTCCTTCTCATCATTGATGTTTCTGTCTCCCTATTCTTCTCCCTTCCTCTCTGAAATCAATAAAAAAATATATATAAAAAGAAGAAGAAGAAGGCAGTTTTCTGTCTCCCGCTCGGTGCTGCTGCCATGGCTAAGAGTCAGTTAGAATGTGGGGGTTTTAAGGCTCCCGTTTGCCAGTACCCACGTCTTCCTACCCGTCTCCTTCCTCCTCGCTGTCCCCCTCCCGTGCTTGTCTCGGTTTCCATGCGCTATCTGCCTCCTGGCATGTTTGTTACGGCTCCATCTGGCTCATTTGTTATTCATGAATTAACATGTGTTGTGCATGCACTCACCTTTTAACAACTGTTCCGAAGTACACCATTCAGTGTAGCAATAAAGGTCTCCATGTTTGGTCATGTAAACCATCAGTCAAACATGTTTGAACATGCATCCCAATATGGGTGTGTTTATTTATACATATCCACATTAAACAAGGTCGCATATGCATTTTCTTTGCTTTTTGTAAAATATATTTTTATTGATTTCAGAGAGGAAGGGAGAGGGAGAGAGAGATAGAAGCATCAATGATGACATAGAATCATTGATCGGCTGCCTCCTGCACGCCCCCTACTGGGGATCAAGCCAGCAACCCAGGCATGTGCCCTGACCGGGAATCGAACTGTGACCTCCTGGTTCAGAGGTCGATGCTCAACCACTGAGCCATGCTGGCTGGGCAACACATATGCATCTATAATAATAAAAGGGCAATATGCTAATTAGACCAGAAGTCCTTCCGGACATCCTTCGGGACAAAGCCGGGGCCGGAGCAAAGCCCGGGTCCTGGGTGCCTGCAGGTGTCCGGAGGGAAGCTGGGTCCCCGGTGCCAGAGGGAAGCCGGTGCCGGTAGCCTGGGGAAGGAAGGTCTACTCTTTCGTGCACTGGGCCTCTAGTTTTCTAATAAACACAAATGTAGAAAATAAAAAGTGCAAACACGTTTTTACCATGCCCTGTGGACATTTGGGGCTAGCTTGCCTCTTTTTAGAAACACCCCCCACCCCCGCCCAGCATCTAGATGGTGGACGGCCTTGGACTCTTTGAGCTTGGGCGGAAGCCATTTGAGAATGAGCACTCATTACACAGGAGGAACTAGGACCCGAGAGTTTACAGACGCACCGTGAGCGAGGAGACGAAGGAAGGAGGAAGGCAGGCCTGGATTCTCCCCGGGAGGCCAGACTTCCAGGCTCGATGGAAGTCTCCTGATGTTTACCACCAGTTTGCTTTCCGGCGTCGTACTGCAGGCCGAACCAAACACATCCAGGGGCCCAATATGGCCCTCATTCTGCCACCAAACAAGGCGGGCGAGCAAGGAGGTGATGGTCTGCAGCTTGCTAAAGCCCAAATCCCTCAGGGTTAGCTCTTTGCACCTGAGTACGGGTGGGTCTGAGAACTATGGGTAAGGGTAGAGAGGAGAGAAAACCGTAACAGGAGCCAGAGACACCAAAAGAGCGGACCTCAGACACTCGGTCCTGACCCCCATGCACCCTCCACGCCCGCACCCGCCGGCCCAGGGGTGGATGGGGCATCCGCCTTCCTCTGGGCAACGTTAAGGTCCCTGAACCTGAGAAGCCAACAGGGCCTGCTTTGGTGCCCCTGACCTCCCTAGCAGCATGTGCCCCGCTTTCTTAGACTTGTTAAGGGAGGGGCATGCAAACATATGCTAATGACCGCATGCAAATGAGGCAGATAGAGCTGTAATGAGGATGTCTGGCAACAACTCAGAGAGACAGATACAGGCGCAAGAAGAGGCAGAGATGAGAAAGCAAGCGGTCCCGGGAGGCAGGGGAGGGACGAAAGCTTGCTCGCCCACCTTGTTTGGTGAAGGAGACACGTGACAGAAGAGGAAAAGGCGGGCAGAGAACCCACCCTACCACCGAGCAAAACTACACGTCGACGTTCAACATGGGTGTCCCTCCATCCATGGACATGTGCACTTGGCCCGGGCCGGGAAATAATAGCGATTTACAAGCCTAAGGCATGTCCTACCTGCCGAGCTTAGCTGACACAGAAATGGCACGTCATGTTTCTAATGCCCACAGCATGCCTAGGTGGTCGAGGCTGTTATTAACGTCTCAAGTTTACAAATGAGGACACGGAGGCAGGAAGATGGGCGTGTCAGGGCCAGTGTGGCCCGCTGGCAGGCGGCGGGGCTGGGCTGGGCCTGGGGCGGGGCCTCCGGAGCCCGCTGCTCACTGGGCACAAGGGGATTCCACGCCAGCTGCAGACCCCCTGGCCGAGAGCCAGGGCTGCCGTCTCAGACGGGATGGCCCTCTGCCTCTGGGGACTGGGATTTAGTGGGCAGGAGGGTGCTGTGACGTGGCCGCTGAGCCGGAGGCAGTGTGGGGTCTCTTCTCACTCTGACTTCCCCCTCCAGGGGCTGGGAAGGTGTCCTGTCCCAGGGCTCCCTGGTGGGCTGACGAACCATCACAGCTCGTTAGGGACTCGGGTTGAAAAGTCATCGCCGCAGAGAAAAAGTAATGATGAGATCTGTCCCCTGGGAGACCAGTGTCCCCTCCACACGCACGGACATTCGCCACTGTCCTGAGCTCGGACCACACCGTGTTCTGGGACTTGCAGGACATTCCTTGCTACCTCAGTCAGCCTGCTCACTGGCCAGGTGAGATGATCCAGGCCCAGAGGGGTGACTGCCCGTGACCCCCAAGGGCCTATCAAACCCTAAGACATGTATACATGCACATACACACGCATACACACATGCATTCATACACATGCAATGTGTATGAATACACACATGTGTACATCCACACACACTCTCTAACACATTCACATACACATATATGTCCACACATACACACATAAACCCTAACATACACATATGTGTATATACATCCACACATATACACACACAAACGCTAATGCACTCACATACACACATATGTCCACACATACATCCATAAACCCTAACATGTGTACACACATATGCACATACACAAACCTTCCCACACTCGTATAGACATATGTGTACATGCATGCACACATGCATAAACACATATACATACACAGACCCTCGCTCGCATGCACACATACATATACACACACATATACTCACATTTCCTGGCCTGGAAGATTGAGGAATTGGAAGATGAAAAGATGAATCTAGGTCAAGTCAGGAAAGCCTCTTGGAGCTGGTCTTTAGGACAATGAAGTCCGTCTTTAATAAAGAACCAGGACTGGGGAGGAGGGTCAGCTCTCCGCTAGGGAGGGGCGGACGGACGGGAAGAGAAGCAGCGCCTGCGGGAAGCGGGAAGCGCTGGGTCTGCTTCTCACCGCGCCTGCCCCTGGGGTCTCCCTGTCCTGGCCTCCGGGCAGGTGCTGTCTCCCGCCCTTTGCCAATAGTAAGTATGTTTTCTCTGCTTTCTCTGGCTAATTAACACAACAGCCGGGTCCATTCACTCCTCACTTTGGGGAAAGTTAGTGGCCCGAGGGGAAAAAAAGCTAGATTCTCTTCAAGGTAATTTTTTTCAAACGCTTCTCTTATTTTTTTTTAATAATAAGTTTAAAAATCTATTATTATAGAGTAATTGCTCATCAAATTTCTTTTTAAAAGTCAAAGCAATTTTCAGATTATAAAGAACTTTTCAAATGTGTCTAGATAATTATGAGGCTGCATGTTTCAGAGCCCCTGCGCCTGCGGAGGCTGCGAGGCCTGGTACGCTCTCTCCCTGCTCGGCAGCCCAAGACCAAACCAGCTGAGCTCACGTGGGAAGCACCACGTGATGCGTGTGCAACGTGCGGGCATTTGTGTCAAACCTCGGAGACGATGCGGGCTCCCTTGCAGACCACCACCATAAAGCCAGCAGCACAGCCAAGCAGGCCTCTCCCTCACCCTTTTTGCTGGTGGAGGGTCTTGTCTTCAGTGTGTACAAAACGCAGCATCTGGGAAGGGCAATAAATCAAAGGGCAATAAAAGGAGGCCTGTAGAGCAATTCTGGGGTTACATGCATGTGGGAATTATCTATTGGTTTCCTCTAACATCAACCGTTAGGACCAATGACTCTTCTCCCAGTGGAAGTTCAAAGATGATAAAACTGCAAGATAGATGATAGATACATAGATACATAGATAGATACATAGATAGATACATAGATAGATAGATGATAGATAGGTATATATGATAGATAGATTAATAGATAGATGATAGAGATAGACTAGAGGCCTGGTACACAAATTCGTGCATGGGTGGGGTCTCTCGGAGTGGCCTGCAGGAATTGGGCCCCAGCTCGTGCCCCCAGCCTCACAGCCCCGAAGCCCTGCCTGGCACCCTGCCGTGGCCTGGCGCTGCCCCCTCACCTGCTCCACCATCCCGCTGCGGTCCCACTCTCATTGGGGCCCATTGGGGCCTGCAGCACCTCCATTGCCACCTGCTGCCAGTGCCGCGTCGCCGACGCCCGCCATGTTCCGTGCTGCCCCCTGGTGGTCAGCACACGTCATAGCAAGCGGTCAAACTCCTGGTTGAACTCCCAGTTGAACAATTTGCATATTAGGCTTTTATTATATAGGATGATAGATAGAGAATATTTAGATAGGTAGATAGATACATAGATACATAGATAGATACATAGATAGATAGATAGACTGTTTCTTCCACTAACTCATCCCTCCTTGCAAGAGGGAGCTGGTTAAAAGCCCCTGGAGGGCTGGAGTCTTCACAAGGACCTTTGCCATCAACAAAGCAGCCACCTCTAACCTCAGGGGCGTGACTGTTGGGGCTTTGTGCTTCCTCCACGATGCTCCCACCAAAGCCCCAAACCAGAATCCAAATATGGTTCTGAGCTCCTTGCCCCAATGTCAACCTCCCAAACAGCATCCAAGTCCTTCTGGTTTCTAAACTGTCACGTCTGTGTGCGCCCAGGGACCTGACCAGCGGTGAGCTTCCCTTCACCATGGAAACGAAGGCCAGTTTTGGAATCTTTGGGCTGTGGATCGATTCTGGGAAATGTGGGTAACCGATGCAAACGTTTAAGGACACCTAACGTGGATCACACGTGTGTGTGTGTGTGTGTGTGTGTGTGTGTGTGTGTTCCTGCACACGCCCACTCTCTGCATGTCAGCCTCCGCTCTTCCATCCAGGTCTGGAGTGTGAGTTTTAGGTCTCAAGTGCCCACATCCTAGGACCTCCTGGCACTTCCGGGCCCGGGGTCACCTAATAGCTGCTTCTGGGAGGTGGGGGGGTGGGGGGGGGGAGACAAGGGGGGGCAGAGGGACACCTGGAGCCGCTGGAAACCGGTCTGGTTGGCTTTAACCCCGCTCCTCTCCTCAGTATTCCCAACCCACCCGTACAGTGGCCGGCTGTGGGCTGCCGCCTTTCAACTCGGCATCATTACTTATGCAGCGAATGTTTTTAATGTAACAAAAAGCAGAGGCCTCGCCACAGTTTTATTAAAAACAAATTCCCACAGTAAATACATATCCCGGTCTCCGGAGCAGAATAGCGGCGGGCCGGGCTGCTAAGTGCTGGGAGAAGTGCTTGTAAATTACTTGAAATAAAAAACATTGTTGCCTGGACATCGGGGATGAAATGCTGCAGTTTGTAATAAATTAACACAGAACTTTACTTCCCCTCCGCGAACAAAGCGGCCATTTGTCTGAATAACCCACATTCAGCTGTGAGCTATATTTTCACAACTCCAACTGCATTCATTTGCAAATGATTCTGCAGTTTTAATGCTCAAGTTTTAAATACCTTAAGAACTAATAAATAAAGCAAAGTAGAGCAAACAGTTGGCTTGTAGTTTAAAAACTGCCCTAATTTCTGTTTTTCTTTTGCACCCCCCCCACTTCCAAGTTATTTATTTATTTGTAAATGGCATAAAGTTTCTTTAAACTACATTTAAAAAGAAAAAGAAAAAGAAAAGGCGACAATGTTCTGGGGAGGATACTCACACCCGATAAAAGTTTCCATAATCCTCCTCAACTGTGAAGCTCGTTGGCTAGCACTCACTTCTACATTTTGAAGACGTTTCTTCCACCAATATTTTAATTTAGTGACAGAATAATTTATAACTATCTTTGAGGGGTCTTTCCCATGGTGTGGAACTTTTGTCTGCTAGTCTTGGAAATGGTTGGATTCTCTCTCTCTCTCTCTCTCTCTCTCTCTCTCTCTCTCTCTCTCTCTCCCTCCCCCCCCTCTAGTAGACTTTGTCCAGAAAAGAAAAGAAAAGAAAATCTCAAAAGTCGTGTCACTTCCCTTGAATTATTTTGATTATGAAACAAAAACTCTGCAAGAAAACCCTTTTCAAACCAGTTCTATAAAACTAAATGAACCGCTTTCCAGGTTCTTGAAAGAAAAATTTGATAGAAGCATTTATAGACTCAATCTGAGGTTTGAAGGTTATTTTTCTGGCCAAAAAGGCGAGGGGAGAGAGAGAGAGAGAGAGAGAGAGAGAGAGAGAGAGAGAGAGAGAGAGAGAGAGAGAGACACCGGTTTCTCTTTGTGGGGTTTCTTTGCATTGTTTTATGTAAGGTCCTGCCCAGCCCCTTGCACGGGATGAAAGTAATGTCACCCTTCTTTTCGGGAAGCGATTTGGGAGGAAAACTCCTCAGAAGCATGTTATTTTCAGAAAAGAGCCTCATAAAATATTTCTATAAAGTAGGAGTTGAAATCATTTAAAAATCACTCTCTTTTATCGCCCTTTGGAGAAAGCTCTTTGATCCGGCTTGCCGCTGACCCCCGGCTTTTATTTGGCTGCGAGGTAAACAACATTTGCCTCCTTTAAACACGGGCATTTGCCATTGTGGCCGTTACATAGTTTCCCAGCCGCCCCAGGCCATCCATCACGGGATCAAGTAGAAAGACTTGGCATCAGAGACCTTGATCACCTCCCAGAAAATGTTTGTTGCCTTTGTCTCGGTTTTATTTATTTGTTTGTTTTTAACTCCCTCTCACCCCTCCCCCACCCCGAGCTGCAGGGGTGGGTTAGGCGGGGGGGTGGGGGGGGGCGGGGGGGATTGTTTTAGGACCTTCCAAAGCTTTTCAATGAAGGTAGAACCTAAATCCTTGTGCGCAGAATTTTTTAAAAACTGCTTGATTACTGCCCTGCAGAATGGGAGAGATTCCCCAACTCCCTGCCGATGGAGATGTCTAAATAACCATTGTGCTGGAGAGAGAGCTTTCCAAACAGTTGACAAATAGGATGCATTTAAAACTGCAACCAATCCCTCGATCTCCCCCACGACCCTGGGGGAGCGGGGGAGGCGGCTGTCATCTTGGGGAGGGGTCAATGGACATCAGTGACTCCATCCGAGTCAGACGGGGAGGGACACCCCAGAAGGAGGCCAGGAGGCCGGGTGCAGAGCGGGACTGGAGAAGTAAGAGCGCCGTGGGCTTCAGTGAAGAGAGAAGGGTAGCCACGTCGCTTCTGCAAATGCACACACCTTCACATTTGGGGGAAAAATCCATCAGCGATTGCTGGCTGGCTGCTGTCCCCGCCCCTGCCCCCCAAGCCCGGGGCAGAGCCTTCACGTAGATTTCCGCGCGGCCCACCCATCTGGTGTCCGGCGTGCGTCTGTGACAACCCCTGCACCTAGCACTGCGTTTCCTTCCTGAGGACGCTGGCGGGGAAGGGCCGCCCTCAGCATATGTTCCCCCCAAGTGTCCTGTTGAACGTTCCTCGGGGCACCGCCCGGCCACGGGCTCCCTGGACGCTGTCCAGGGGCAGACGGGCCTGGAGCGGTAAAACCCGCCAGCTGCCTATTCAGCATGTCACCAGCTGCAGCCGGGAAACACAGCGGCTATTGAGGGGGACAGAGGACCCGCGGCCCGGCCTGGACCCGTTTCCAGGCGGCTGCGGCCTGAGACGCGCCCCGGGCCCAGCGCCTCCGGCCTTGTTGGGAGGAAAATGGCAAGACGGGAGGACGCAGGAGGCTCCCGGGTCTGTGTTGTGGTTCAAGTTCGGGCGTGTCTCAGGTTCACCTGGACCTGCAGTTCTTTGCTCCTTGTTTAAAGCATCTTCCTAGTGCAGGGATGGGGGGCGGGGAGGGGGGGGGGACGGAGTTTAGATATCAAATAAATGAGCAAATTCCAACTCTCTCTCCCTTCCTTCCGGATCTTAAGTTCAAAGAGTCCATCCCAAGCCTCAGAGACTCTAAGCAGCGCGATGATCGCTTACAGCAAGAGAGCCGGAGCCACAGTTACCCGGAGAGCAGATCCGAGGCGCTCCATCGCTGCTGCAAGGTCTGCGTGTTAAAAATGAGAACTTTCGAGAGCTTGTGCGCGTGCTGATTTTTGTGTTGTTGTGTGTTTTTTTTCAAAAGCCTAATGGAGCATTAAAAAATAATTCATTAGCTAATTAACAAAACTGTGTTTATTTACAGTATAGAAAATGTTTCCATCAGGGAAATAACACACCATCATACAGCGCTGTGTTCTCAGCAAAACATCTGCAGCTTAATTTCATGCGTTTGCTCAATGACGAGGGGAATCAAAGGCTGCGGAGCCGCCGCTTCCCTGCCTGCTGCTCCTGGCTCCCTCTGGAGGTCACGGCTCCAGGATGCCCCTGGGGGGCCCCTGCTTTCCGGGGTGCTCAGTGCCATCCTCTGATACAGCCATGAGTAGTTTGGACTGGCGCCAGTCAAAGGGGTAGGGCCACGCCCACGTCCTAAATGTGGCCACAGCGCAGCCGCTGGCTCCCTCAGGGTGAACTGTAGGACGTCTTTTTTATTTTTTTTTTTTTTTATGTCAACATCCCTCAAATATTGACAACATCATTACTTTCAACCTAATAGTTCCCATTTGGACTTAGTGTCTCCTTGGCTCTCTCCTCCCCCCCCCCCTCTCTCTCTCTCTCTCTCTCTCTCCCCCTCCCTCTCTGCCTTTCTTTCTTAGTTTACCATAGGCAGGACTTTTTTCAGACATAAGTAATGAAGCTCATAGCGAGTCCTCATGGGCACATTTGCCTATTAGATGACCCTATTTTACAAGATAATTTGCTCCATTCATTGTCCCACTAAATCTCTCCTCGCCCCGGCCCCCACCTGAAACTGCTCAGAAGGCAAAGGGGAGTGGGTTTGTTTGGAGGTTTGATCTCCTCACCACCCTGTTGTGAAATCCCAAGAAAAAGAGATGGCAGTAACTGACCTGAGTACAATCCAGATGGGTGTGTCCCTCACAGCCTCCCGGGAAGGAGGACTACAGCAGGA
Organism: Cnephaeus nilssonii; assembly: GCF_951640355.1. Lineage (NCBI taxonomy): Eukaryota > Metazoa > Chordata > Mammalia > Chiroptera > Vespertilionidae > Cnephaeus > Cnephaeus nilssonii. Next base: position 5,264,153 of record NC_137091.1, read on the forward strand.
AACAGGAATAAATGACCCAGCAACAGTGCATGCCAACGTGATGTTCTGTGAATTTGTCCTTCATTCACCTTGACCTCAGGCTCAGAGTGACCTCAGGAATTACAGAATGAACTGGGGGTGGGGGTGGGGTGGGGGGGTCTGTTTTCCCCCTAACACCCAAGTGGAGTCTGTCTACCTTTGTTGGAAACATGCAAGAATAATAATGATGATGATGATAGAATATTTCATGTCATCTCAGCGAGGCAGGGCCCTCCTTTTTGCGATAGAACCTGGGTCTATTATCACCATAGAAGAAATTTCCTGCAGCGATTCACCTGTTCTAGAGGCAAACACATTGAAGGCCTTTAAGGTCCACGGCATAAATAGGATCTCTCACAGGACAGTTTAAAATTAGATATTTTAAATATCTGGTTCAGCAAACCACACTTCCTGGCCAGAATGGTTTGAACCACGTGCCTCTGGGTTTATGCATCAGGAGTCGGGTCGCTTGTACCTATTAACTCGCAGCTCGGACCTCAGTTGTGCGCTTCTCTGAGCATGGCCGCACTGTGCTATTGTGGGGTGCTTCCCTGCGTTACCTTAGGGGTTACCTTAGGGAACCGTCCGGGCAACCCCCAGAATTTTCTCTCCAGCAGCTCCAGACCTCGAGGCAGACTGTTCAGGGCAGGCGTCTGTGTGGGAGGAACACATTTCCTGTACCCTCCAGTTCCTTCCGGTTAGTCTAATGATCAAATAGACATGAGACAGGTTAGCAAGAGACAATGACCCAACTTAATACATACATGTGTATGGGAACCCCACATACATGAAAGAGTCTGAGACCCCACATATATGAGAGACCCCACATACATGAGAGAGTCAGAGACCCCACACACATGAGAGAGTCAGAGACCCCACATACATGGAGAGTCAGATACCCCACATACATGAGAGTCAGAGACCCCACACACATTAGAGTCAGAGACCCCACATACATGAAAGAGTCAGAGACCCCACACACATGAGAGAGTCAGAGACCCCACACACATGGAGAGTCAGAGACCCCATATGCAGGAGAGGTGCAGAAACAGAAGGTGCGGGTGGGGTGTACCTGACGCCCTCAGCCAGGGATGAGGTGAAGTGCCTCGGGGGACTCGAAGGCTCCTTGCAGGATGACAACAAGGACAGACGCTTGGTCATAGACGTTGGCCCCGCCCTATAGAGAGGTCAGAAGACGTGACCTCTGGTAATGGCTTGTGACGGGCCGGAGCCTAATGCAGGTTCTAGGTCGTGCACAGGAGGGGCAGACGTTTCTCTTGAGCCCGAGGCTCAAGTTCTCTTCAGCTCCAGGTCGTCTGCATACCACTGAGCCACATCTTGGGGTGGCTCCTCCTGAACCCCCACAATATCAAATATCTGTTGCTTTTGCCCTGACTGGTTTGGCTCAGTGGATAGAGCGTTGGCCTGTGGACTGAAGGGTCCCAGGTTCGATTCCGGTCAAGGGCATGTACCTTGGTTGCGGGCACATCCCCAGTAGGGTGTGTGCAGGAGGCAGCTGATCGATGATTCTCTCTCATCGATGTTTCTAACTCTCTATCCCTCTCCCTTCCTCTCTGTAAAAATCCAATAAAATATATATATTTTAATTATTTTTAAAAAATACCTGTCGCTTTGCCTCTGAGTCCCACTTGATCAGAAACTTGGAAATTCCTTTGCAAAGGTTGGGCTACCACGGCCCTGTCTGTGACCTTGGCAGACGTGGGCCCGGGGAGGGTCGATGCGTGATGGCTTTGGGGGACCCTTCTCTCCTTGGCATTTCTTACCCGTCGGAGACGTCCGGGCCTCTGGTCTGCGGAGCGCGGGCCAAAGAAGCCATTGAGGGTGGAGACAGCCTTTGGTCTCTGAAACCAGCATGAGCGCCCATGTCAGCCGGGAGAGCAGGATGCCGCGTCCTTGGGCTCCGTCCCGATCCTGCTCACTTCAGTGTTGCTTGGGGGCTCCTGCGCTTGGAATGCTGGCATGTTTACCAGGGTATTGAGACAGTGGTGCAGACCAGGCCACGAAACGTGTCTTTGATGCCAACGGCAGGCAAATATTGCTGGGTTGTGGTTGTGTGTGTGTGTGTGTGTGTGTGTGTGTGTGTTTTATTGGAGACGGAGGGAAAATTGGCATCAGCGAGGAAGTCCCCGCATGTTCCATATCAATGACTAAAGTTCCCCCTGGTTGGCTACTTCACAAATCCCCACGCTCCATGAAACGGCATCAGCAACAATAAAAGAAACGAAAAAAAAGCAAAAAGGCACAGGACCATCAAAAGGCATCCCGCACGATTTTCATAAAGGCTGCAGCCCTTTTCAAAAGGCAATTTCATGTCGGCTCCAGGTAGACACATAAAACCTTATGAACGAGTTCAAAGTCTCGATCGGGGGGGCTTTCATGGAGATTCTTTTAAAATTTTTCAAAGAAAGGAGCCGGGTTGGGGGAAAGGAGAGAAAAAGGGGTGCCAGGGCCACGTGCGCTGGGAAGTCAGGGAAGGGATTTCTTACTTCCCTCCCTGCCAATGTCAGGAGTCGAAGCTCCCACCCATCTCGGAGTCTAGCCTTGTCACAGGCTCATTAGTATTCATCATTAATTCATATTTTCAAAGCAACAGCGGAGAAAGCAGTAATGGGAAGAATAAGGAGATGTCAAAGCGGGGAGCAACATTTCAGCGCGACGAAGGTTAGCGGAGGTTGTGCGGTTTGATCCCCACACGGGGCAGGGGAGAGCGCAGGCTCCTGTTCCCACGGAATGCCGCTGCGCTCTGCCGGCCCGCCCGCTCTCCTTCTCCGGACCCTGCCTTCCACCCGCTCCGCCAACCCCGCCCAGAAGGCCCCTTGGAGAACCTTCGTTTGATCATCCAGAATAATAAAAGCGTAATATGCTAATTAGACCAGACATCCTTCTGGATGTCCTTCCGTCCGTGCAGACGAAGCTGGGGCTGGGAGGGAAGCCCGGGTCCCGGGTGCCAGAGGGAAGCCGGTGCCGGCAGCCGGGGGAAGGAAGGCCGACTCTTGCACGAATTTCATGCATCGGGCCTCTAGTAATAATAATAATAAAGTGGGGGGTTTGCTCACCGGGTGCGTGGCTCAGTGGTTGAGTATCAACCTATGAGCTAGGTCATGGTTCAATTCCCGGTCAGGGCACATGCCAGGGTTGTGGGCTCAATCCCCAGCGTGGGGTTTGCAGGAGGTGGTGGGGAGGAGCTAATCAGTGATTCTCTCTCATCATTGATGTTTCTCTCTCTCTCCCTCCCCCTTCCTCTCTGAAATCAATGAAAATATTTTTACAATACAAATAAAGTGGGTGTTTTGAGCCAGGTGCTGGCTCAGGGGTTTATCAGGATGAACTCATTTTCAACCCCAACCGACCTCTGAGGTCACCTCCCGTCTCCCTGTTACACAGAGGAGGCTGGTGGCCCAGAAACCCTTGCACCTGGGCATCTTCCCCTGGAGGGGGACCTGTTTCCATGTCACTTACATGGGCTCAGCAAGGCTTCCTCCTTTCGGGGCGGCCATGGGCCAGCCCTACACGTGTTCTAGTCATTCCTTCCGCAAACGGCATGTGTCCATGCGCGTGGACAGTTATTCAACAGCAAGTGCGCCCTCACCCTGCCATCCTGGGCAGTGGTTGTACGAATGGTGGGAGGAGGGTGCTATCCTCCGGGGACTCCCCACAATTGAGGGCAGGGCCAACGTCGGTTTACAGCTGTGAGTTCATGCAACACACAGTTTATTCTTGTACTCTTTTTTTTTTTTTAAATCCTCACCCAAGGATATTTTTCCCACTGATTTTTAGAGAGAGTGGAAGGGAGAGGGAGAGACAGAGAAACACGGATGTGAGAGAGACACATCGATTGGTTGCCTCCCACAGGCCCCCAACCAGGCCAGGAGCCTAAAACCAAGGTACATGCCCTTGACCGGAATCGAACCTGGGACCCTTCATCCACAAGCCGAAGCTCTACCCACTGAGCCAAACCAGCTAGGAGTATTCTTGTATTCTTATTAATTAACTAGAGGCTCGGTGCACGAAATTCACGGGTAGGGTCCCTAGGCCTGGCCGGTGATCAGGGCCGATCTGTGGGGTGACTGGCAGGGCGATCGGGGGACCCTCACTGCCACCTGCCTTGGCTGGCCTGGCACTGCCTGCTCACTGGCCCCACCCCCCACTGCCACCGCCAGTTGCCTCCCTCTGCAGAGCAACCTGTGGGGCGATCAGGGGGCCCCCGCTGGCACCCACTCTGGTTGGCCTAGGGCCTACAGGCTGGGGGAAGCTCTTGTATGGAGCATCTGCATCCTGGTGGTCAGTGTGCGTCATAGCGACTCGTCATTCCCCCGGCCATTCCGCTATTCGGTTGATTTGCATATTAGGCTTTTATTATATAGGATTATTAGATTATTTCTCCATAAGAACCACTCTAAACCTATTTTTGCCCTATCCTGTATATGAAACAGTCCCTGTCCTGGAGAGACTCACAGGCAAATGGGTGCTAGTAGGTGCTACACAAACAACAGTCCCCATGGTGGTTGGTATAAAGGAGGAGAGTGTGGTCCCTGAGCCAGACTGGACTCGAACCCTGGGTTGTCACCACATGCCGCGTGATGGTGGGCAGATCTCTCAGCCTTTCGGTGCCTCGCTTGCCTCATCCATTAAATGGGCAGGAACACTGACCTACTTCATAGCATTGAATGAGTTCGTACGTACAAAGCATTCGGAATGACGCTCGCATGTGGTGATATTCCATAAACGTTACCTTGACAAATAATAAATGAAAATTAAAACGTGGTGAGTATGCTCACTGTAGGCCGAGGGCTCTGCTGAGAGCTGCATGCTGATCATCTCCTTTCGCCTTCACAGGGATGGAGATGTGTGAGCCGGGCAGGGTGCTTGGCCTTGGGTGTCAAGGGGCTCATGAAGGGCCTGCCTGTGAACTCCCTGGAAGGGTTCCGTGGGTGAATCTGTGTAGAGTGACTAGGGCTGAGCCTGCACAACCGAAGGCCGCAGCCAGAGGAGCCCTGTGCAGTGTGAACAGCTTGCCAGGGTCCCACAGGAACGCTTCAGGGTAGAGTCATGATTGAGGGTGCAGGCATGCTCCCACCACTGCACCACAGTGACTGACCAGCCTGACCCGTACACAGAGGCCTAGGTATAGTGTGATGAAAGCATGCCTCCGTAGGTCCTCCCGGGAGGCCCAGAGAGTTCACAGGGAGCAGATGATCTCTTTCCCTCCTCCCTTCCTCCCCTCCCTCCTTCCTTCCTTCCTCCCTCCTTCCTCCCTCCTCCCTTCTTTCCTACCTCCCTCCCTCCCTTCATCCTTTTGTCCCTCCCTTTCTCCTTCTTCTTCTCCTTCTTCTCCTTCTTCTTCTTCTTCTCCTTCCTCCTCCTCCTCCCCCTCCTCCGCTGCTGCTGCTGCTTCTTCTTCTTCTCCTCCTCCTCCTCCTCCTCCTCCTCCTCTTCCTCCCCCCTCCCTCCTCCCCCTCCACTTTCTTCTCCTCCTCCACTCTCTCTGTCTCTCTGTCTCTCTCTTTCCTTCTTTCTCTCTTTCCCTCTCCCGCCCCCCTCTCTCTCCTTCCCTCCCTTCTTCCCTCTTTCTTTCTCTCTTTCCTTCTGCACCCCCATCTCTGTCTCTCTCATAACAATAATGGGAGACATTCGTTTACTTTGGTTTGATGCAATAGTAATGACTCAACATACACTAAAAACAAAAAATGGTTATAAAAACTCTTGCGTGCCCAGAGACACGGTCGTTTATCCCAGGTCACACGCCACATGCGCACACAGGACTGGCACTGACTGTGGGGATGGCCGGCCTGACTCAGCCCCAAGCCCGGAGGAAAGCAAGTGCGGTTAATTAGGGCCGCAGGGATGTTTAGACTGCGCGCACTGACACCCAGCCACCGCCTTCCTGTCTTCCTGGAGAAGGAGCTCTGCGCACAGCCCAGGATCCGTGCGTTTCCTAAAACTCATCCCCACAGTGTCAGGGGGAGAACGAGAGGACGGACTTTGCGCTTCTAGAATTATCTTAGTGGCAAGCTGAACGCACGCTGGCTGATGAGAAAGGACAAGTACTGATTCCCGAATTATGCTCCTATTTATACTCAGTTACCATGGAAACCGGAAGCTCTGCTCACGCTAGGAAGGGCACAGGCTCATGTCCGTCCGAGGCCTCCGTGGAGCAGAGCGAGACGGCGGGACCTGTCTGCTTCGGGGCAGACGTGCATGCGAGCCAATGACATGCGAGGACATTGGCTGAATCCTGGATTTAAAGGTTTTCATACAAACTCAAAAGGAGGTTTTCTTGTTTGTTTGTTTGAAATTTTAGGAACCTCAAGTTTGAGCTGCATGTTGAATACTGTTATTGAATGAATGATGTTCTTACATATGATAAAGGTTTTCCGGTGGAAAAATAGAATATTCTCATTCTTGTATGACACCCAGTAAAGTATTTAATGGGGGGAGGACGGAATGTATCATGATGCTTGCAAAATACTTTTGGGTGGTGTGTGTGTGTGTGTGTGTGTGTGTGTGTGTGTGTGTAGAGAGAGAGAGAGAGAGAGAGAGAGAGAGGGAAAGAGAGCAACAAGATAATAACAGCTGGTGAATCTAGATAAAGATATACTATAATGGTCATTCATTAATTGTGTGTGTGTGTGTGTGTGTGTGAAAACTTCTGAATTAAAAAAATACATTGTTTAAAGGAAAATTTCACAAAAATATAACCAAAAAAAAATGAAGTAACCTTTGGCTGAGGCTTACTGTCCTTCCCTTCTTTTTTTAAAAAATATATTTTATTGATTTTTTACAGAGAGGAAGGGAGAGGGATAGAGAGCTAGAAACATTGATGAGAGAGAAACATCGATCAGCTGCCTCCTGCACACCCCCCACTGGGGACGTGCCCGCAACCAAGGCACATGCCCTTGACCGGAATCGAACCTGGGACCCTTCAGTCCGCAGGCCGACGCTCTATCCACTGAGCCAAACCGGTTTCAGCTGTCCTTCCCTTCTTTATCCTGTAGTTTATGCAGGTGTTTTACACTGAGTGGCCAGATGATGATGATCTCTGAATGCATAATAATCTGGCCATTCAGTGTATATCCTATATAATAAAAGGCTAATATGCACATTGTCCCCTCGACCGGGAGTTCGACCAGCAGGCAGGTTGGCCAACAGCCCATGTCCCCTCCCCCTGGCCAGGCTGGCCAGACCCCACCCATGCACGAATTCATGCACCGGGCCTCTAATATATTTATACTGAGTGGCCAGATTATTATGCGTTCAGAGATCATCATAACCTGGCCACTGAGTGTGTATTTCTTTTAAGAAATAAAACACATAGTCTACAGGAGTGTGACTTCCTCTGCTCTCCCCTTGGTAGATGTTTCTCTTCTCTCAAGTGACTCCACGGGTCAGGAGCCCCTCTTCTCGCCCTCGGAAGAGCACTAACCGTCCGAGAGGATTTCTGGGACCGAGAGGGTGACCCTGCACCTTCTGGAGAGCTACGAGGTGCTCCTGAGTGCGTTCCAGGCCCGGGTTTCAAATTCAGCATCTGTGAGGCGGATGAAGCCAGCTGAGCCGACGTCTGATGTCTCCAAAATCCAGGCTGACCCCATGGGAAGCCCCCTCCTCACCTTGTTGAGATGCTCCCAGGATGCCCCGGGAACTGATGTTGGAGGCGTGACTCTCAGCCACAGCGGAGAAGGCCTTGGGCAGGCTGCCCAGAGGAGTGAGACCAGTCGGTGAGACTCAAAGTCACCAAAGCAAACGCGAAGACTTGGGCCTACAGAAGGCAAGCTCTGTGGAGCCCGTGAGCACGGTGGCCAAGTGCCTGCCGTTCTAACTAAGACACAGAACACGGCCCGGATGCATTCTCCGTGACCCCGATACTCAGAGGTCAGAGATGGGCCAATCTTGACTCAGAATCAAGGACGCGTGCTTTCACGGGGAGGCGACCAAAGATGGGATGGCGTGCTCCCTCTGTAAGCAGTAAGCGCCCCATCGAAGGAAGTGGGGATGAGGGCTGTGCAATCAATGGGGGGGGGGGCACTTTTAGAAAGAACTGCAGCATCGGGAGGAGGGGCAGCTGGGTGATCTCTGAGACGCTCTCCTGCTGCTCCCATTCCCCTCGTCTTGAATCTCCCGGGGGGCAGCGCACACTCCTGTGGCCATCACGCCGGCCCCCTAAGACCCTGCTCTCCGCAGGGGCTGTGTCCTTGGCTGTGGGGCATCGCTGGGAACAGGCCCCCCAAAGGCTGTCCCTGGCTCAGCGGGGCGGGAACAGGAGGCACGGTGCCTCTTGGGAGCCTTCTAACCCTCAGCCGGGGTCTTTGTGCGCAGCCCCCTGATCACAGGTACCCCAGACAGCCGGCTGAGATGAGCGCTGAGCCGCTCCGCTCCCAGCGGGAACCCTCGGAGCCTGCGGTCGGAAACAGCCCCCAACCTGCACGTCGGGAGGTATTTTTAGGGTCTGTCTTGAAGACACTGAAACCTCCATGCTCCTTTGTCTGGAGTCGCTGCCGCCCAGACATGTCATTGAAGTGGGCTGTAATTGTGGTCGCCTCCACCCGCCATCTGAGCGCTGAAAGGGCTCCCTGCTGTGCAGCGAGCACCGAGCGCCTTTCCTGGCAGGGGAAAGTCAGAATGGATTTTTCAAAATAATAATATGTTGATCAAGGAGAGAGTGAGAGAGAGAGAGAGAGAGAGAGAGAGAGAGAGAGAGAGAGAGAGAGAGAGAGAAGACGACCTAGTGTGTGGCAACCTGGCCCGCACCCTCTTCCGCAAGCGCAGAATTCAAGCGTGGAGGAGCCACGTCTCAGAGTTGAGGTGAAGAAATACAGACGCGGGGAATCATCTGGGTTGGTGGATGGCTGTTATTAATACGAGGCTCCCCGAGGAATCATTATAGCTGTCCGTCACTGGGCACAGCCTCGCATTAAAAGGAGAAATCGGCCCTAACCGGTGTGGCTCAGTGGATGGAGCGTCAGCCTGCGGACTTAAGGGTCCCAGGTTCGATTCCGGTCAAGGGCATGTACCTTGGTTGCGGGCACATCCCCGGTGGGGAGTCGTGCAGGAGGCAGCTGATCGATGTTTCTCTCTCATCGATGTTTCCAGCTCTCTATCCCTCTCCCTTCCTCTCTGTAAAAAATCAATAAAATATATTAAAAAAAAAAAAGGAGAAATCGGAGAAAAACCACCACGATGCAGGGCGGAGGCGTGGGATTGACAGGAGGCGTTCCCATGGGGCATGGGAGCTGGGAGCAGGGTTGTTTGGGTCCCAAGGGGGTCTGGCCACCCTCTCACCCTGGGGCAGGTCAACACGGTGACCCCGGGGCTATGTTCCCTGGGAGCTCAGGGAGAGCCGCCCGGAGAGCTGATGTTCTAACCATAGGGCCCACGATCCACCCCTAATGCCCCCCTCACCCCGCCGGGGTATCAGGTCTCCACGGCCCACAGGACAGTGACATTAACCAAGTCACCCACCGTACCATGACGTCCTGAGTGGGTGATGGGACCCGACAACAGAGAACAGTTGACGGCGGTGACCGGTGCAGGTGATGTTGCTTTAAACCAGGGGTGGGGAACCTTTTTGCTGCCAAGGGCCATTTGGCTATTTGCAACATCATCCGCTTCATTTCATTCGCTTAACAAACGTTTATGTTGCTATGAAAACAGCTGCTAGATTTTGTGAATTTCGAGTCCCGCCTGCTGTTGCTTTTGGCAGGGCCAGGCCAGATCATTTCTGGGGCCTTAGAGGGCCCGCGGGCCGACGTTCCCCACCCCTGGTTTAAATAAGTGGGGTGTCTTTTTCATAGAAGTGAACGAGGAAAGCATTTGTCCATAAGGTCCGAGAGAGAGGGGCCAGCAATCGTCAATCCTCCACGTCCAGCTTGATTGGGAAGCAAACGACTCGCTCCCAGCAGGAGGCTCAGAGAACCAGCAAGGCCTCCACCACCCACAGCCACCCACAGCCAGGAGCCCACCACCCACAGCCACCCACAGCCACCCACAGCCAGGAGCCCGCCACCCACAGCCACCCACAGCCAGGAGCCCGCCACCCACAGCCACCCACAGCCAGGAGCCCGCCACCCACAGCCACCCACAGCCAGGAGCCCACCACCCACAGCCACCCACAGCCAGGAGCCCACCACCCACAGCCACCCACAGCCACCCACAGCCACCCACAGCCAGGAGCCCACCACCCACAGCCACCCACAGCCACCCACAGCCACCCACAGCCAGGAGCCCACCACCACCCACAGCCACCCACAGCCACCCACAGCCACCCACAGCCACCCACAGCCACCCACAGCCAGGAGCCCACCACCACCCACAGCCACCCACAGCCACCCACAGCCGCCCACAGCCACCCACAGCCACCCACAGCCACCCACAGCCAGGAGCCCACCACCCACAGCCAGGAGCCCACCACCCACAGCCACCCACAGCCAGGAGCCCACGTGTGCTCTAACCACACCCCGCCCTCCCCCACAAACAAGGAAATGCAGTAAAAATAAGAACAGATGCGATCACGGTCCTTAATGGGCGGTCCCAGGAGACTTGAAAGACGTGGAGTAAAAATGAGGCCCTACCATTTAGCGTGGGAGACCCTGCTCTCCAATGTGTGTCGTCCCGCTCGTCCCCATAAAGCTCCTGGCGGCACACACGTTTACGAAGCACCTAGTGTGTGCGCAGCAGGGTCTCTGCTCCCACGTTGGTGAATTGCTCAGCACGTGATTCCGAATTAGCTCCGTCCCGCGGGCCGGCGCTCACCTGCCAAACTCTCAGGCCCAGGACACAGCTGAGGATAATCGGGGGCGGATTCCCGACAGGTGCCTGGCTTCTCCCCGGCACACACCTCCTGCCCCACCAGGGGCTGCTGCATCCTCCCAACCCTCCTATCTCCACTCCAGTTAGGGAGGAGGGGGCAAAGGAGGAAGGAGACGGGGCGCATGAAGTTACCCTTAAAGCCCAGGTGACAGATAACTATCCAATCAGCGGGGTTCCCTTCCCCGGGGAGGAAGCAGAATGTGGTCGTCCAACCCAAGCATTTTTTTTTTTTTTTTTTTGGTAAGTTGGAATTACAGTTTTCTTTGGGGGCTCTATTTTAAAGGTCCAGCAATTAAACATTGGAAGCCAGGCCAGCGCTAGAAATACCGTCAGAGGTGTTTGATTTCATGATCACAGAGGGCGATTATTAACAGAGGATGTTATCTGAATAGCAAATGCTCTCAATCCATGTTTGTGCTTTTTTTTTCATTGAAAAATAAACAAACGCAGGAGCAAAGGATAAATAAATAAATAAACAAAAACGAATAGAAAAGATACGTGCAAAACGTAATGGTAAGGGCTGACTTCTAAACAGCCGAGGAAATTATAGGCATCATAATGGTGGGGCAGAGAACAAACACCTCTTAATTGCATTTCATTGCAACGTACCCTTCTCTGCTCGGTTGTATATATTAATTATAAAACTCGCATTGCCGAGCCGAGCGGCTCTACAATGCCTACCCCCCCCTCCCATCCCCCCACCCCCACCGCTCCCTGAATTCTGTCTGAAGCAGAATGGAAGAACAATATCGTCTGTCATCCGCAGAGAGAGCTTTCAAAGACAACATCATAAAAAGAATGAAAGGCTATTATATAAAAAGAAAAAAAAATGCATTGCTTCCCCAGATTCCCCACTTATTCGTGTTTAAGGTTATCTGTTCTCTCCGAAACATATCTCCTCGCCGTGCTGTGTATGTGTACGTTCAGGTAACATCACGTTCTGAGAACTGTATCACATGGCATGCGCATTGCGTAGATAGCTGTGAACGGAAGGGGGGAGGGGGCGGAAGCAAGCTGGGTAGAGAAAGATGCCAGGCAGGGCTTGGAGAACTAAGAGGAGGCCAAAGAGGAAAAGGATGGGTTGGCTTGGAGGCCAATGCTTCGGACAAGGTAGCCAGTCATGCCCTGGCAGGTGGGCTCAGTGGTTAGAGCGCTGGCCCACACACCAAAGGGTTATGTGGGGTTTGATACCCGGTCAAGGGCACGTGCCGGTGTGACAGGTTCAATCCCCACCCTGCTCAGTGTGGGAGGCAACCAATTGGTGTGCCTCTCTCACATCGACGTTTCTCTCTCCCTCGTAGCCTCCCTTCCACTCTCTCTAAAAAAATCAGAGGAGTCCGGCTGGCGTGGCTCCGCGGTTGAGTGTCGACCTAGGAACCAGGAGGTCACAGTTAGATTCCCGGTCAGGGCACAGGCCCGGATTGCGGGCTCGGTCCCCAGTGTGGGGCGGCAGGAGGCAGCCGATCGATGATTCTCTCTCATCATTGATGTTTCTCTCTCTTCCCTCTCTCTTCCTCTCTGTATAAAAAATAAATAAATACATACATACATACATACATACATAAAATAATAATCAATGAAAATATTTAACTAAAATGAAAGTAAGGGCGGGGAACTGCCGAGGGCAGGTCTTGAGCCTTAGGGCTCCGTGAGCAGCGCAGAGGCTCCTTGTACTTCAGCATTCCCTTGGAAAAGCAGGAGAGAGCTTCCAGCTGCAAACATGCGGGAATCCGAGTGTCCTGCAGGGACTGCACCCTGCCTGGAAGGCAGCCACACTGGGCAGGCTGTTAAAATTAGGTCCCTCTCCGACCCCGTCCATCACTCGTATCACAGCATCCTGGATATTTCCTTCAGGGCGCCCTTCCCACCTGGTAACTGTTATTCAATCATTATTTTATTTTTGGGTTTATCCTCACCTGAGGGTGTTTTCTCCATTGATTTTCAGAGAGAGTGGAAGGAAGGGAGAGAGAGAAGGAGAGGGAGAGGGAGAGGGAGAGGGAGAGGGAGAGGGAGAGGGAGAGAGAGAGAGAGAGAGAGAGAGAGAGAGAGAGAGAGAGAGAGAGAAACATCGATTGGTTGCCTGCCCTGACCCTGGCTGGGGATGGAGCCTGCCGCTGAGGTCCATGCCCTTGACTGGAATCTAACCCCTTCAGTCTGCGGGCTGATGCTCTGTCCACGGAGTCTAACCGGCCGGGGCACAATGATTGTTTTCTTGATGCTGCTCTGCCTTCGCTGGAGACCTGGATAGGAGACCTTCCATCTGCCTGGCTCCCTGGAGCCTCGCCCTGGGCCTGGCATAGTCGGAAGCTTCGATGCAGTTGGTCAAGGAATACATTTGTCCAGGCTTGCCTAGATACCGACGAGACACACCAGGCAACTGGACACGCCTCTTCTCCTGGTCCCTTCGTCTCTCTCTAAAGACTGAGTCAGAAATAGAATAACACCTGGAGGTGGGGTTATTTTGGGATCTCAGAAGGATTCCCAGAAATGAGATGAGATTTAAAATAAAAAAGAGGGGAGCGGACAGACGTGCTCCCTCGCACGCGCAGCTCGGACGTGGCCACGCCAGCAGGCCCGGGACCCTCGTGTTTTATAAACAGGAGGAAGGCTCTGGGGCCGGGTTGAACTGGAGCCCGATGAGCATCATCGTTTACTAAGCATGTGCCTTAGCGAGTCCCCCAAAGCCTTGGCGCTCGCAGCTTCTGGCCATTAGAACAGCCCCGGGAGGAATTCTGAGAAAGAAAGGAGACCCCACAGTCATTCAACAAACATTGACTCTGGTCCTACTATGTGTAGAGCACCATGTAGGTGCAAATGCGTGTGGACCATCGGCACAGGGACTGGCACAGAGCGCATGGCACTAGCCGCAGGGAACACAGGCACTGTGGGCTCCCTCGGGACAAGCTGGGTTTACCAAGTGCCGGGCAGGGATCCCAGCCTCTGGCAGCTCATCATCCAGGAGCAAAGATGACGTGAGGGTCACGTGATCTCGGTGCCCAATGATGTTTGGCTTAAGTAACAAGAACCACAAAAGCCCACAAACAAAAGTCATTTCAAATGGGTTCCCCAGCAAACTCAGGTGTCCTTTGCCAACTCTTAAACATTAGGTGGTCCAGCCAGTGTGGCTCAGCCTTTGAGCATCGATCGACCCAGGAACCAGGAGGTCGCTGGTTCGGTTCCCGGTCAGGGCACATGCTCGGGTTGCGGGCTGGATCCCCAGTAGGGGGCGTGCAGGAGGCAGCCCATCACTGATGTTCCTGTCTCTCTGATGTTTCTATCTCCCTTCCTCTCTCTCTAAAACTCAATAAAAACATTTTTTTTTCTTTTAAATTAGGTGGGAGGAACACATCAATGTCTTCTGGGAAGATAAATGGCTGCGTTAGGACATCGAGGGGCGGGCTTGTGAAGGCGGGTGGTCCCTGTGTTCGCTACCATATCTGAAAAGTAGACCCAACCGCACTCTCCAACAAAACGGGGGATCATTTGGGAAACTGATCTCCAAGTCCTTGCGATAGAATCCCTTTTTAACATTAAAAAAAGTTAAAATTGCATACATTTATGCAAGAGCGGAAAGAAGTTTACGTGTATATATAACGCCCACGTGAAAATCTAGTTCCTTCGTCCAATCATATGATAACATTACGTTACCATGGTTGCCTGTTTGCTCTGTTTATGTGTGTCCAAAATCTTTACTACTTCTAAATCACCCCCCTGGTTAAAAAACTGATATCTATAACAATCCTATATAATAAAAGGCCAGCCACCATAAGCATAACGACTGGAATGACCAGAGACCAAAACCACCACGGCCCCTGCCAGGCTGGCTCCCAAGCAAGTGGTTAGGGGTGATCAGGCAGGCAGGCAAGTGGTTAGGGGTGATCAGGTAGGCAGATGGCCCCTCGCTGGGCTGGCCCCACCCCCAAGCAAGCGGTTAGGGGTGATCAGGCAGGCAGGCAGAGTGGTTAGGGGTAATCAGGCAGGCAGACCAGCGGTTAGGGGTGATCAGGTAAGCAGGCATGTGGTTAGGGGCGATCAGGTAGGCAGATGGCCCCTCGCAGGGCTGGTTTGCGGCCGGCCAGCTATCACCCCGCAGAGAAAGGCCCAGGCCAGCCAAGCCATCGCACCCCATGCCTGTCACCTGCAGAGAGAGGCCACCGGTGGCAGGGGAGTTGGGGGCAGTGCTGCATAGATGGCAAGCAGTGGCAGCAGTGGGGGTGGGGCCAGCTGCCTGCAGCCAGGAGAAGGAAAGCCCCGATAGGCCCTGATCTCAGGCCAGGCCTAGGGACCCTACCCGAGGGGTCCTGGATTGTGAGAGGGTGCAGGCCGGTCTGAGGGACCCCGCCCCAAGTGCACGAATTTTCGTGCACCAGGCCTCTAGTAATAACAATAATTAAGTACGTTAGGGCTAGCTTGATGACTAAGAATTTTCCTATTTCGGGAAAAAAAGGAAAGGTCCCAGAAGAGGGGACGTGAAGGAAAACACACGGGAAACATTCACTATGGCCAGCGGGTGCGCTGCCGTCACCTCTGTCTAACGTTTGAAGCCAATGGTAGGCACATGGCGTGCTGCACGCGGAGCCGTGGAGAAAAGAAGCAGGCAGCTTCCTGGGGTGTGCGGGGAGGAAGGGGGATAAGGGAGAGGTTTTCCTTTGAAAGCAACGATTCCCTGGCACCTCTTCATCTGTTCTCAGGCTGAGTCCTCCGAGCACAACCAGGTCCTGGACTGAGGCTGCTCCTCCACAGAGCAAATCTCCCTGTTCAGGTGGGGTTCGCAGAGTGGGGTCACCTCCTGAAGCAAGGCATGAGCCCTGATTCGTAGGTGACCTGGTTTCTTTCCTTCCGGGACCTAGAATCCAAGGACAACCCAATGCCGTGTCGGCGGGAGTGATTAAAAAAGAAGCGGGAGGAGATCTGTTCCCCGAAGTCAGACTTCAGGAAGGAGGGCCCCTGGGCAGCCTCCCTGCCTCCCGGGCATCCCTCCCTCCTCGCTCACGGTCTCGCCAAGGACTGTTTGCTGCCTGATTTGTTTCCCATCCACATCAGAATGGCGTGTGCGCTCTCTCTCTCTCTCTCTCTCTCTCTCTCTCTCTCTATATATATATATATATATATATATATGTATATATATAATTTTTATTGATTTCAGAGAAGAAGGGAGAGAGAGAAACATCAATGATGAGAGAGAACCATGGATTGGCTGCCTCCTGCACGCCCCCTACTGGGGATGGAGCCTGCAACCCAGGCGTGTGCCCTGACCGGAATTGAACTGTGACCTCTGGTCTATATAGGTCAATGCTCAACCCCTGAGCCCCCGGCCAGGCCAGGAGCCGGTCCTTTAGGTGGACAGGAAGCAGTGACCCGCTCACCCCTGAGGGCACCCGGGTGATTCCTGCCACAGGGCTTCGTGGCACCTGCCCGCTCCCCTGCCAGCAGCACCCCCCCCCCCCCCGCCCCCGGGTCTCCCGGACTCATGTTTCCCTCCTCACGTGGATGTCTGTTCTCATGTTGTTCACTTCCTCCTCCTCGGACAGAACGCAACCCCCAGGACCAGGCTCAGGTCTCCTCAAGTCCAGTTGCCCCACTGCTTTGTCTCCAACTTACGTAAAAGTTTAAATCTCCTCTCCCGCTGCTCCAGTGGCTGCCAGCACAGCCATCAGAGACCACATTCTTGGAGATAATTAGCATATCAGATGCCGGTACCCAGCCTCCTCCTGGGTTTCATGGGCTGAGCCTCTGGGGTTCGATGCTATGAGCCTCTCCTATGATTCAGGCCGTGGGACATATTCCTGTTGGTGGCTGTGTTTATGCTTGAAGGGTTCCAGCTAAAAGTCCTCAGCTGTGGGGGCGCCCTCCCCTCCCCCCGGCCCCCCACCCCCCCCCCGCCCCGCCCCGGGAGAGGCGAGGTGAGATTGGATCAAGTCTTGTTGAACAGGGTTAACCTGCGGGGGAAACAGCGTTAAGGGAAGTAATTATCCGTTCACACGGAGCTGGCTACAAAGAAAGTGAGAAAATCACCTTCTCAGAACTCCCATGAAAAACATAATGGAGTTAATATTAAATAAAGGCATTGGGCAACCGCCCCGCGTGCTTTTTTTTACAGTGTGTTCTGATGTGTCCTTGATCGGGGCCTGTTTTGTTTATGATTAATGAATGACTCACCTTGGGCCGTGTTCCGCTCAATGCATACCTCATTATGAATCTCTCAAGAGGTCATTTGTGTTTTTGGATTTAAAAATTTAAACACACACACACACACCCCACCTCTTTGTGTGATCTGAAGGGAAAGCGTTGGATATTGGTTACAAAATGTGCACAGAGAGAACTGGAGGTGAGCGCTGGCTTGGGGGCTGTTGGTTGACGCGCTGGTTTGTTTGGGAAACGCCGTAACTTTGGGAAGTGGGAGAGAACGCCCGAGCCTGGACTCTGATGCTCAGGAGGCCCTAACGCCACGGGGCCTGAGCCCAGGGCATCTGTGGCATCGGCCTTGCCCTGTGGGCGCCATGAATCAGAGGGGCTTGGGGTGCGTAGGACGGGCAGACGTGGGCAAGGGCTCCCCGTGCATCTCTAGGAGGGGCTGGTGGAGGGGGGTTAAAAGGCACAAAAACAAATCAAAAGTAAAACACAGTCTGAGCCCATGCCCTCCGACAGGATCAGTTCTTTGCCTTCTTTCCACGCAGTCCACCTGGCTCTCTTTTCATCGCTTCTGTTCCTCTTTAAAGGGGCTCCCTCGGCCCCCTTTTTAAACATCAGAATGAGCAGGAGTTTGCCATGGGACCTGCCAGGACCCAGATCTGATGCAGAAGGTCATAACTGGGAGGGGGGGAGATTAAACTGTATGCCTGTGTGTTTCTGCCAGGTTCCTGACAAAACCCTCTGATAAGGAAATATCCATGTACGTCTTTATTAGTACGCACACAGTCCCACAGAGCAGAGGGAGACAGAGGGTAGACGTGTGAAGGTCGATGGCACTGCGGGTACAGATCACCCCATATGTTTTCACACAGACGGGACCCTCGGGGAGGGGACTTGCGTATCGGGAACCCGTCCCCCTCCGCGGGGCACATTCCTAACCCCGTGGCTTCCCGCCGGCACTCACACACCTGTGACTGACGACCTGCAGGCCCCACCACGGCCCCGTGAGGGATGTTTCCACAGGGAACGTGTGTTCACCTGGGCATGCGAATGAGGGCGCGGCACCCAGAAATAAACGCGCGGGCATGCACAGGGCTCAGCGGTTGGCTAGGGATGCCCGCTCCCTGGTGGACACGGTTCACTGGCCGCCTAACCGGCGTTACTGTCAGCCAGGTGATTGCTTTCTGAGAGAGGAACCGTGTCCTTTGATGCCAGCCACTGAGACGGGGATTAAACCACAGCGAGGCTCGGGGACCCGCGCGTTCCTCCGGGCGGGCGAGGGCCCTAAATAGCTGTGTGACCCCGGGCAGGCCACGTCCCCCGCTGGTCTACATCGCTCCAACGTGAAGGCTTTGGACTCAATAGCCTTTCAGTTGTTTCTTGCCATCAATCTTCTATATTTTTTATTCTAGAGAGTGTCCTTCCTGGCCATGGTCTATGAGTCTGTGCCAGAAAGAAACACGCATGGAGCTCAGCCGGTGTGGCTCAGTGGTTGAGTGTCAACCCAGGAACAAAGAGGTCTCCAGCTCAATTCCCGGTCAGGGCACATGGCCAGGTCGGGTTGTGGACTCCATCCTCAGTAGGGGACGTGCAGAAGGCAGTTCGTCGATAATGTTCCTCTCTCATCAATGTGTCTCTCTCTCTATTCTTTTCCCACCCCCTCTCTCTAAAAACCAAGAAAAATCTCTTTTAAAAAGAGACCTATACGTGGAGCTGAGGGAGGAACTTGAAAACGTCCTCCCGGCAAGGCTGTCCTGATGCTTCATGAGCTGAAGCCAGAGGACCATGTTTTGTCGTTTTCTATCATCTCCGTTTGCCTCGTAGACGCGAGGGCGCCCGCCAGACTCTAAGTGCCCGCAGCTGTGTTGGTCACTCTCATGGGCCCTCACGTCCCCGCCACGGACTGGCCACGTCAATGGCAAACAGACAAACACACAATTTTTACAACTAGAAACAGAGGCCTCCTTCACCTTTGACATCAACAGCGGACACAGGGTAGCTGGGATTGCGAGACGGTGAGGGACGCGCCAAGCACCATCTCCCTAAACATGTTTTCCTACAACCTGCCCATTTCCAAAACACGGTGAGCGTCCAGGAATCCATGAGAACGCTTCCTCACATTACCATATAACATTCTTAAAATATATTTTATTGATTCTTTACAGAGAGGAAGGGAGAGGGATAGAGAGTTAGAAACATCGATGAGACACCGATTCAGCTGCCTCCTGCACACCTCCTACTGGGGATGTGCCCTCAACCAAGGTACATGCCCTTGACCGGAATCGAACCTGGGACCCTTCAGTCCACAATCCAATGCTCTATCCACTGAGCCAAACTGGTTAGGGCCATATAACATTTTTTTAAAAAAAAGACTCAAGATCTAAACAGCAGTACTGGTACATTTTTTGGAATGTATTGCGAAATTGGAGACTGTGAATGGGCCAAAAAAAAATTTTTTTTTCAGATGATCACCCCACTGTCTTAAAAAAGAAAAAGGTTCCCTCTAATCTGAGAAAATGGAGAAGGAGCCCATTGGTAGCTTGGGAGTCAGTTTTATTATGGGTCACACCGGCAGCCATCACCTATGGGTGCTAGCCTGAGCGCTGAGTAAGCCCGCTTGGAAATCCTAAGGCGACAGAGAAACAAAACCCTCTGATTGGCTGGGCCTTTCCTCTTGGCGGTCACCAGGTAGCAGCTGGCACCTCCAGAGGCCCCGCCCAGTGACTTTTTCTTCCATCTCATTGGCCAGAACTTCCTTCTGCCCCAGGGACCCCCCAAGGACCCCCCAAGGTCATCACTAGACGCTCCCTGGGAAGATGGAGGTTGACCAGGGAGGGAGGGGTCCAGCTGCCCACCTGCATCGGCCGCACCCGCCCAGCCTCACCTGGCTAATGAGCGTCGGCTCTCAAGTGATGCTTGGCCACACTTCGCACTTTCGTTAACACCGGGAGCTGCCTAACGTGCTTATGTTCCAGGAGCCCCGAGCCTGCGGGCTGGCACGTTGCTCCTTTCGGGGTTCACTTTATCTTTTATGTGAGGGTTCAGGTGGATGAGAGGATTACCTGCTCTAGCAACCCCGCTGGCTGTCTCCTCCACGCCTCCCCGTAAAGACAGCTGTGGGCGATGATGTTCCTCCTATGAGAGAGAGGACAGAACTCAGCCCACTCACACGACAGGAAGAACATAGGATGACAGGAGCCAAGGATGCCTTCACGGGACCCGGGCGATCTCCACGAGGACAGACTGCTTTCTCCAACCTGCAGTTACTGGGTTTGGCTTTCGCTAGTACCACCCCCCCTCACTTTGGAACAATCCAGCTACTTTCTTCTCCGTCCAAGGAATTCGGGGTGAATAGTCCCATCTCTTCAGAAACATCTAGAAGGCCACACAGAAACGCCTAGGAGGTCAAGGATGGTCTTGGAGGCCTTGACAACGAGACGGAACTCAAAAAAGAAGGGTTAGGAAAGAGGAAGGGGAAAGGGAATAGTAGGAAGATGGAAGAGTGGGTGAAAGATCCTGAGACAGCGGCAAGTATGGCGCATAGAAGGAACCCCGGAGGTGGCCACGTGGGGGGAGCCGAGAGAAAAGGAGAGGGTCACAGGAGTAGACCGACCAGGAGGCAGGCCGAGAAGGGCACGCTGAGCCGTGGGCCACAGTAAGAATTCTGGTCTTTACCTTCATTCAAAGACTTTAAGCGTTTTGAAGAAGGGGTGGAGGGTGGCTTTATTCATATGACAAAGGTAACACTTGACCATGTGCAGAATGGATCGGAGAAGCAAGGGTGGGTTTGGGAAGAAGTTAAACACGCCTACCATTGCATGACGGATACGTTTATGAACTGAGCTCGGTCCCTTGCCCCACACCGTACACTGGGAAGTGTCAGAGTGAGCAGGAAGCCACCTCTGAACCGCCGTGCAATGCGGGACCTTTTCTACGACGGCACCATTAGATTACTCTTCGGCTATTAGCAACGTGCTAGTCGGCAACTTTCAAACTTTTCCATTGGGTTTCCCCCACCCCCTGTTTTTGTGTGTGTGTGTTTTTGTTTTTTTTTTAATAATAGTTGCACAATTATTTAAGGTGATTCAAGCAAAAATCCACTTGCTATTTGGGTGGCAAAGTTCAAAAATTCCGTATTGTGTCATCAGCTTTAAAAAATGTATGACCAAGAACACTTAGCAAATTCCAGAAACCTTTGACCTCTAGCTTGTTGAATATTGTAGTGTATGTGTTTTTGTGGGTTTTTTTCTGATTTGTCCAGGACTATTTGTACTTTGGATTATTAATCTATAACCAAACACAGCTCTGGCTGGGCGAGCCCCCTACCCCCGTGATGCTGCCAGGAACATGAGCACATCTATTATCTTTTCTTTGAATTCTGTCAAATCTTTATTCTGGCTTCTTTCCCCCTTGGTATTTCCCGGAAAAAAAACTCCCGATAAATTCAGAACTGCCTGTCATTCGTCAGCAGGAACCATGTCTGACTCAAGAGCAGAGTTCAAAAACATTATTTTTTCCACACTCAGATGCAAAAGAAAAGCCAAACCCTAATTACCCCTCACCCCCAATTACCCCCGGCCCAAAATTGTTGGCCTGCCTTGTATTCATGGATATAAATGTATTATGCTTGGCCGGCTACCCTTTGAGTGGATTCAAGTTGTGAACGAACAGACGTTCGTGGAGACTGTAATATAGGCAAGGGGCTACACCTGTGGGGATCTGGAAGCTTCATTCCTGGACAGCAAAGGCTGTGTCGGCAACAGGTCAGCGCGGGCCCCCACACCCCGTCACCGCTTGGGAGCCCGGTGCACCTGCCGCCCCTCCCTCTCCTCCTCTGTCCCATGTAGACAACAATAGCACAGACCTCATCAAGGTTCGTTCTGGAATGAGTCGGTCAGTCTTTAGTGAGGACCTACTGCGCGCCAGGCACTTTCCTAGACACCAGAGTCCCCAGCCCACACCGCCACGGAGCTGGCATTCCCGTAGGAGACAGAGGCCAGAAGCAAGTACGGTCACTTCGGGTGGTGATCACCCTGCGGCCCAAATGGAACGTAGTCCTGGCGGAGCAGGGAAGGGTGGCCTCGAGGGATGTAGGTAGGTCTTCAGTGGACAGGGGAACGCAGACGGACATTGGTGAGAAGAAAGAGCCGGCCAGGGGAAGGTCCAGGAGAGAGAGAGGGAGAGAAGCCACACAGAAGAAACAGGCACGTCCCCCTGTGAAGTGGAAGAGGCCGCAGCCTCGAAACGGGTGGAGGGTGAGCGGGAGACAGTGGGAAGCAGAAGGTGACGGTGGAACAGCGGGCAGGGCCAGGCCCATGGGCCCTCGGAACCGTGGAAGGAACTTGGACTTCAGCCTGCGTGCAATGAGAAGTCACCAGGGAGACCTGAGCCGGGGGAGGGGGGTAAGATGGTCTGAGTGATGACCGGAGGCTGCCTGGCGATTTCATGGTCAGGGGCAGTTTCCACCTGTAGCTCACGGGGCTCAGGTACCTGAGGTAAGCGGGTCATGATCCACACGGCTTCGGGCTTTGAATTATCTGTGTGTGGGGGGGGGGGGGGGCGGGGAGGGGCACGGCGGTGAGCGGGTACAGACCCCGCCAGGGACCTGCGCCCACAATGGAGCATTGGGCGCCGCAGCGGCCACTCCGGGCCATCAGCGGCTGCCAGGGAGCGCTCCCCAGTGCGGGCACCAAGCAGGATGAGCGCTTTGTCCCCGGACGGCCCAGCGCTGATAGAGCCCCTGGCGGTGCCAGGGATACAGCCCCTCTCCCCCTGGCCCTGCGCCCCCCCCCCCCTCACACCTGCAGCTTCCTTCCCAGTTACAGCACGGGCCGCTGTCCTAGCTTCTGCACCCACATTTCAGCCAGAGAATTGGGGGGCCAGGACGGGGGAGAGAACACTGTTTCCTTTCAGGGTCACCACCTGGAAGTCCATACGTCCTTCCCACTCCTTTCCATTGGACCAGAACCTACTCCCAGGCCCACACCTGGCTCCAAGGGAAGCCGGGAAAGGCATGCTCCAAGTTTAAGCTGTCCTTGCCTGGCCGGTGTTGCTCAGTGGTTGAGTGTTGACCTATGAACCAGGAAGTCTCAGTTAGATTCCCGGTTGGGGCACACGCCCTGGTTGCTGGCTCGATCCCCAGTAGGGGGCATGCAGGAGGCAGTTGATGGATGATTCTCTCTCATCATTGATGTTTCTCTCTCTCTCTCTCCCTTCTGCTCTGAAATCAATAAAAAGATATAGTAAACATTTTCTTGTGATAAAAGGGTATCGGCGGGGTCGCTCTGGTTTCTGCTTCAGCTGGCACTGCCTTCAGCCCTCGGAGAACCAGCGCCGTGAAAGGCACTTCTGTCCCCAGAGGTCGCGTGAATAAGATAAATAATAGTCATAATAGTTCATACAAAGTAACGAGGTAGTTGAGACATCCCCATATCTTGATAACTCTGCCCGGAACAATCCTCGCTCTGTGCCGCGTGCAAACAGCAGGGTTTTATTTTTTTAATTAAAAAAATAAACGGAACAAACGCATCATTGTCCGCCGCCTCCGGGGGCCTGCCCTTTCGGCTGTTTTCCTGGCCGGAGCGAGGTTCGCGCGGCTGTCTGTCCGCGTCCCCCTCTCCCTGGTCATCAGCTCTGAGGATGGCAGCCAGCTGGTGGGCGGCACGGCCTTTGGCACGCTCACCAAGATGGTTCCAAATCACCATGACTCAGCTGTAACGTTACAGTCACCCAGCGATGCTATCAAATCATTACAACTAAGCTAACAAACGTGGAGCCCGCAGCCCCCTTTTGGGGGTGTGGTGTTAGTAGGTGTACAAAGGTCGTTTCCCTAATCCGTGCGGAAAAGCTGTGAGCACTCCCCCTGTGCACTGCGGGCACTGACGGGGGGAAGATTCTCCCCGGAATATAGATTCGAGGAAAATAAGGTTGTGACTAAAAGGCACCCGGAGAATCAGGGTTTTATTTTATTTTTAAAAAATATATTTGTATTGGTTTCAGAGAGGAAGGGAGAGGGAGGGAGAGAGAAACATCAATGATGAGAGAGAATCATGGATGGGCTGCCTCCTACATGCCCCCACCCCACATTGGGGATGGAGCCCACAACCTGGGCACGTGCCCCGACCGGGAATCGAACACTGACCTCCTGGTTCATAGGTCGACGCTCACCCACTGAGCCGCGCCAGCCGGGCAGAACTAGGGTTTTAGCAATTAACCTGTAGTTTCAATCAACGTAGATGAATAACTAGAGGAATTCATTTGTCTAAAGCAGTGGTCAGCAAACTGCGGCTCGCGAGCCACATGCGGCTCTTTGGCCCCTTGAGTGTGGCTCTTCCACAAAATACCACGTGCGAGCGCGCACATATAGTGCGATTGAAACTTCGTGGCCCATGCGCAGAAGTCGGTTTTCGGCTCTCAAAAGAAATTTCAATCGTTGTACCTTTGATATTTGGCTCTGCTGACTAATGAGTCTGCCGACCACTGGTCTAAGGCAAGGGAACCTGAGTTGTGGTCAAGGCATTGACGTCCTGGCTGTGCCAATGACTTCCTGTGTGATCTTAAATCCCTCCCACCTCCGGGCCTCCACTCCCGGTCTGTGACGGGGGCAGGGGCCCTGCTCTGCACCGGGCAAGGCCTGGGACAGGGCTGCTCACGCAGACTCACGGATCACCCACCGCCTGTCCCTCTGCTCGCAGCACAATCCCATGGTACCAGGGCGGGACCAGTAGATGAGGCCTCGGGGCTATTCCCAAGTTAGGGGGTTCTAGGACCTCTTCCAGCTTTAACATGTTAGCATCGGATCAAGTAGAAAGCAAAGCGAGCCCAGCTGGTGTGGCTCAGTGGTTTGAGTGTCGACCTCTGAACCAGGAGGTCACGGTTCAATTCCCGGTCAGGGCATATGCCCAGGTTGCAGGCTCCATCCCCAGTGTGGGCGTGCAGGAGGCAGCCGACGGATGATTCTTTCTCATCATTGATGTTTCTCTCTCCCTCTCCCTTCCTCTCTGAAATCAATAAAAATACATTTTTTTTATAAGAAAGCAAAACGGAAATTTAGGTTGAGCTAATCCGTGAATCTGGTGCTTTGTAGCCTGTGGCCTCGGATTCCAAACGGGAAAGCTGGCCGGCCTTTGCTAATTAAAGAAGATGAATCATATATTTGGGAATACATGATGTGCTCTTTCCTTCCCCTTAAAGCCAGGGGAGGTGGAGAATGTAAATGCAAATGACATGCAAATATTCTGTGGGGACCTTCCTTTTTCTTCCAGTTGAACTCGGCTTCTGGGCATAGTAGATGCCTCTATATCTGCATTTCCCAGGAGTTGCCTAGGAAAGCTGGAGAGCCTCTCGGAACTGCCCTCTCCCACGTGAAACAGAACTGGAGATTTTCAAGTTGGTGGCGAAGGAAGAGCCCGCACCTGGGGTGGAGGGTGAGCCGCGGTGGCTGCTCCCGGGTCTGAAGGTCACCGTTCCCTGTGCGAGTCCACGCTGGCCTGGAGTGAGGGGAGCGGGTGCCACTGCCCAGGACTGCTGTCCCCACCGTGGGCACAAGCCCGTCCCTGAACCCCTCACAGGTGAGGCAGGAGGATCACCACAGAGGGAACCATGGGTGAAGGCTGCCTGGCTTGTTCGGTTTGGCACGTTCTCGCGTTAGGCAGCCCCTCTGACCGGGGCCGGGGTCTGGGACCCTGCTGGCTCCTCACCCCAGAAGCACCTCTGCGGGCCTGGTCAGAGCTCCCGGAGGCCAGAGCGAGGCCGAGGGCAGACGGGAGCCCCCTCCCGCTCCTCCTGCCTCTCGGAGTCTTCCTGCCCGTGCCAGGGTCTCCCTGGGCGAGTCCCCTGAGGACGTCCCCCTCTTCCAAGAGGCCCGACACCCCACAGGGCGTGATGGCACGAGAAAACCCGTGCGCTCAAGACAGGGACTCGTTCGGCAACAGGATGGTCGCCTGTTGGAAGCTGCTTTTAAAGAAGCTGCAGTGCTCGCCCTGGCTGGTGTTGCTCAGTGGATGGAGCATCAGCCTGAGGACTGAAGGGTCCCAGGTTCGACTGAGGTCAAAGGGCATGTGCCGGGGTTGCGGGCTTGATTCCCAGTAGGGGGCGTGCAGGAGGCAGCCAATCAATGATTCTCTCTCATCATCGATGTTTCTCTCTCTCCCCATCCCTTCCTCTCTGAAATTAGTAAAAATATATTTTTAAAAAGAAGAAGCTGTAGTGCTTCTCAGACATTAATGTGCGTGAGAACCCCTAAGGACCTCATGAAAACAGCTTATGACTCAGTGGGTCCAGAGATTCTGTGTTTCTAATGAAAGGGATCAGGGTATGCCCTGCGCCCCGCCCCCCCCCCCCCCCAATATGCCATTTAAAAATATATATTCTTTTAAATATATATTTTTAGCATACATGTGTCCCAGGCACTATTGGGGGCATAGTTATACTAAGTGGTCATTGGCCTTTTAACACTGAAATTGAACGGTGGGCCCTACATTTTCCCTGGCCACCCTACTAATGGGGATGTGGCTCATTATCCATCTCCACGTCCTGGAGGCAGGCCTCCACTGCGATGGGAACCGTGCTGGTCCCGGGTCCCATCTCTGAAGAATCCGGTGCACTTGGTTTGGGGTTCAGCCTGGGCTGGGATGTCTAGAAACTCCCCAGGTGGTCTGAAGGTGCAGCCGAGGCCGACCAACACTGGATGAGCCGTCCTCCAGACGCAGAGGGCAGAACGTGAGCCACCTGGGCGCCACGAGAGACGGAGACGTTTTGTCTGTCCGTGTGTGAGCTTCCAAACCAGAAAGGACAAGGTGTCTCGAGAGGCAGAGAGCGTCCCGTCACGGGAGACGTGCGAGCGGGGATTGACGGTCTCCTGCGGGCGACCCGTTTTCAGATGGACCTCAAGGATCAAGCGGGGGAGAGGCGCGGCGGCGGGGGCCATGGAGAGAGGTTGGAGAGGGCAGCCGGTCCAGCGATTGCCAAGGCCTACCCTCTCTGAAATCTCGGGATTGGCTTATTATTAGATTAAAAATAAATGAGATGTAGAACGATGCACAAAGATAGGCAAGAAAAGGAAAGTAGTGCCTGCAAAAAGAAAAAAAAAAGGGAGCCCTGACCGGTTTGGCGCAGTGGGTGGATGGAGCCTCGGCCTGTGGACTGAAGGGTTCCGGGTTCGATTTCAGTCAAGGGCGTGTGCCTTGGCTGTGGGCTCGATCCCCAGTAGGGGGCGTGCGGGAGGCAGCTGTTTGGAGTTTCTCATCGATGTTTCTAACTCTATCCCTCTCCCTTCCTCTCTGTAAAACATCAATGTATATTTAAAGGTGAGAGCTGAGTAAGGTCTATAGTCGATTTCAATGAATTGTGCCCGTGAGTTTCCTGGTTTGACCGTGCACTGCGGAGGTTACCATCAGGGGAGCCAGGATCGCGGGGGCACGGGCCCGCCATGGACTATCTTTGCAGCTTCTTGTGGGTCACTAATTATTTCAACATAAAAAGCTTAAAATCAGAAAGAACTGCATGGAACCGCGGTTTACCCAGGAGGCCAGGGCAAGGGAAGATAGCGGGGCTGGTCTGACAGGCCAGGAAGCCCCACCCCCCCGCCCCCCGGGCCCCGCCACCGGGGAGGGGAACAGAACCTCTGAGTCTCTCTCCCACTCACACCCCGGAGTGGGGCCGGCAGGTGGATGGGGGGGCCGCAGCTCCCCCAGGGTGTGCTCACCAACAGATGCAGGGCCAGTTGCAATGAAGCCACTGACCGGGGCTCTCGGAGGCCAGGCCGTCCCAGTTCCTAGAAGCACAGCCCTTCGCCCATTTCCAGCTTTAATTAGCGATACAATGAACGAATCATAAAAACCAAAGTGACTGGCCAGGCCTGCAGGGGCTGTGTCCGGGGGTGTTGAGTGTGTGTGTGTGTGTGTGTATTTTTGGGTAACGACGCATTCTGCACGTGGTAATTAGGGCCCCCGAGGGGGGTTGCAATTTCTTTTCTTCCCCCCCACCCCCAAGAGTTACCAGTGGAAGGAGGAGGCCCTAAAATTCCCACACATCTGGGGCAAACAGACACTGCACTCCAATTTCCTGTCGGCGCTGCTGGTTTCTGGAGGAATTACTCGCTAAGTAAATGATTGTTATAAGACCAGGACGATTCGGTCAATCAAATTAACCCCTTTTGTCCACCGCCCCCCACCCCGACGGACCGTTCCCTTCATTTGCCTAAACTCGGTAGCTTTTTGAAAATGTGTTCAAGCTCCAAGCCCCCACCCCCCCTTCCCCGCCTGGGCCCCGTGTAACCTGAGCGGGGACCCGAGGACCCCAATTGTTTTGCTAATCAAGATTATTGCCCCATTGAGATGTGGAGGCACAGCCTGGCTGACAAAATTTGTCAGTTTCCCATGAAATAGTTCTGTCAGTGCAGCCCGGGCGCTGGCAACTATTAACATATAAATGAAGTTTCTCCCTCCTCCACTCCCGCCCCCCCCCCCCCCCCCCACTTCAGCCACCGTCCTGTGGAAGCAGAGAAAATATAAACACGCCCCCACCCCCAGCTCCCATCCCCTCTGTGAGCTTAAATCAAACCAGCTCCTTTTCTCTGGGGCCTGGAAATCCTATGGGCCATTTGGGGGGCCGGGAAGGGGGGGCGGCGCTGTTCAACAGAAAGGGGAGGGGGGCCGAGAGGAGCTGATTTGCACAAAACTACTTTTAAGGCCCGACTCCGCCAGGCCTGGTCCCCCGCTGACAGCAACAGGCGACTGGCCAGGCCTGTGATGGTACAAATGGCCATCTGAAGGCGGGGCAGACCTCCAAGGCCCCCGGACGCAGGGCAAAGGGGAACAGGGGTCTGAAAGAGCCATCTGACAGCAGGATAGGGTGGGCGGGGCCACGCAGAGTCCCCCGAGCTGGCCCTGCTCACACTGGACTCTGGGACACGCGTGGGGCTGGGCTGGGGCCTGGCGGAGCCACGGGCTTGGGTTCTTAGCTCACTGAGCTAAAGGGAAGCAGGCGATAAAGTCTGTCTTCCTAGTTCTTCCTGAATGGGGAGAAGACCAAAGACGATACTCTTTCTTTATTATTATTATTTGATTTCAGAGAGGAAGGGAGAGGGAGAGAGACATAGCAACATCAATGATGAGGGAGAATCATTGATCGGCTGCCTGCTGCACGCCCCCTATTGGGGATGGAGCCCACAACCCCGGGCATGTGCCCTTGCCTGGAAGCAAACCCGGGACCCTTCAGTCAGCAAGCCGACGCTCTATCCACTGAGCCAAACCAGCGAGGGCCAGACTATGTTCTTTATATTACCATTTAAAGTAATAATATAGGCGTAGAGGTGTATATCTGTAACCGCCTACAGAACCAGCTCAAGTGGCCCTGTCCCGGTCCACGAGGTGCTGACTCGCTTTTCAGAGGAAAAAAGGACCAAAACGGCAAGTCACGCAGCTCACGCATGCGCAGAGGAGAGAACTTGGACCTCCAGCAGAACGGAACCAGAGTCTCACCCCGACCCCCACCCTCCACGGAACCAAAGGACGGGACACAGCCGGAACTTGAACTCCGAAGCCCTTTCAGAAGGAAGGGCCCCCTGTCCCGGGAGATCCAGTGCTGACACCTGTTACCACGAATGGCCACGCTCCCGGCCCTCAGCCCTCCGCACGCCTGTTCCCCTAAACCCGGCACCAGCCACCTGACGCAGGGAGTTTGGGCTTTCGAGCATCAGCTTCTGTTCTCCTGTCCTTTGTAACACAATAGCCAATCTTGCCCAGTGGGCATGGCTCAGTGGTTAAGCATCGACCTATGAACCAGGAGGTCACGGTTCGATTCCCGGTCAGGGCACATACCCGGGTTGTGGGCTCGATCCCCAGTGTGGGGCGTGCAGGAGGCAGCCGATCCGTGATTCCCATTATGAATGTTTCTATCTCTCCTTCTCTGAAATCAACACATATATTTAAAAAACAAACAAGCCATCTTTCTCCCCTGCAACTCTCAGGTGTTTAGTGTTCGGCTCTGCCGGAGCCTGGTGAAGGAACTCTTTCTGGTAAAAATGGATTTGCCAAGCCCAAACGAAAGGATTATTTATCTTTGAATATATATGTATGTATGCATATGTTTATATACACATATAATATCTTACGCACTCTGGTAAATACAACATATATGTAATTCAACGCTGTATATACACTGAGTGGCCAGATTATTATGATATCTGAATGCATTATAATCTGGCCACTCAGTATATATATATATATATATATATATATATATATATATATATATATATAAAATATATATATTAGAGGCTGGGTGCATGAATTTGAGCCTGGCCAGGGGGAGGGGACATGGCGGTTGGCCGGCCTGCCTGCTGGTCGAACTCCTGGTCGAGGGGACAATTTGCATATTAGCCTTTTATTATATAGGATATACACTGAGTGGCCAGATTATTATGCGTTCAGAGATCATCATCATCTGGCCACTCAGTGTGTGTGTGAATACATGAAACTATGTAGATATTATATACAGGGTGTCCCCCCTCCGCAAAATGTATACACATTTGAATAATGATTCATTCCAATGGGTTAAATCTGAAAAGAAAGAAACATCACTTAGCTGTCAGCTGTTAAGAGTGCATGCATTTTGGGGAGACACCTTATAAATGCGTCTGCAAGGAGACCGTATTAGCCACTGGTGCTAAATTACTTCCGGAAAGACAGCTGTGCCAGGAGCCCCGCGTGGCTGGAGGCGCAGCCAAGGTGACTCTGGGAATGTGTCGTCGGCTTTGCAAGGTGGACATGGATGCAGACGGGCCCTGCGGTCCCCATCAGCTCCTGCGGCCAGGGGAACAGGCAGGCTGCGCGCTGTGGCTGGCGGGGGTGCGCTGTGAAGGAGCCCCCCTGCCCACCTCCAATTGCACCTGTTCCCCACTCTCCCGCCTCTGCAGTCTGATGGGAAAAGACACCTGGGAGGAAAAGAGGCCCCCAGGACGCCCCCCCTCGCCAACTCCTCCCCGGAGCCTGTGCCTTCGGCCAGGACTGCTGAGTGCCTTCCTCACAAACACAACGGCTGAGATGCGGGGAATCGGTGGGGCTTGCCATGTGCCCCCGAAGGCCAGGCACCTAGCTGTTCGCCCAACTCGGAGTCGCCTTTCTAGAATCAGAAAGCCTTTTTCGTGTACTTGATGGGACTTTGAAATGTTCGTTCTGAGAACCTAGAAAAGTTATCTCTAGGAGCTGCCCACCGGGAAGCCTGCGCAAAGGGGCCTCTCTGTAAATCCAGTCTCACCACCAAAGGCTCCGGCCTCAGCCCCCGAGGTGCCGAGCGGTGTGAGCCCTGGCACGTGATGTAACCTCTCGGTGGGTGCCTAAGTGCCTTCCTCTGGGCGAGGGCCCCAACGCAATACGACTCTTGTCCTTAGAAGACGGAGAAAAGGGCCACGTGAAAGCACAGTGAGAAGGCGATCATCCGTGGACAAGCCAAAGAAAGCGGCCACAGGAGAAACCAGACCTGCACACACCTCGTGTCCGACTTCCAGCCTGCAGACCTGCGAGAAAACACATTTGTGGTAGCGAAGCCACTGGCTCTGTGGTCTTTCCTTATAGCAGCTTGAGCTGACAAATACAGTCGAGTAGGGGTGAAGGGAGGAGACTGTCAGAAAGTTTCTTTTTACATTTAGGGGGTAATTTGAACTGAAGAGAGAGAGAGAGAGAGAGAGAGAGAGAGAGAGAGAGAGAGAGAGAGAGGAATTAGTGTGTGAGAGATAACCACCCAACCCTAAGGATAGCAGCACAACTGGGAATGGCTCAGAGGCACTGGGTGCTGACTGGGTTGGACAACATCAGGTCACGCATGCCTTGTGAGAGACACTGACGCCGCTGCTCCTCACAATAAATCCAGAAAGAAGGTTCTAGAGATGGGAAAACTGCCGCTTGGAGAGCCCGGCCATCGGCCCAGCTCCCCCAGGAAGGAGGTGCAGGAATTGTGTTCAGAGCGCAGGTCTTTCTGCCCTAAACCCAGCGCGCTCACCCCCGTGGCTGCCTGCTGGTGAGTTCTCCAAAAGCAAGAGGGTTTATGATGCTTGGGAGGGGCCGGGAGAAGGGCCAGCTTCCCGGGGCGGACACGAGAAGGTGCCCAGGGCTGACGGGTTCCGGGAAGCCCCCCTCGGCTCCCCCCATCACACCCCCCCAGGCCACAGGTTCACAGCCTGGTTGTTTTCTAAAACAGTTTTATGTTACAGATGCACAGGCTGCCCGCCCTGGAAGCAGCCAACATTGGCAGAGATGGCCTCATTAGCATTTCAAAGTGTTCACGGGCATGTCCCCCTTTGCCAGGGTGAGAGCCAGGGCGGGACTAAAGGGAGTTTCTCTCTTTTCATGGCGCAGCCCGAGGGGGGGGGTCTTCCCACAGGAAACCCCCCCCCCCAGCCCTCGCTGCGCAGGCTCCCCAGAGCCAGTCCCGAAAGCTGGTCCCACCATGGCTCACGCCTTCCCAACAGGCCCACCGGCTCAGCGCAGGGCATGCCTCACGGGAATGAATGAGAGCACGGTGCTGGTAATTTCATGTTGGTAGATCACAATGAAGTTTAAATGGGGTTGAAGGATAGAGCCAGCACGCCCGCGCAGTAAGGGACAGAGGGTGAACGGTGACGTCAGGACCTGCGCTGTGGGGTAGAGTGGCCACCAGCGCCACGTGGCTGTGGGTCATTTGCAACGTGGCCAAAGCACCTTGAGAAGTGCTGTAAGAGTAAAATATACACTGGATGTCTTTAAAAAAAAAAAAAATATATATATATATATATATATATATATATATATATATATATATATATAATGATTTCAGAGAGGAAGGGAGAGGGAGAGAGAGATAGAAACGTCAATGAAGAGAGAGAATCATGGATCGGCTGCCTCCTGCACGCCCCCAACTGGGGATCAAGCCTGCACCCCGGCATGTGCCCTGACCGGGAATCCAACTGTGACCTCCTGGTTCCTAGGTAGACAGTAAACCACCGAGCCACGCCGGCCGGGCCACACTGGATTTCAAAGACGGAGGACACAAAAAAGAAGGCGGAGGTCTCGCTGTGTTTTCGTATTGATTACACGTTGAAGTGAGACTTTGGATCGATTAGCTTACACGGAGCGTCTTATTAAAACGACTTGCATTTGTTTATTATTTTCTGCTTTTGTGAATGTGGCAACTGGGAGGCTTCCTCGGGCTCTGAATCTTCCCGTTTCGTCGCCTCGTGCACTCTCTCCCCGGCACCTGCCTCCACCTGAAATCCTCTTCCTGGTGTAGATGCTTCCAGATTCCTGCCTCTCTCCTGGGGACAGACACTCTGCCTATCTGATCTGCCGCTTTCCTTTCGGCACCCAGCCCCAGGCACGCGATAAGGGCTCGGCAAATATTTCCAGGCTGCCTGAAGGAGGGGGCAGGGGGGCTCTGCCCTGAAGGCCCCCTGGCCACCAGGCAGAACGGACTGGCCACTGGCTCACTTGTAAGGAAGACTTGACTCAAGACGAGAGGAGAGGGACTGAGCTCAACTCCCAATGCAAAGACCACGGGGCTTTGCAGCCACGGAGCAGGGAGAGGCGTGGTGGGAGGGAAAGGACGAAGATGAGACATCAGGGGTGGGGAGAGTCTTGGTAAACTCACCCACCAAGATCCCCTCCAGGAACAAGCCCAGGTGAGGGCTGAGGGACTGCCATGGACGCTCCAAGAAGCGCGTGTTCGTGTTCGTGTCTGTGATGTGCAGGGCCCGGGGGCGGGGAGCCCGGTGTGCCCTGGCCTAAGGCATCCCTAGCCCTTCTCCTTCTGGACGCCATACAGCCCGACCCTCACCCCCGGCCCCGTGGTCCTAGGTGGTGGCCAGTGACTATAACTGCTCCTAGGCCTGGCACACAGCCTCCCATCCAATCCTGTGCCCTCTCCCCCTCCACTGGTGAAGCGGGAGCATTGTAACACCTGGAGGGGGGGTCCCCGCGGGAAGAGGCGTTGGTCCCTGCAGATCCCTGAGGCAGAGGGTCCCTCCAGGCTCCAGCTCTGCCTGGGTGTCACCTGAAGGAGAACTGCTTGTCTATCACGTGAAGCGTCTGGGAGGTTGGATGTCTCTGTTATAACAGCGAGCACGGCCTTAGCCCGTCCCAGGGCCGATGGGAAGGCGGAGGACCGGGTTGTTAGCTGGGGGGCGGGTGGTAGCGAACGCCTCCCACATTCCCTCTCCATAGCTGCCGGCGAATAGCTGCAGGGTCAGGTGGCCCTGCCGCCTGGATTCCTGGCCGCGTCATCACCGGGCTTCATGCGTTACAAACGGCAAAGCCATTCAAGGCACAGCGGCGCGGGGATTGCAGTGTGCCTCGCGCAGCACGCTGCCCGTGTGACCCAGAGCTTTGGCACGCCAGGAATCCGGGCCTGGGGTGGCTTTCCCAAGGCCTGCATGTCATAGTCTTATCAATAGGGTTTTAAGCCATGAGCCGAACAACCGGTGGTAGAGGAAGTGGCTATAAAATGTCAGCATTGGCCCCCAGGGCAGAGCTGAGGGGGGACCCAGCCTGGGGCTCCAGGCCCTGGGACCAGCTGCCCCTCTTTTTAGGGCAAACGTGAAGACGCCATCCATTCCCACCGCCCCAACAAGCACGGTTTGAAATGTTGGGGGCGGGGGAGGGGAATGTGGACGTGAGGGCTTCCTCCGATGTTTCTAAAAAATGGAGTTTAAAAATGTATAGACTACCCTGACGGGTTTGGCTCAGTGGATAGAGCGTCGGCCTGGGAACTGAAAGGTCCCAGGTTCGATTCCGGTCAAGGGCACATGCCTGGGTTGTGGGCTCAGTCCCCAGTAAGGGGGCGTGCAGGAGGCAGCCGATCCATGATTCTCTCTCATCATGAATGTTTCTATCTCTCTCTCCCTCTTCCTTCCTCTCTGAAATCAATAAAAATATATTTTAAAAAAATGTATAGACCAGCCCCAGCTGGTTTGGTTCAGTGGATAGAGCATCGGCCCACGGATGGAAGAGTCCTGGGTTCGATTCCTGTCAAGGGCATGTACCTTAGTTGCCTTAGTTGCAGGCTCAATCCCTGCCCCTGGTCCAGGTGCCTGTGGGAGGGAGGCAACCAATCTATGTGTCTCTCTCTCTCACATCAATGTTTCTCTCTCCGTGTCTCTCCCCCTCCCTTCCACTCTCTAAACATCAATGGAAAAATATCCTTGGGTGAGGATTAACGAAAAAGAAAAAATGCATAGACTAATCTGGTGGGTGAGGGCATCGGGCGGGGGTGAGGGCCTTTGTCTAGAGGAGAATACCAGCACACAATGGGAGCTGGATAGAAAAATCTCGGGAAATATGTGATCACCTGCAGAGAAATGTGCAGGGTTAGGCATTTCAAGGAGGAGCATCAAGTGTTAATGAGAATAAATGTCAAAGGCCACTATGTATGAATTGATCCTACTTGTGAGGATTCGAATGCTCTATCTTCTTTTTTTAAAAAATATATTTTTATTGATTTCAGAGAGGAAGGGAGAGGGAGAGAGAGATAGAAACATCAATGATGAGAGAGAATCAATCATTGATCGGCTGCCTCCTGCATGCCCCCTACTGGGGATTGAGCCGCAACCCAGGCATGTGCCCTTGACCAGAATCGAACCCAGGACCCTTCAGTCCCCAGGCCGATGCTCTATCCACTGAGCCAAACCCGCCAGGGCAATGCCCTATCTTCTTTAGATGCCATTAATTTTTTATTTTTTATTTTTTATTTTTTTTATGTTTAAGAGATCACGCACACCCACTCCAGGCCACCACCCCATGATGGAGGCTGAATGTGTCCAACACCCCGGCGTCAGGCCCCGGCAGGTGAGCCTCGAGCCCAAGGGGAAGCACCGTCGCCATTTCTGTTTTCAATCATCTCTGGCCTCGATGGGTGTCTACAGAGTTCTGTCAGCAAAGAGTTAAACGAGAAACTGTAAAACATGATAGAAACAATATGAGGCCTACCATCTCGACGGCTGCCAAAACTAGCAAATAATCAAACTCCGACCACAAAACCTCTCCAGATCCACCATGGCACCAGCACCAGCTCCAGAACAAAGCGGTGCAATCTGTTTCCCCACCCTCTCCTCTCCCACTCCTCCCCCGGCCACATGCTGGAGAGGCGCTCGCTCACAGAGTCTCCAGTTGTAAACGGGCTCAGAGCTTCAGTAGAGTAGAAATTCCCACATTGGGGGGAGCGGGGAGATACCACCCCCGGGGGGACGGGTGCCATCAGAATTGGGAAAACGGGCGTTTAAAAGAGTATCTGGTGTAATTGTATGGGGCGGGGGGGGGGGGGGGGGGGCAGGAGAGGTGTTCAGCTTTCCTAGAATGTGACGCCCAAGGAGGCGCTGAAGAGCCCCTGGCTGGGGAAAACGCAGACCTGCTGTCTGCCCACCAGGGAGACTGGTGGAGGGCTCCCCGCGGGGTCTCGGGGTTAAAGAGGTGATGTGCGGATGCTCTCAAAAGAGAACACTGTTTACAGCTGGTCAAGAGTAACCTCCGGCCCCAGCCGGTGTGGCCCAGTGGGTAGAGTGTCAGCTCATGGATGGAAGGGTCCCACGTTTGATTCTGGTCAAGGGCACGCATCTCAGTGGCAGGCTCGATCCCCGGCCCAGGTTGATGTGTGCGGGAGGCAACCCATCCATGGGTCTCTCTCACATCGATGTTTCTCTCTCCCTATCTCTGCCCCTCCCTCCCACTCTCTCTAAAAATCAATGGAAAAATATCCACAGGTGAGGATTAACAAAACAAAAAGAAGACAGTAACCTCTGCTTTTTCCATGTGTAATCCTGCGTCCCCCCTTTCATTCAATCCAGCCGAGACCTATGTGCCACGAGAGCGGGAGGGGGGATGGGGAGGGAGGGGGATGGGGAGGGAGGGGGTTGAGAAGGGAGGAGGGATGGGGAGGGAGGAGGATAGAGAAGGAAGGGGATGGAGAGGGAGGGGGTTGGGAAGGAAGGAGGGATGGGGAGGGAGAGGGTGGGGAGGAAGGGAGGAGGGATAGGGAGGGAGGAGGATAGGGAGGGAGAGGGATGGGGAGGGAGGAGGATAGGGAGGGAGGGGGTTGGGAAGGGAGGGGGTGGGGAGGGAGGGAGGAGGGATAGGGAGGGAGGAGGATAGGGAGGGAGAGGGATGGGGAGGGAGGAGGATAGGGAGGGAGGGGGTTGAGAAGGAAGGGGGTGGGGAGGGAGGGAGAGGGATGGGGAGGGAGGAGGATAGGGAGGGAGGGGGATGGGGAGGGAGGGGTTGGGAAGGGAAGAGGGATTGGGAGGGAGGAGGATAGGGAGGGAGGGGGAGGGGAGGGCGGGGGATGGGGCAGGCAGGCTACATGAGGACCGACCAGCCTTCCGTGTTCCCGTGCGGGGGAGACTCACACGTACGTTGAAGGTGCCCCGTGGTTGCCACTTCTCTATACAGTAGGTCCTCGGGTTACGTCGGTTCCTACAGCGACGTAAAGCGATTTTCGCCGTAAATTGGAACCCACCTACCTAAGCACCTACGTCACTCACTGGAGCACATACACAGCTGTAATGAAGTGAAACAGTAAAAAAATTTAAAAGAAAGATAACAATCCCTGACCTTTACTTGTGGTAAATAAATAATAAAAAACACAAAGCACATATGTACAGACGTCGAAATGATGGAACTTTTTTTTTATAAATAAATGGGAGATGGCGACGTAACATGAAACAATGTACGTCGAGTCCGACGTAACCCGAAGACTGTAGATGCGCAAGGTGTCCTATGAGAGCCAACACCTCGCCGCAACGTGTTGGCAAAAACTTTATTACAAACCATTGTCAGCGACAAAACCTGCGCTGAACTGCAGGCAGTTTCGATCTGCTCTGGGAAAAGATTTGATGGACAAAGAGTATAAATGAGTGGATTCTCTCTTACCTACAGCTGAGTAAAGCCAAGTGATTCTAGAGTTGTGTCATGATGAGCATAGAACTGGTTTCACACAGGGACCTGGAACAGCCCCAGCCCCCAGCCCCCAGCCCGGCACAGAGCAGGCACTGAGGTAGTTTCAGTGAATAATTGAATGAATAGCACCGAAATGGGCTGAACTATTTGCAAGCAATTAAAACATGGGAAAAAAATTTAACACGAAAATGAAAAATATAAAGACCTCGTTGGTTCAGGAATGTCTTGAAAACTAGTAGACATTTTAAATAAACGTTCGGAAGCGTCATTAGATAAAAAATGTCCAGTTGCTAAAATATTGACTGGATCAGCCTGTATTGTGGTTGATGGCAATGGATACTTATAGTTAAGGCAAGGAGCTCACTGGTTTTGTGAGCACCAACCATAGGCTATTGAAGAGGCTGGGAAAAATTTCTGTTGAGTCATACTACGTCATCATCCTGTTGATTTCCTTTCTAGCACTGGTTGTTATGAGAAATTGTTTCGTTTGTTTACTTAATTGTTTATCCCGGGTCTCCCCACTATGGGAGCGCGTGCGCGTGCACACACACACACACACACACACACACACACACCCCTCATACTGATAAACCCCATAAAGACAGCAACATGGCCCGTTCTATTCATCACTTCTCTCCAGCCCTGAATGCAGGCCTGCCACCCAGAAACATTATGTGTATATGTATTTGTTAAATGACTGAGTTAATATCGCGTCGGCTGCCAATTAATTAAAGCGTGTCTTTGCTTACTGCAAAGAGTTTAGAAACCAGGTCCTTAAACCAAACACTTTAAGAACACCCATCACCCCCACCTCCACCCCCATCATCCCACCTCATCCCGAAACCCTTTTCCTTTTTTAATATATTTTATTGATTTTTTTTTTACAGAGAGGAAGGGAGAGGGATAGAGAGTTAGAAACATCGATGAGAGCGAAACATCGATCAGCTGCCTCCTGCACACCCCCTGCTGGGGATGTGCCCACAACTGAGGTACATGCCCTTGACCGGAATCGAACCTGGGACCCTTCAGTCCGCAGGCCGACACTCTATTCACTGAGCCAAACAGGTTAGGGCAACCCTTTTCCTTTTTAGGAACCAAATCTGTAATCCTGTGTGGGCCCTCATTTTGTGGAATTTCCCCTCCCCCTAATAGAGGAGGATGCCTGGGAATTGTAGCCCCAGCCGACTCAGCCTGAGGCTGGGCCTCTGAGCAAGGCCCCCAGCACCTGCCTCCCTGGACACCGGATAGCTCCAGGACGCCAGAGCCCGCACGGTTAACACACGAGACCTGACTACACTGGACTCCGAGGTGGCGCTTCCTTGGAGGGTTTCTCTCCATCTTAAATGGAGGCACCGGTCACGGGAAGGAAGGAGATATTGTGCAACCAGGAGACCACCCTTGCTCACAGCTCAGAGGGGAAAACATAATAATTGGTTGGCATTTATCTTCAATTGCCTAAGACTTCAGATTTAAGCTCAATTTGCTGTGAGAATCGTGTCCAAATCTGGGATAACTCTGTTCCTTTTATTCGGGTTCAATTTTTCTCCTTCTGGTGTTTATGTTTAGCAGTGCCTCAATTAATTTAAATGATAATATCTGCCAGCCTTCTCCCCCACCCCCCCACCCTCCCCCCACCCCAAATTCCGAATTTATGTAGAAAGAGGCCAGCCGCTCTCTTTTTCAGAGTCTTCCACGCATCCAAACTTTCGCAGTCCCACTTTGGGCTCCGAAGACGTTAACGCGAATTAAGCTAATCAAACCCATGCTCGG
Organism: Cnephaeus nilssonii; assembly: GCF_951640355.1. Classification (NCBI taxonomy): domain Eukaryota; kingdom Metazoa; phylum Chordata; class Mammalia; order Chiroptera; family Vespertilionidae; genus Cnephaeus; species Cnephaeus nilssonii. The sequence continues at coordinate 5,303,815 of NC_137091.1, forward strand.
TCATAAGCACAGAAAGGCCCGGAGAACAAGCCGGCTCTATGGGAAACAGATATTATTCCATGAAAATAAAGCGCATTCTCCAGACTTCTTGAACTACTGTTGCATCCAATACACTTATTCTGGAATGCGCTTTGATCTTTTTTTTTTTTTTTTCATTTCATAGACCAAGATGCTGCCATTAGGGGAATGAATTGCTTCCTGTGGGCCGACCTCATTCATATTCCACCCCGGGAGCCAGCCCTCCTCCGACTGCCATGGAGCATCATCCGATGACGATTTTCACTTCAAAATAGAACAGGACCCCCGGCACGTGAGAACCAAATGTGGCCGGAGCTGGCGCCGAGGACCTGGGTCCGGGGGTTAGGAAACTGGAGACGCCAGCAACCTCAGCCGCAGGGGCAGACGCCCTCCTGCATCGGGCAGGCGCGCCCTGGCCCTGGACCACCCCCAGGGCCCTTCAGGAACACATTTTCCTTCACTTCCGTACAAAGCCTCTCTCTCCCCTGCGCGTTTGTTTCACAGGTGGTTTGTTTGTTTGTTTTTCAATATATATAAATATTGAATCCTTACCCAAGCTCACTTTTACCATTGATTTCTAGAGAGAGTGGAAGGGAGGGAGGAGCGGGAGAGAGAGAGAGAGAAACATCGATGTGAGAGAGAAAAACATTGATTGGTTGCCTCTTGCACGCACCCCAACTGGAGCTGGGAAACCCCCAATCGAGGTACACGCCCTTGACTGGGAATCGGACCTGCAACCCTTCGGTCAGCAGGCCGATGCTCTAACCATTGAGCAACCCAGCCAGGGCTCAGGGTTTTATTTTTATGGGAGCTTTACAGCTTTTTCTCCTACCTCTTCTTTTCACCCTTCCCCTCCCTCCACACCTCCCCCTCCCCCCACACACACCTCTGTCCATGTCTTTTGAGCTTCTCTCAAGGCTAGTTTTTGAACATTCACCCTCCACCCAAATGAATGCTAGGCTTGTCAGTGGGCCCACGTGGCCAGAGGTAGCGGCGTGGTGTGTGATGGACGGCGGCTCCTGAAAGCGCCAGGTGTCCTCTGGACCAGCGTCCTCCAGCGTCCCGCCTGCTGCTGGCGATGTCACCAGAAGGAAGTGGGTAAAACTGCTGAGTCACGGTTGCCATCACTCACCAAACGCTCTCTCTCTTATTTTCTGTAACAGCTGCGAAAGCACCAGCCCTCAGAGCCTCCCAACCTGGGAAGCTTCAAGGCAAATCTGTCAGGGACGAGTCTCTCCTCGGCAAGGGGAAATGGCTACATGCTAGTAGTTGAGAGGCCTATGACCCCAGAGGTCAGGGTTCAATTCCCCGTCAGGCCACATGCCTGGGTTGCGGGCTTGATCCCCAGTGTGGAGTGTGCAGGAGGCAGCCGATCCATGATTCTCTCTCATCATGGATGTTTCTATCTCTCTCTCCCTCTCCCTTCCGCTCTGAAATCAATGAAATCTATTTTAAAATATAGCGACATGCCTGATAGAGCATACACGCAGGTACCTGCAGCAGGGGTAACGGGGGAGGCGACAACATGCCGGAGGGGTGGGTGCCGGAGAGCCAGAGCTGTGCTCGGGGCAGGAGTCAGTCTCAGGAGAGGGTCACGGGGGACCCGGACTATAGCCACATTGACTGTGGCCGTCAGGACACAGGCGGCGCAGCCTCGTCTGTGGGTGCCACGGCCCCCATGGGTCGGCTCGGAGCCGCTTGCTCTCTGGACATAAGCCAGAAGCCACCAGCCTGAGCAGGCAGTGGAGAGAGCCGTGCCAACGGGCCAGTGCGGACCCCTTTGCTTACTCAGCACCCTCCAGAGGGGCCTGAGGATGTTACAAATGTCCTGCTCTCCCCCCCCCCCGCCCCCAAACTCCCTCTGAAAATGGTCGCATGCGCGGGGACGCGGCCTTGGCCTCCACGCCCGTCCTCTCCCGTCTTTAATTGCGCTCACAGAGGCCCACCCCGACGGCTCGAAGCATCTCATCGCAGTCACAAAGGCAGAGGAACTGCAGGTTACGGCCGCAATTCAGCCCCCTCTTCCCCCCCTCCCATTGTGCCGGCCACGGCAGCGGGCTGGCAGCCGTCGGGGGTCTTACATATCTCCTACGTGCAGCAAAGTGGGGGAACAATGTGACAAATTATGAACAAGCTCGGAGCCCAGCCTGCGGAATTCTTCCCTTTGTGAGCCTCCGTCACGTGTCAGCTGGGCCGCGGGGCCCAGGGGGGGCGCGGGGGCGGAGGCTCAGCACTGCTAGGACGCACACTTGGGAACTCGGCCTGCACGGTCGCCCTCTCTGTCTGGAAGACTCTCTCTGGCAGGAGGATAGAACTGCGGGACAGTGACACGCTGTTCTTTAAATTCGCTGGAGACTCGCGGTCTCCGCCCCAAGTGTCAGAATAAGCACCGTGCACTTGGCAATGACTGCAGTTCCTTTCCTGGTGAGACTTTGAACTGTTTAACAAAAAATGTCTTTATTGATTTTAGAAAGAGAGGAAGGAGGGCAGAGAGAGAGAGAGAGAGAGAGAGAGAGAGAGAGAGACATCAATGGGTTGCTTCCTGTAAGCACTCCAACCAGCAACCAACGTCCAACCTGGACAAGTGCCTAATTGGGGATCACACCAGTGGATTTTGTTTCCTGGACAAGCGGAGGAATCACTGGCCTCCCAGAGGCACTGAGGGCCCCCCCGAACTGCCCGCTGGTGCCCCCCACACTGCCCGCCGAGCTTTCGTGCTTGCTGCAGGGTTTGGCCGGCTCCCTGGCCAGGGTAGCCAGCCAGTCCCAGTCTGGAAGGAATAAAGATCTCACACCTCATTCCCTCTTGGGGTTCAGAAGCCATTGTCCCGGGTTCACGGGTGGTTTTCGGAAAGGCTGCGGGTCATATACAGGCGGGAAGAGGGTTTTCACTGTAAGACGCGGAACCACTTGGGCCGCGGGCGGGGGCGCGGAGGTGTGAGACGGGCCCCGGACACAGGCGGCTGTTTGTGTAAGCGGCCTGTCTGGAGTGCCAGCGCCGGATCATCACATATCAAAGCCCCAGCTTACCTCATCTGCCTGGTACAGCCCAGGCATGCATGCAGGGGAACAATGGCATCACTATGCCTCCCGGAGCCCGCGACATCGCTGTACCCTTTATAATCGCTGGCAGGAAGATTAATGTTTTGTTAAATATCAGAGCAAGGCCGCGCGGGGGCTTGCGGGCCTGTCCAAACAGCTGGTCTTTAGGCGCCTTCTCTCTCACTTGCTCTTTTTTTGAGGAAATGAACTTGTAGCGTTTCCTCTAATTATGGTGATTTTGGCTTTGGAAGCGGGCCTGTATCTTCACCTTGTTGCACGCACGTGTGCACACACACACACACATCATCACCTCGCTGAGCACACACACACATCACCTTGCTGCAGACACACACACACACACACTCACATAAGTGACAGTTGGGGACAGGTTGATTTAGCTCGGGCATATGGGCAATGTTGTTAAGAGGTGACCTCGCCCCTTTAACCAACGTGAATGATTCATTGCCCGTCACCGTGGCCTGAAGCAGGCGGCTCACGCTTAAGAGAGTGACTTTATTGGGGTCCTCAGGGGGCTCCCTACCAAAGACAGCGACCACCGTTTGCTGCACGTCTGTTATGCTTAGTCCGTGCAGATGTTTCCAACAGCAAACAGTTCCTGACCCAGAAAGAGCAAAATATTTTGGCTTTCCTCGGCTTTCAGCACCTGTTCAAACCCCAGGGTCCCGGGAGCTCCGTGCGCAGATCGGAAGGCCCGGCTGGCATCTGGTTAGAGCCAACCCTGCCGCTCACTGGCAAAGCCACGCCCTCTGGTGCGGTGACCCCGACCTCAAGTGTCAAGGGGAGATGAAGAGGGCAGATCCCGCAGAAGGAGCCACACCTTCGGGCGGAGGCTCACCTGTCTGTCAGTCTGTCTGCACCACCTCAGAAAGGCAGCAAGAAAGTCCACGTCCAGCCTCCATCCTTTCATTCTGCACTCTTTCAGGGCAGCGCCGTGGTTTTTGTTTTTTAAATATTTTTTCAATTGATTTCAGAGAGGAAGGGGGAGAGAGAGACAGAGAGAGAGAGAGAGAGAGAGAGAGAGAGAGAGAGAGAGAAACATCCATGATGAGAGAGAATCATGGATCAGCTGCCTCCTGTACGCCCCCCACTGGGAATGGAGCCCTCAACCCGGGCCTGTGCCCTGACCGGGAATCAAACCCTGACCTCCTGGTTCACAGGTCAGCGCTCAACCACTGAGCCACATGGCCTGGGAGCGCCAGGGATGGAGCACGGGCAGTGTTTGCGGGCCGGTGGTAGATTTTAGAATCTCTTCTGCACTGAATGGGGTGAGGACGCCACTCGGGATGGTGGGGACCAGGGACAGCACTTGGAGGGCCTGGGATCACCCGCAAGGTCTACCAAATGCGGCCAAGGACGCAGCGGGCCCTCCGGCAGGTGTGAAAGGAAGAGGGTCTGTGGGTGTGGCCAAGGCTGGCGGGACCGCTGCTCCAAGGCCTCTGAGCTCCACTCCACACGCGTCACCTGGGCCAAGGGCGCTGAGGTGGCCGACCCCATTTTAAGGAGATTTTCTTATTTGCTTGCTGTTTTTCCATTGCAGCTCAAGGAGGCATCAAAGAGTCCAAGAGACAGCCTGGCACGAAGGCGGGTGTAGGAGAGTCAGTCAGATGGGAAAGGAAGGTGTCCTGACTTCGGGGACTTGTCTCAGCTTCACTGACCTCGGTGACAGTCGGAGCCGTCGGGCCCCAATCCCCACCTGCCTTCCGGCCTCGGCGTGATGAAAGCGGTGATGCGCCAGCTAATCAAGACGTCCGTGCTTCGTGTACGGTGCAGACCCTCAATAGCATGCAGTGAATCCAGAAGTGGCTGCCTGGCTGGGTGGATAGATGGCTGGCTAGCTGGGAGGATGGATGGGTGGATGGATAGATGGATGATTACAGAGATTCAACCTAAGGTAGATTAGACAAGCCATCACTCAGCTATACCAGGATTTGACAAACCATGACCTATAGCCCAAGTCCTCCTGGCCACCTCTTTTTGTAAAAAAGGTTTTATATTGGGACACAGCTATGATTGTTCATGTATGCGCTGCTTTCAAGATAGAAGGCGGATTGGAGGAATTGCTACAGAGGCAAGAGGGCCTGCACGTCTAAACCACAGACCATCTGGCCCTTTGTAGAAGTTCACCAACCCTTGAGCTACACAACTACTAGATTTTCTTCGCTTTTATGTAGTTTCTCCTCTGTTTTTAAAACTTATGTAAGCTCTAGCTGTGTCAGGTCCAACGGTCCTCTGAGCCTAAGACCTACTCACAGATGACAAGGAAGACACATTATTTGAGTTGGAGTGAAAATAAAGGGAGTCTCTCTCTTCAAAGAGAGCAAGGGGGTGGGGGGAGGGGGATGAGAAGGCTGGCCCCGGATCCAGGAGGCTCAAGCTCCCAGCGGCCATCGTATTCTGGATTCATAAGGTCAAACTTTACAGCCTTGTTACTGCCACATGTGATAATCCCTGTCAAAGATATGCTATTTCATCTCTGCATTAAATGAAAAAAAAAAAAAAGGCTTCCGTGTTTTTCTTATAATGTCGGCTACAAAAGAGCAGAATGCCACATAACAATTAAAAAGTAAAAATAGCCTGGCCTGTGTGGCTCAGTGGTTGAGCATCGACCTATAAACCAGGAGGTCACGGTTCAATTCCCGGTCAGGGACCATGCCCAGGTTGTGGGCTTGATCCCTGGTGGAGGGCGTGCAGGAGGCAGCTGATCCATGATTCTCTCCCCTCATTGATGTTTCTCTCTCTCTTTCTCTCTCTCTTTCCCTTTCTCTTGGAAATCAATAAAAATATATTTAAAAAAACAAAAAAATAAAAAGGAAAACTGTATTTCTAAACAGACACAGAATTGCCTGCCAACATGGAAGTTAGCAAACCATAAGGTACTCAGATGGCCAGGAAAAGAGTTCCAGGAGCGGAAGTAAGAACAGGGATTCGAAATCCCTTTACACATAGAAGCGTCTGGGGCTGAGACTAGGGGGAGGCCAAAGGGGTGGCCAGGGTGCAAACTTAAGGAGACATGGCCCTCGGGGTCACGGCAGGGAGGGGCCCGCACCTGAGAAGGAGCTCCTCCTCAAACTTCAGCCCTGGATCCTGTCTCTCTCACTCTCATCCGCACGGAGGCCTCTTGTGGGTTAATAGACTGGTTTACATCTGAAACGTACAGCATAATGCTATAGATAATCATTTTACCTTTAACATTGCCTGTGGGCTTGAAAATCATGACAACTTCGCTGATAAACGAGCTGACAAATTAACACAGAGACAATCTTCAGATTGTGTGCACGCACCCGAGTCTGCGGGCCACTCGCCAGGTTGGAGAGGTAAAGACTGAGAATATCCACAGCTTCTCCCCGCCAGGAGCCGCCAACCCAGATGTGCAGGAAGCGCGCCCATCTGGATGCCCTTCTTGCCTTCAGCTCGGCTGGGAGGCTCGCCGAGACCGCATGCCAGGGTGAGCCGGCACCTGGTGGGCACGGGAAGGGACAGGCCAGCTCCACAGTGAGTCCCAGACCGTCCCAGGCCCCAGCAGGCTCCGGGAGAGGGAGCGCCCAGCAGGCCCCACAGCCGCACACCCTCCCTCCCGCCGCCGGGATATCTGTCTTTGTTCCCAGAGGCATTTATTTGCGCTTTTCTCCGACTGTTTGCATGTCACTGAGAGTTAAAGAAGACATATTGTACGTCCTAAAGAGAAGCCGTAAAAATAATTTAGCTTATTTCTTTCATGTCTGAGTGTATTAATTCTTGCTTACATAAGGAAATACGAAAAAACAAACTGTAAACAAGGAATCACTTGGAATCAGATTATGCATGAATAATGACACACGTTCTCATCTAAGATGTGGGGAGAAATCTAGTTTTACTGCCAGGGGCTTTAAAAAATGTTTTTCTTTTTCAAAGGAAATTACTCAGGATGTAATAAAAACATGTTTTCTGCTCTAAGAGGATTAATTTACCTTTTGTGTCACGAGGAAGTAAATGCAATCAATACCTCAATTCCCCTCTTCCATGCAGAAAGACAATTTCCAAGTCTGAATGCCGGGGTATGGGCATGTCACTCCGATTTCCTAACACAGAGATTCTGTTTCTCCTACGAGTTCTCAGAGGACTTTGGGGTGGGGTGGGGGCAGATGACTCTGTTTCCTTCTGCAACTCTGGACTCTCTCCTCCTTTCATGCACCCCCCTTCTTTCCTGTGATCCCACCCTCTCTCATTAGCACCCAGAGACCGAGAAGCACAAAGGGCTCCACCTGGGGAAAGGGCAAGTGAATCATGGCGGGCTGCAGAGGCAGGGTCTGCCCCATCTCTCACTCCCACGTAGGACCTGGGACTTGTTCCCTAACCTCACCGTCCTTCCATGTCCTCATGTGCAAAAGAGGGGTGCAAAACAGTACCTTCCTGAAGGGGCAAGACTAGGAATGAGCACAGGGGGAGTGCACAGTATCTGGGGGACCACATTTGAGTGAGGCCACCGCTTCCTGACTCATCGCCTTCATGCCTGGATGTAGGCATTCTGTTGAGAAACAACCCTCTCTCCTAATTTCTGTCCTCACCGGGTGCCTCCAGGATATTTGAAAGGGTTCTTCTCCTTACTGCTCTTTTCTTTGGTTTTACTTTTATTGAATCTCAGATCCAAGAGTTGGAAGGATCTTTGAAGATCCATTTCCCCATCCATCCATCCATCCATCCATCCATCCATCCATCCATCTATTCATCCATCCATCCATCCATCCATCTATCCATCCATCCATCCATCCATCCATGCATCCATCCATGCATCCATCCATCCATACATACACCCACTCATCCATTTACCCATCCATTCACCCATCTACCTATTCATCTATCCATCCATGCATCCACCCATCCATTCACCCATATATCCATCCATCCATCCATCCATCCATCCATCCATCCACCCACCCACTCATCCATTTACCCATCCATTCACCCATCTACCTATCCATCTATCCATCCATGCATCCATCCACCCACTCATCCATTTACCCATCCATTCACCCATCTATCTATCCATCTATCCATCCATGCATCCACCCATGCATTCCCCCATCCATCCATCCATTCATCCATCCATCCACTCATCCATTTATCCACCCATTCACCCATCTACCTATCCATCTATCCATCCATGCATCCACCCATCCATTCCCCCATATATCCATCCATCCATCCACCCACCCACTTATCCATTTACCCATCCATTCACCCATATACCTATCCATCTATCCATCCATGCATCCACCCATCCATTCCCCCATATATCCATCCATCCATCCACCCACCCACTTATCCATTTACCCATCCATTCACCCATATACCTATCCATCTATCCATCCATGCATCCACCCATCCATTCCCCCATATATCCATCCATCCATCCATCCATCCATCCATCCATCCACCCACCCACTCATCCTTTTACCTATCCATTCATCCATCTACCTATCCATCCATCCATCCCCCCATATATCCATCCATCCATCCATCCATCCATCCATCCATCCCTCCATCCCCCTCTTTATCTACCTATCCATCCACCCATCCTCCCATACATGCATGCATGCATCCATCCAACAAATATATACTAAACATCCAGTACTTGTCAAGACTGTTCTAGTCTCTGGAAGAGAGATGAGAGTGAAATACACTGTCCTTGTGAGCAAGCAACCTACTTGTCTCTGTTTGACCAAGAATTACAGAATTCTTGGACTAACGTTCTGATTCCTGGGACTGCATCCTCGGGCCTGGTAAACCCAGGTGGTTGGTTGCCCTCATAACAAATGTGATGGAAGGCAAAGCTACCAGGAATGCCTCCAGCTGGGACCTGGCCCGTCTCAGATGTCAGAGCTGGCTCACCAGGGGAAGCGCCATTCAGTGGAGACCAGACAGACTAGCAGACAAAGGACGCCGTGCGGAGGGGAAGGCAGGTCAAGTGCACAGGATGGGATGCAGTTTCTACCAAGACCTGGGGGTAGGGGGAACTGGAAGAAACAGAGACAAGACTGCGGAGGTGAGTAAGGGAGACCTCGAAAACTCCATGGAGGAATCTGTGCTCCACCCGAGGGGCCGTGGGAAGCTTCGGGGCAGTTGAAACAAGGGCGTGGCGACAACTGCTTTACTTATGGAGACAGTACTCTGGCTGTGCTTGGAGAACTGGCCTGAAGTGGGGTGCAAAGACCAGGTGAGAAAGGGCTCGGAGGGAAGCGGATGGTGGCTTGGGCATGGGTCCTGAGCTCTTCTGAAGCAGAAGTGGACAGGACTGGCCAGATGGACTGGAAAGGCTGACTCCCAGCTTCCGGGTGGAAGCCCTTGGTTGCATGATGGGGCCAGGTACTGAGAAGACAGCACCCTACCTGGCCACGGGAGGGGCCGCCCATTCGTTTCAATGCACATAGTATGCTTGAGCCACAATTACGTGTCAGGCACTAGGGGCACATCAACAAAGACAGACAGACAGACAAGTCAAACCACGCATTGCTTCTTTCATTAAAGCATGTTATGTAAGACGAACGCTTTCCACATGGGGTTCCTAGGAGACCCATCTTTCAGTCTTTTCATGAAACATCTCATGACTCAAGGAAGCCCGTAAATGCCATGACGTGTGGCCAAGCGAGTTCAAAGCCCACCTGCCCACTTCCTGGGGACGCGACTCTGGGCAACGTCTCCGTCTTCCTGTGCTTCTATTTCCTCGCGGGCGTAACGGCAACGCCGATCTTCAGGATGGCGGCGAGGATCCGGTGGGACGCTGCACAGGAAGCACTTGGGATCGGGCGTGGCCATGCAGTGGGCTATGGGAGTGTTCCCCTACTTCGCATTTTCATCGAGGTGTAGTTCACACGCACAAAACTGCACGCACTGACGCTGTCCAGTTGGATGGGATTTGACCACTGTCTGCACAGGAGAGGACAGCTTCGTCACCTCCAGAGCCAGGGTGAAGGTGACTGCTAGTGCGGTCATGTCCTCTTCATGGCAAGGCCGTGGGAGTCCGTGGCCTTTAGAATGGTGCTGGGCACGTAATACGTTCTCCACAAATGTGAGCTACTTTCTCCATTATTGTTAGCTCTGAAAGCTGCTGGCTGGGGAGAGTTACTTAGAAGCTCAGAGAAGAAAGAAAGAAAGAAAGAAAGAAAGAAAGAAAGAAAGAAAGGAAGGAAGGAAGGAAGGAAGGAAGGAAGGAAGGAAGGAAGGAAGGAAGGAAGGAAGGAAGGAAGGAAGGAAGGAAGGAGCCACTTTGGGGAGAAAAACAGCTGAAGATTCTTCTGAGAAAGTCTGAGTGTGTGGTCCCGCTGGGCAGCAAAAGGTGAGAGGTCCTCCCCATCCGATCGGCCTCCTGTTGGAGACCCCAGGCCTCTGAACTTGACCCTTCCCCATGGAGATCCACACTCGGAGGGTGACCACCAGGATGCGCAGCAGCAGCCTGCTCGGCGGGGGGCAGACTGCTCGACGGGGGGCCCAGCGTCTCAGAGGGGAAAGCAGCCCCCGGGACAGCCCAGCCAGATCCCCATCAGGAGAGACCCCGCCCCTCGCCCCCCCCCCCCCCCCCCCGTCTCCTGCATCTTGGATGGAGCCGCCAGATCCCTGCCTCCCATCTGCAAACCCAAGTTCATGTTTTTTAAAAAAAAGTCTTGCCAAAAAAAGCCCACAGCGTGGACTCCCAGGAAAACAAACGCTGGAAATAATCCGTGTCGAGGCAGGAGCCCTGCAGCGGCCGGCTGCCCTTCCAGAGAGGCCATCGGCTCACCTTTCGTAAATGTCAGACGTGAGATAAAAAGACAGGCTAACGAGGGCTCATTTCCACAGGAGCGAGCGCGCACCTGCCAATTACCTCGCAGACCACGACCAACGCGCTGTAGGTGCCTGGGCGGCCTCGGGCAGACGCGCAAATGGCTTGGGCTCCCACCATCTGATTTTCTCAGCCTCCTCTGCTATTTCAAAAATAGTTTAAATGGCCCGATGATTCCACATCTGTTCATTCATCCAGCACACATTTGCATAAAACCCACTGTGTATGCAAGGCCCGGGGTCAGGGCTGTGGGGGACCCCAGGAGGCTGTGTTTTGTGAAGAATCAAGGCCCCGGCTCCCCACAAGGTGGGATCTGAATTCTGGCCTCAGCACCCAGCATGTCGATTTATTTATTTTATTTTTAAATATATTTTATTGATTTTTTACAGAGAGGAAGGGAGAGGGATAGAGAGTTAGAAACATCGATGAGAGAGAAACATCGATCAGCTGCCTCCTGCACACCTCCTACTGGGGATGTGCCCGCAACCAAGGTACATGCCCTTGACCGGAATCGAAACTGGGACCTTTCAGTCCGCAGGCCAACGCTCTATCCACTGAGCCAAACCAGTTAGGGCCAAAACGTCGATTTAAATGCCGCAAACCTCCATCGGCTCAGGGACCCAGGTGAAATGACACAGCACCACTGTGCATAACGAATGGTTGTTGGGATTAAGTGAGATAATACGAGTAAAGTGTCTAGCAGGCAGAAATGGGACTTATTATAAAAAAGAAGCAGGTCACCCGGCCAGCGTGGCTCAGTACTTGACCTTGACTTATGACCCAGGAGGTCATGGTTCGATTCCCGGTTGGAGCACAAGCCCAGGGTTGCAGGCTCCATTCCCCAGTGTGGGGCGTGCAGGAGGCAGCCGATCCATGATTCTCTCTCCTCACTGATGTTTCTATCTCTCTTCCTCTCCCCTCCTCTCTGAAATCTATAAAAGTATATTTATTGGTTAAATGAAGCAGGTCAATGAGAAAAAGAAGAAAAGGAGTGAGAAGGACGAGGGGAGGAGGAGAAGGAGGAATGGTGGAGCTGGCGGAGGTGACCTTCAACCTTCAAGAGGGAAATAAGCGAGGATGGAGAGGAAAAGATGAGATCTCTGTCCCATGGACTTGCAGGGACCGTGAGCAAGACAGACATACGGACAAATGACTAGGCTACAGTTGGAGACGAGCAAGGATAGAAAAGCAGGAGACACCTCGAGGCATCTAAATCTTGTCCTAGAGCTGGGAGGCAGAGCTGGGGGGAGAGCAGAACAGGGTGATTGTTTGGGTCCTGGATGGGTGGGCGGGCTGAATAGGCAGAGATGGGTGGGGAAGGCACTCCACAGGGAGGGGGCGGCTGGAGCAAAAGCCTGGACACGACGGGACCTCCCCTTCGTTTTTACGGGGTGAAGAGACCTACCCCACGCCCCCCCCCACCCACCCCCCCCGAACACCTAGCAGGGTTATGTTTGCTGGTGTTTACTAAGAGAGTCCAAGAGAGAAGGGAAACTTGCAGGATGCCCCAGCTGCGTTTGTCTCCCTAGCCTGCTTTTCACGGACCCCCTCCGGGACCAGTCATTCCTGGGACCACGTGGAAGGAGAAGCCCTGCGGGAAGGAAGGCCGGGATGCCCGCCTGGGCTGCGAAGGACTGGCTTAGAGACACGGAAAGCCAGGGCCAGGGGGTAGGGGGGGGGGGGTGCGGGGCCGTATGATGGGACGAGGCCTGGGCTGGTGTCCTGGAGAGGCGGCCGAGCCACCAGAGATGGAGCGAGAGGACAGGAAAGGTCACGGCCGGGACCTTCTGCCGGAATTGGGGACCACTCTGCCTGGGAGACAGGAAATGTGTCTCGATTTTCCTGTTTCTTCTGTTTCTATCATGAAAGGGGGTTCACTATCCATCCAGTGAATGAGGAGGAAAATGGGGGGAAGGCATTCCAACGTAACCAGTTTACGGAAACCATGGAACCCCGCCTGCGCAGACCTCTCTTCCTCCTCCCTTCTCGGCCCCCGCTCTCTCAGCAGGAATCCCAGCTCCTTTTCCAGGATCCTGCCTCAGGGTGGCCCCTCTGCTGAGCTCTCCAAGCTGAACTCATGGTCATTGCACCCCGTCCTTACCCCCTCTCCTGCCCCCCGCAAAACCCACCCGCTGGACCCGGTCATCGCAAACACTGGGTTGAGGTGCAGGAAGAACCAGAAACTGGGCGACTGCTCCCGGCACACCCCTGCCCCGGCTAGTTCCAGCCACCAAGACCCCCACAGCTGCTGGAAAGAGCTCCCCAACCTTTGCACTACCCACCGACCCCCTGATGTGCCAGGATTTCACGAAGGTGTCGAGCTCACTGGGATTTCAATATCAGCCTCTTCTTTCCAACCCTCAGGTGTGGGGTGCTTGGGGTACAGGCACCTTTCTCCTCTCTTCTCTGCCCTCCTGGGGCCTCCCGACCTGGTTGCTGTCTGGCCTCACTCCGGACCACGCCAGGCCCTCCGACAGGCATCACTGTCCCTCCCCTCATTGTTTCTGTCATGGAAGGGGGCTTAATGGTCACCTAATGAATGAGAAGGACACTGGGTGGAAGGCATTCCAACGTAACCAGTTTACAGCAACCAATTCACCCCGAATTCAGGGTAACCTTTCTCCCAAAAGGCTTCTCTGACGTTATGTAAAATTTGAGGTACAGCCCTAGCCGGTTTGGCTCAGTGGATAGAGCGTTGGCCTGTGGACCGAAGGGTCCCGGGTTCGATTGCGGTCAGAGGCATGTACCTCAGTTGCAGGCTCCTCCCCGGCCCGGGCCCTGGTCGGTGCACATGCAGGAGGCAACCCATCGATGTGTCTCTCTCACATCAATGTTTCTGTCCCTCCCTCTCTCTTCCACTCTCCCTAAAAATCAACAGAAAAATATCCTCGGGCAAGGATTAACAAAAAAAAATTGGGGGGCACCAATAGAAGAGGAAAATCTACCAATTCTATTCGGCTGCATCCGAGCCCCAGATGAGAAGGCGTGTGTTGAGACATTCAGGGTCTAACTCCATCCATCAACCGCATCCCGGCCTCGCGGCCTGTCAATCACCCTGCGCAGCCCTTTCCAACACACCCTTCCCGTTCGCCTGCCTCCAGCTGGATAGCGAGGCTGCCCTCCCGCTGGCCTCTGGGGCAGGGTCCTGGCTCCCGGGCACCGTGACTGTCACCCGCCTTTGAGGACCCCGATTTCCCTCCAATCAGGAGCCTCCTGCCGCCCTCCAGGCTGAGCGCAGCTCCACGGGCCCCCGCGTGCGCCTCCTCAGAAACATTGTTCCAAGAATTTTCTTTTTTTTCTTTGCAGCTTGCCATAAAAACATGGGATTATTTTTTTTGAATTTGAAATTCATTTTCAGTCTTCTTTTATAGATCTGTCATTTATACAATGGCTAGGAAACTTTCTAAAATCAGAGCTAATTTATGAACCCCTTCTTTTCAGCATAATGTCATTTCGTACATTAAAATGATAATGACTGGAGAGATCCGATGATGTGTCTCTCGCTCAGGGGGGGTGGGGGGCGTGAGGGGGAGATGGTGGGTGGGGGGCTGGTCTGGCTCTTCTGAAATAAGTCCCAGTGTGCCTGAGCTCAGCCCCCACCCAGGCTTTCATGAAAAGGGGAAAAATGTATTTTTTTACATCCTTGAAGTGAGAATAACATTGAAAAGCAATGTATGCCCTGGGCAAAAGCATGAGACCTTGGTAAGTCGTTAAGGACACACGTGCACATGAAGATGACAAATTGGCCCTGAGCAGTGGTTAGAGCATCAACCTGTGCACCAAGAGTCACAGGTTTGATTCCTGGTCAAGGGCACAGTTCCTGGGTTGCGGGTTCGATCCCTGGCTCCCTTCGGGGTGCATGGGAAAGGCAACCAATCGATGTATCTCTCTCACATCCATGTTTCTCCCTCTCTCCCCCTCCTTCCCTCCCTTCCTCTCTCTCTAAAAAAAAAAAAAAAAAAATCAATGGAAAAATAATCTCAGGTGAGGAATACCCCCCAAAATAATAAAAATAAAAGATTACAAATTGTGCTTTTTACTAAGAGAAGGGGGAGGGGTGTAATCTGAGGTGGTTGAGGGCAATGGAGCCAAGCTGTGGCTCTCAGTCCAAGCTGCACACGAGAGAACCGCTTTGTAGAGCAAAAACACGGAACCCCAGGCCCCGTCCCCTCACTCCAGTTTAATTGATATGGCAAGGGGCCCAGCAACACACATGTTCTTAGTGGTCAGATGGGTGCAATATGCCCACGGGAACCTCAGAAGACGGGCTGTTATAACCCCAGTCGGGGTAGTCGGTACACTGCATAGACTTGGATCATAAGACAAGCTAATGCTTAATTCCTCCTTACACCCTGCAGTTCCAGCTCTTTCCACACGTTGTTTCTTCTCAACAACGTCGGAGGCAGGTATTGCTCTCAGTATCCTTTTCCGCAGATGAAGCAAGCCAGGAAGTGGCTCTGAGCGACCACGGAACTTGCCCGAAGTCCCACAGCCAGGAGTGGACTGGGCGGGATTGGAACCCAAGCAGTCTGGCCCGGGGCCCACGTGCTGCCTGCTGTGCCTGCTGGCTTCCTGGAGGGTCGGCATCGCTGGGTCTAAAGACCCATTCCCTTGCTCAGCTACAAAACGGGGTAAACTGAGCGAGGCGAGCTTCAAGTTCTGTGGCCCTAGGGGCTCCATTTTAAATATATTTTTATTGACTTCAGAGAGGAAGGGGGAGGGGAAGAGAGATGGAGGGGGGCCCAGAGAGAGAGAGTCATTGATCTGTTGCCTCCTGCACACCCCCTACTGGGGATGGAGCTCACAACCCAGGCATGTGCCCTGACCGGGAATCGAACAATGACCTTCTGGTTCATAGGCCGACGCTCAACCACTGAGCCACACCAGCCGGGATAGGGTCTCCATTTTAAAGATGAGCCCCAGAGAAAAGACATTTGCTGCCTCATCCAGCCACAAAGTCAAGCGCAGCCAGGCCTCCTAGCCCCCGTGCAGAATTCATCCCCAATCTCACAGCGAAACAAATTGGACGAAACATCCCCCGGGAAACTAAACCACTTCCCACAAAGATCTCAAGCCCCAGGTTTAAAACCCGAAACCCGTGTGCTTTCCTGTATCTCCCAGGAGACGACTAAAGCGATGTCCAACTCACCCAAATCTCAATCAAGCACCTCTTCTTGGTGGGACCCTGCTCTACGTGCTTCGAGGAGCAGAAGAGGAGAACAAGTGTGGTCTCGTCTTTGCTGATAAATACTCTAGACTGTTACCCATGAGAGAGAAGAGGCTCTCTCTACACCTCGACACCAGGATCCTGGGCGCTCTTCAGCACAGCTCTTGGCCGCTCTCTCCCTAGCTCCTTCCCGGTGGAGAAAGAAAAGTTCTTATTTAAGGCAAGTAAAGGGCGACATTTATTGGAGAGCATGGTCACCGTGTTCAAAGGGCAGTTGACCTTGACCTTGGCCTTGGCCTTCCTGTTCACTCCCTGCCGTGGACAGAGAAACTCCTCCCATTGCCTCCCTCTACGTGAACGCTGAGTGTCTCCTCATGCAGCAGGTCCCCTCACCAAGCCCGGATCCAGGAGACAGTCCGATGTGCTGATTGGACTCTGGGTCCAGGGCTCGGATGTCCGTGAGAGAACCCCTTAGGACGTCAAGAGTCTGAACACACACTCTCACCCCCGATTTCCAGAAACGCTCTGTGAGAGAGCATCCCTCCAGCCACCTGCCCCCTCGCCCTGGTGTGAGTCATCGAGGTGGCTCATGTCACACTGTGATAAGCAGCACTGCCCTCGTTGTGCCCTGTGGTGGCATCGACACACACATGGACATGGGACTGCTGTATCAGGGCCTGCCCTGGACGAAGCCACTTAGCATCTGCTCAGCTCAATGGGGACTCACTTCCAACCAAGCTCAGGGGCTTGGTCTTAGATATTTAGACAAATAACAAGGGGGAAAGTCATTCCTTTTCCTAAGAAAGAAGACTTACAAGGAGGGAGGAGGTGGAGGAGGTAGAAGTGGAAAAAAAGGAAGAGGAGGAGGGAGAAGAAGAACAGGGAAATAAGCGGTTCTTGGCCATCCACCCTCTCCTTAAAAACAACATTTTTATGAGCTAAATGCAAATGAATAAAAATGAATAAAAACATGTGGATTAAATTCCCCTGGAAACACTCATGGGCTTAACGTTTTAAGGGGAAAACAGGCCCAGGGCCAAATGCATTGTGGTCTGGCCGAGCCCAGGGGGAGGTTCTTGGGCTCATGTGCCTCACACACCTGCTCAGCCACCGGGCTGCCCGCCGCCCTCCGCCCCTGCACTCCCGGGAGATCGCACCCAGCGCTGGGAGCCGTGGGCCCTCAGCTGGCTCCGGCCCCTCCCCGCCAACCAGGGCAGATTCCCGCGTGTTCTCATGGCATGGCCAGAGCGTGGGAAGAGGCGGGTTTGGCCGGGCCGGGCGCTTGGCTCCCCACTGTAGCGCCAACTCTGAAGCCAAATGCTCCATCTCTACTCTGAGTTTTTTTAAAAAAGACGGACTCTGAGCAAAGAAGGCATAAAGCCCAGGCTCAGCCCCAGATATACCACCGGGAGACGTAGGAGGCTGGGTACTGGGCCCCTGGCCTGCGTACCTGACAGGAAAGCTTGAAGAACCTGCTTTTCTGTGCGTGGGCACAGGGATGCCTTGAGATCTTACGAGCATCCTAACTGAGGGCCAGCATGTGCCAGGCTCTGTATGGAGAGCCCGACTCTGACCCGCATCCGTTACGCCTCCAAGGGGCTCTCGAATGAGGGTTCTTAGGGTTGAGTAGGAAATTGCTCCCAGAAAGAGGGGGCAGGACAGGAAAGAACCTAAGCTATCGGATGACGTCAGGTAAAGACCAGCTCCAGGCTGAGCCTGCAGAGAGAAGCCTGAGAGCGTGCACCCACAGGCACCCAGGGACCTGGGCTTCCACACACTTGCCACAGGGGGTGCAAATACCCAGCAACCACCAGCTCGCTGCCTTTTGGGGGTGAAGTAGCTCTGCAGCCTGAGGGTGGTTGTCACGAGAGAGAATCTGGGGGGAGGAGAGTGGGGGAGCTACACCACACATGGTAGCCCATCCCGTGGGCCAGGCGCAGGCGGCCAAGTTTAAGAACACGTTCCCTCCCAGGTGCTCTGCTGCTGAGAAACCAGCACCCACAAACGTGAAGCAAACGCGAAAGCCCCAGGAGACCTTGGACAAGCTCGGGTGAGTGGACAAGGGGTCCCCTCGGGACGCACGCTTCGGGGATTTCACGGAGAGGCAAGGGCCCATCGCATAGGACACAGGGTTCCAAATGAATGTTTTCTGTCTCCTTGGCATTACATTTCTTCCCGACCTTTTGGGAGGGCAGCTTCGTGGCATAACTTCCTGTTGCTGCCACGTTCCACTTGGAGCATGCAACTGTTACCTCTCCCACTCCCTCCACCTCGATGCTTCCCCTTCAAGGCACTTACACTGAGTGGCTAGATTATTATAATCTCTGATCGCATAATAATCTGGCCACTCAGTGTATATCCTATATAATAAAAGGCTAATATGCATATTGTCCCCTCGACCAGGAGTTCGACCAGCAGGCAGGCCGGCCAACCGCCCATGTCCCCTCCCCCTGGCCAGGCTGGCTGGAACCCACCCATGCATGAATTCATGCACCGGGCCTCTAATTATATATACACACACACACACACACACACACACACACACACACACACACTGAGTGGCCAGATTATTAAGCGTTCAGAGATCATAATAACCTGGCCACTCAGTGTATATTCGGCCTTTCTGATGATCACACAGATCCTGCTTGTCTGTCTCTGCTGCTGGCCATGAGTTTCTGGAGGGTAAAGACCACACCTAGAGACCCACACAGGCAGTGGGGGGCAGGGAGGATCTTCACAGGCTCGGAGCAGGTCGTCCAGGTTTGCGGGTTGTAAACTACCCACTGTCCGAAGCTGTACTGTGACAGTTCCCTGTAGACAGACGGCTCCCAGCATTCCATTCCCCTGGATTCCTTAGAGTAATCAGCGGAGAAATCCCTCAGTGATCAATCCTAATTCCTTAGGTCATGAATCATCCAAGTATTTACTGAGCATCTAGTGAGTGCCCATCTTGGCCCTGGGAAGGTTACAAAGTGGTATAAACACACAGTTCCAGCTCCCTGGGTTCTTCAGCTGTATGGGAGAAGCAATGTTGAACGCACATGAATCGAGAAAAAGGATAATATGACAATATAATCAAGTGTTATATTATCAAAGCCACCAAAACCCCAATAGGAGGGAATGCATCAAAAGTTCATGGTGAGGTACAGACCTTAAAAGTAAAAGGAGTTAGCCCTAGCAGGTGTGGCTCAGTGGATAGAGCTTTGGCCTGTGGGCGGAAGGGTCTCAGGTTCGACTCCAGGCAAGGGCACGTACCTCGGTTGCAAGCTGGATCACTGGCCCTGGTCGGGGCATATGGGAGAGGCAACCAATTGATGTGTCTCTTTCACATCAATGTTTCTCTCCATTTCTCCCCCTCCCTTCCACTCTCTCTAAAAACTCAATGGGAAAAGGAAAAAAAAAATTCAATGGAAAAATATCCTCGAGCGAGGATTAACAACAAAGGAAAAGGAAAAGGAGTGAGAGCGGGTTTCAACACATGTCAGCCCTGATCCGCTGGTAGTAATTACCTAAGAATCATCTCCAACACGTCTTAGCCCAAATCCGAGCTGCGTCCATGTCCAAGTTGATAAGCAATGTCTATCGGGGCAAGAAATGACGGGAGGGCGCCGAGTGCGGCGAATTTCGCATCCCTGCCAGCAGCGTTCACGTCTCGGCAAGAATAACTCAGTGGAGGAGAGCTGTTCAACCCAGCTACCCAAGGTGAACCCAATGCCAATTTTTTAAAAAATTTCATTTCCTCGGAATGAGCTGGCCTCTTCCCAGAATGCAACATTCTCGTCACTCACCCAGCTCCAAGCTTCTCTTTCCAAACAAATTGGGAGCGCTCCTTTCCAAACAAAGTTGCTGAGTCAGATCTCCTCCTGGCCAGCACATGCATCTAAATTTACCCGGACGGAGGGACAGAGGGACGGAGAACTTGCAGAAAAGCAGGCGAGGGGAGGGGAAGCGGGTCTGAGCGCAAGGTCGGTGGAGAGAGGCAGTCAGAGCGGCCCCACGGCTCAGGCTCACCGGCGAGACCAGAACGCTGTCTGTACACACTCGGTGACGGCTGTTTCGGGAAATTAATCATGTCATCCCCAGGCGGGGCTGTGCCTGGGCTGCGGAAGGAAACGGGAGTTGTAACGTGTGGGAACCAGAAGTCTGGATTTGTCCGCTCAGAAGCGTTGGGTTCTGGCGCCACAGGGACCACTTCTGGGAAGCCGTGAGCATCACTGAGGTCTCAGCCGCCCGACCGAGACGCAGCACCAGTTACTGTGAGGCTCGCCACCGGGGCCCTCTTTCTTGGTGAGAGTGCCCTGAATGTATTCCGGGTCACCACTCTCCCTCAATTTCAGGCATCTAACTTAATATATATATATAAAATGATTTCAAAGAGGAAGGGACAGGGAGAGAGAGATGGAAACATCAATGATGAGAAAGAATCATTGATCAGCTGCCTCCTGCATGCCCCCTACTGGGGATCGAGCCCACAACCCGGACATATGTCCTTGATGGGAATTGAACCCAGGACCCTTCAGTCTGCAGGCTGATGCTCTATCCACTGAGCCCGACCAGCAAGCACCTCAGGCATCTCCTTTGAGGGCGGTTGACCAGCCCCATTTCCAGCACCTAGGAACGGCCTGTGAATGGCTTACACATTCTTTGGGTGGTGGGCTAAAAGCTGGGCACACACAGAGGTGTGCTAGTGAATGTTTAACAACGGGCTCTGTGAATAGTAAGAGTGTTGATTTGTAGCACGTGAGCATGCCTGTGGTGTAAATACTCCCACTGCGGCTGGTTTTGAGCCACCAACAACGCGATGTCCCTGAACTTGGAGCTGGGCAGAGATTCCCACCAGGGGAGCTGGCCCCAGCTCACCACCGCCACCGTCCACGGAAAGTAAAACCCCAGCTGGGTGAGCAGGGCCGCGAGGCCTCCGCTCGGCTCGGTTTCACCTGGATGTAAAGCTCGGGACTCGTAGAACCATCTGCTGCAAAGAGCACCGCCGGGTCTGGAGCTCTGGGTCAGGTCTCCCGAGTCTGGGATCACTGCATGCCTAACCCATTTCTACCTCCAAATTCACTTTTTCTTTTTTCTTTTTTCTTTTTTTTTTTTTTTTTGGCCTGAGCCATTTTGAATCAGGTTTTAAGTCACTTATAAACAAGTAGAAAGCCAACCACACACTTATGTCCCATGGGTGACATTTTAGCAGCCTCCTTCCCTGATTCCTTGAGGAGTCCCTGTCCACACCTGGGTAGGTGTGTTTGTACAGGTGTGTTTGTACAGGTACCTACCCCTAGTCCAAAGCCACTTGGAATTGCCTATCAGTCGAAGTTGGTGTCTGTTATGAACAACAGGATCTTCGCCAATACATGAGGGCTTAGCCTTAGGGATTCCCAAGTCCTGTTTTTCACACACACCCAAAGGGATGATTATCTATTGGTTTGGGGGTTGTATCTGTTACCCACTGCCACAATAATGCTGTGTAATAAAAACCCACAAAACCTCTGTGCCATACGATAATAAACATTTGCTGAGCTAAAAAATCCACAGGATGGAATTGATCTGGATTGGGCTCGGCCAATCTTGGGTGGGCTCACACGTTGGGCGGCGACTGGCAGATGACCCATCTAAGAACGGTCTTCCGCCGAGATGAGTGGAGTGGATCCAGTCTATTTCCTGAGTCTCTCGTCATCCATCACGAACACATTCTTATGTGGCCACGGGAGAAGGTTAGAAGGTCACATGTCCCATTGCACCAGAGGTAGTCAAGCCTCATGGTTGCTAACATCTCATTGGCCAAAGCAAGTCAGATGGCAGATTCCAGGCTCAGCATGAGAGAGCATGACCAAGTTCCATGGCAACGCATGGGGATGGAGAGCCGGGCCCCTTCACATAACCAATCCACCATGAGGGCTATACAACCCGCCACCTTAAAAGGCATGGGCAAGGACTCATAGATTCAGTCATGTGATCTACTCCACACCCTTCCAGAGCTCTCTCCGAGCCTCCAACACCAATGGGAAGAGAGGCTAGGTTGTGTTTTTCTAAGGGAGCGAGCTGAGCAGCCAGCATTTTCCCAAGCCTGTCCCGCTCTATCCAGAATAAAGACCCGGGCAATAGGCCATGCTTGGATGCCTCAGACCATCTGCCAACCAAAACAGAAAGGAAAGAAAAAAAGTTAATTATGAATGGTGTCTTCCCATGCTAATCATTTATTGTAGAGGATGCATCCAGCTTGTTTAGAATCGCTGTCGCCTAAGGGTGGTGCTGGATAACTTGTCTGATTACAGGATACAGAGCTCTTCTTAATAGGCCTCAGCGGAGTCGGAGAGGGGCAGACATTAAAGAGGCCATTGCCCTTTAGGTATGCAAACACCTCCCCGAACAAGAGACCACCATACGCTAGGCCAGGATGGAACACACCCTCTTCTCTTTCCACCTGAAAGTATGTACCAGGGGAGGAGCAAGCTCCGCGGCAGGTGTCCACACAGATGTGAATGGTCCGTAATGGAAACGATGCGGGTGCCAGGAACACCCCTGAGGCTTCAAGCTGAACGGACTCCCCGGGCAGCCCCGCGGTGAGCGCTGGGGTGCTGCGTGGACCTCTGGGGAAGGGGTCACTGCTGACTTTGGGGTAACTTGACTCTGCCTCGTTGAGCTAAAATTTGTTTGTATCCCATTGGTCTTCTCGTTTCTGAAGCCAGAATTTCCACGTCCACATCTGGCAGGGAGGGCAGTCGGAAAGGCGGACCAAATGCATTTCAAAGGCAGTAAAAATCGTAGAAGGACACGGATTCATTTCTTCTTCTTGGGCACACGCAGATTCACACACACACACACAGCAAACAGACATGGACACACACATGTATGCAGAATGTCCTGCTCTCATAAATATGTTTCCTCTTAACATGTTTCTAGGTGCTTCGCAGAGATGTGTTATTCCACGTGGGACTTCAGGGGGTTTCCCTTCTGTGGGGAGCAGGGATCTCACAGGGAGCTGTCTTCCCAACCTGCTCACAGGGGCTCAGAACATCAAGGAGATGACGTGAGCGTTGACTGGGGGGCAATTGGATCACAGAACCCCCAGGGGGCCCCAATCCCTCAGGTCTAGGTCTGCCATTACCTGGTTCTGTGGGACCAGGGACCAGTTCCCTCTCCTAACCCTCCAGCTAAATTAAAGGGGGTCGCTCGGCTGATCTAACTGTGCCAACGGCGCGTCACCAAGAGCGATCAGGCCGCTGCATCTAAACAGGAATTGCTTTAGGTCACTCTGACTCTTAAAGGAAACGGGAAACTCTTTCGAATGTGGCCTGCTACGATTCCTGATCCCTCCCAGCGGCCGGCGGAGTCCACGCTATAGGACGTTTGCCACGGGGGTCACTCAGAAAGCTGAGACAGATCCATCCCCGTCGCCGAAAGGCCGCTTCCCGGCCCCACGTTCCCCACGCGAACCCTCAGCGAGCGCACAGATCGATGGGCAGATACGCGATGAAGCCAGCCTTATAAAACGTTAACGAGAGACTGATGTGGGTATACAGTGTTACCATGAAATGCTTTCAACGCTGCTATCTGCTTGGCAATCTTCATAATAAAACATTGGAAAACATAAGCCTCACCGTCAGCAGTTTAAGGGCTCAAGTCCTTGTGGAACACAATTCGGGGTTCGGGGTTGCCGGGGTCCCCTTGCTCAGGCCGCACCGCGTCATCCCATTTGCTAGATTGTCACTTGGAAGGTGGCTCCTCCCAAGAGCCATTGCCAGAGGCTCTCTGGTCAGGTGGGTGGGAGGTATTCCAGAGGCGTTGCAAAATGCGAAGTGCCAAGAGCAAAGGAAATGCCAGCGGCCACACACTTGCCCAGGGGTGACGTCCCTCGGGCCCAGGACAGAGGCAGATGAGGACATGAAAGAGTCAGGATTTGAATCTGGCTCATTGGACTCCAACTCTTGCATTCTCGGTCTAAGAATAACAGCGAACACTTTCTTGAGTCTCCCCACGTGCCCAGCTCTGTTGTTAATGCCCTTCACGTGCCAACTCATATTCCTCCTCATCGCAACTTCATGAAGTAGGAACTACGCTGAGGATCATCGTTCTATAGGAGAACATCGGGGCTGAGAGAGGTCGGTGAGCTCGCCCACAGTCACACAGCGAGAAGGCCAACCGCGTCACGGTCCCACGGCGTCTGAGCCCCAGGAAAGGTGTGCGCTTATACACACCCTATTGGTTCTCTTTCTCCAGAGCGCCCTGCCTGACCCACTTCCCTACGCGTCTCTAGGAATCTCTTAGGATAAACTCCTACATTACTTGTGCTTGAGTCCTGGTCTCAGGACCTGTCTCTGGGGCCACCTAAATGAGGCAGACCCGAGCATCTCCCTGAGAGAAGGTGTGTGGTTCTGGGTGGGAGGGGCCTTGTGTAAAAACGGAAAAAGGTAATAATTGAGCACTTCCTAGGCCCCTGTCACACGTGGCTCGGCCGTGTGTGCGTGCACCCATCAAGCCTCGCTGTCACCCGGCACGTGCGGGGACACGGCTGCCACCCCCACGTATAGGTGAGAGGAGTGAGCCCTAGGGGTTAAGATGGGGTTAAACCGAAAAAGCGGCTGCTCCCAGGCTTGCATCCTACACCGCTCTTCTCTCGCGCCCCACGTTCATTATCTAGAGGAGGCCATGGGGACGCGGCCCGCACTGTAGGCCGCACCTTTCTCCCGGAGGCTCGCCGTGCACAGAATCGAGGTGGGACTGATGGAGCGGGAATCCACGTCTGGGTCAGCTTTTCCTACAAGAGGCCGGCCGACCTGTCTGCTGCTGGGGACGAAAAGTGTGTGTTGGAAGCCATAAAATAAAATTAAAAAATAGAGGGAAGAGAAGGGGGTGGTAGTCAGGTCGCCGAAGGTAACAAAGCAGGACTTCAGGAGTCCGCTTGGAAAGCAAACAGCTTTTGCAAAGCAACATGTTGATGCGTTGAGTGCAAATGAATCAGGAGTAACGAGAAACACATGGGCTAAATTTTCCTTAAAATATACGAGTTTAAAAATTAAGAGGAAAAAAAGCGCTTGGGGAAAATGTGTTTTAAGTTTCAGACAAACTAAAAACATTCGCACAAACGGATCAAGATAGTTGTTGAGCCCACAAAATGACGAGTTCGGTCCATCCGGGCAGATAGCGCGATAAAGAGACAGATGAACAGTGGAGGGACACGGGGACCGGCCCGGGGCGGCGCTGTCGGACAGATCTGGGCTCCCAGACAGCCGTACACTGGGGATGTAGAGCGATATTGCTTTTCTTTCATTTATTTTTCCAAGGAGCGCGGGGCACTGCGCTCTGAATGGGACACTAATGAATAAATAATAGTCGCTGGAAAGCCGTTTGTTGAGAACACAACATGTATCTGGTGTTGTTTGAAGAGCCCTTCAAAATCTGTAGGAGCAACAGGGTCAAGAAACAAGGAAGACGAACGGGGATTCGGAAGCTGGCAGAACGCACGAGCCAAAAGGACTCACGCTGGTGCCGGCTTCTGGGTGGCAAAAATGACATGTGTCCACAGGGACCATGGAGGCCAAAACCCCCACCACCAGCAGGGCCGTCCAGCCAGGCTTCCTGCTGAGAACTCAACCAGGGGCTCTGATCCCATACGCACCAGGGGGGTCAGCACTAGCACCTCCCCATCTCCATGGCAACGGGAAGCAGTGACACTCCCCACTGGTTTCCATTGGCACTCTCAGAAACAACCAAAGTTCCATTTAAAATCTTATATAATAAAAGCCTAATATGCTAAGTGTCCAGTTGACCAGTCAGCCATTCAACCAATCAAAGTGCAATATGCTAATTATATGCTAAGGCTGCTCAACCACTCGCTATGACGTGCACTGACCACCATGGGGCAGACGCTCCAACCAGTAGGTTAGCTTGCTGCTGGGGTCCAGCAGATCGGGACTGAGCAAGACAGGCTGAACATGCCCAGGAGCCCTCCCATGGTCCCTCCCTGGCTAGCCAACCTCCTGCGTCCCTCCCCAGCCCCGATCATGCACCGGTGGGGTCCCTTGGCCTGACCTGTGCCCTTTCTCAATCCGGGAACCCTCAGAAGATGTTGGACAGCCGGTTTCAGCCAGATCCCACAGGCCAGCCCGAGAGACCCCACTGGTGCATGAATTTGTGCACCAGGCCTCTAGTATATACATATATTTGTATTGATTTCAGAGAGGAAGGGAAAGGGAGAGAGAGAGAGAAACATCAATGATGAGAGAGAATCATTGATCTACTGCCTCCTGCACACACCATACTGGGGGATAGAGCCTGGAACCCAGGCATGTGCCCTGACCGAGAATCAAACCGTGAACTCCTGGTTCATAGGTTGACGCTGCTCAACTACTGAGCCACACCGAAGAGCGTGTGACGTTCAAGTTAAAAGTGTAAATACTTCATCACAAGGGAAATTAGTCAAGCACTCTGAAAGTGTTTTCACTCTTAATGTGGTATTCAGGGAGATATTAGAATAAGTTTAATCAATTTATCAGTCATTGTTTTTATCAATGTTTTTATATCATGTCTGTGTTGTTTTTATATTATGTTGTTATTGTTTATTTATTAACCAATTTACATATTATTTTCATATACATTTTACTAATTTTTCTTTCACCTCTGCCACTTCTATTATAGAGAAAGGGCGAAGAGCGATAGGAAATATTTTGTATTTTAATTTTATAACACTATATATCTGTACTGTTTTGACATGCAGGTTCTTGCAGCGATGTAATTACCGCACGGATCTTTCTTCTAATGGATTTCCTTTAAGAAGTCGTTCTGTGGTCCAGGTCATTGGAGAAGCGCGCTGTTAAACATCGCACACTGTGTTCCTTTTGTGGGCATTCTCCTGGTCCCTTTTACCGGCTTGTTTAAGAGCCTGGGAGTCTTGCAAGGGGGTGCAGCTTGGAGCTCTCTCCATCTTTACTTGATCTCAGATCCCTTCTATGGGGGCTGTGTCCAGGGCTCAGGATGTTCAAACACCTGGAGAGGGCGGGGTCAGCAACACCGACCCAGCAGCCAATCATGTCTCCTGCTCGGTTCTTGCGAGGAAAACTTTCATCTGATTATCATTTGTGGTGGCTTTTTGTTTTGTCACCTCTGGTTCCGAGACTGTCTGCACCCCTGGGTCATCGAGGCGTCGTGAAAAGCAACAACAATAGCCCTGACTGGCGTGGCTCAGTGGTTAGAGCGTCAACCTGTACCCTGAAGGGTCACAGGTTCGACTCCCAGTCAAGGGCAAGTACCTGGGTTGCGGGTTCAATCCCCAGGCCCGGTCAGGGTGCATGGGGGAGGCAACCGATGGATGTGTCTCCCTCACATCCATGTTTCTCTCTCTCTCCCCAACCCCCTCCTGCCTTCCCACTCTAAAAACCAATGGAAAACATATCCTTGGGTGAGGATTAACAATAACAGTCACTGAAATTCCGGAGCCCCATCTCAGATCTCCAGGGAGAGCCGCCTGTGAGTCTGTGCTTTCAAAACCCTCCGCTGGGGAGCTTGGGGCCCCCAACCTGGGGCAGCTGACCAGGGCCACCCACACCCGGAGCCACTCCTGGGCCCCGAAGCTTTAAGACCGTCTCCATCTCCTTTTCCTCGGACTTCACAGCCCTTGCCGTGTCCCTAAGCGCAGGTCTAGCCTGTGACGCTACCAGCCCGGAGGGAAGTTTGAAACCTGCGGAGAAAGACGTATTTTCTTTCCACTCTCCAGACTTGAGCAAGGGCAATCACTGGCTTTCCCTAAACCCATTAATTCTATATTTAGGAAACTAAAAGGGGAGGGAGGGGAAAGCACACACCAGCCACAACCTCACACACGACGGAAAAGATTGTGGATTCCCAGTGGCGATGTTGGCAAAATGCAGCATGAGCGCGAGGCCTTTCGTGGGGCGGGGCCCCTCTCCTGCTGGGTTTTTCTCCCCCAAAGCAGGCGAGTTCATTTATCTTGGACCCACACCCCGGCAGGCAGAGTGGGGACCTGGTCCCTCCATCCCCACCAGAGGCCATGCGAGCCGGACAGGCCAAGTCCACGTATGCCTGTGAGCGGCTTTAAAAGGTTTTGGTTAGCTCCGATTTTATTAGAATGAAAGCTTTTCACAAGTAAGAGGTTTTATGGGAGTTATTTTTAAAGTAATGTGTTTTTATTGGTTTCTGGTAAGATCAGTGAAATCACATGGCATTTTTTTAAAAAGAATTTTAAACCAAAAAAAGATGTTCCGACAACTTGCCCGAAACACAAAAGCCAAGCAAGTCAGAAGGAGACGTTTGAACACAAGGGGGTTCATGACAAGATGAAACCGGTTCGGACAAAGCCGAAGGAAGCGGGGTGAGGAGGACGTCACGCTGGGACAAAGAGGAGCTCGGGGCGCCCACATATTGAGGTGCAAGTACTTGCTTCTCCCTCTGACTCTGTGGCCCCCGCAGATATGGGATCGCTGTTTGTTGTACATGAGCATTCTCATGAGGAAAGAGAACATATTCCTAGTCACCAAGACCTCAAAAGAATAATCACACACACACACAAACTCACACACACACACACACACACACACACACACACACCAACTGAGTGGTGGGGATATCAGACCCACAGATCACAGACGATCCAGAGTAGAATTCTACCTTCTCCTGCTCTTTGCCTTTGTCTCCTTCATTTTTATTGTCTTTTTATTGATTTTAGAGTAAAATATGCTCAGGGCAAATGACGTAGGCATGTCTAATGCAACCTGTAAAAGAAAAGATACCCTCTTCCTTCGGGTGAGAAAACTAGGGGGGGCGGGAGAGAGAGAGAGAGGCAGAAAAGGAAGAGAGAGAGAGAGAGGAGAGAGAGAGGCAGAGAAGGAAGAGAGAGAGAGAAGGAGAGAAGGAAGAGAGAGAGAGAGAGAGAGAGAGAGAGAGAGAGAGAGAGAGAGAAGGAGAGAGAGAGGCAGAGAAGGAAGAGAGAGAGAGAGGCAGAGAAGGAAGAGAGAGAGAGAGGCAGAGAAGGAAGAGAGAGAGAGAGAGAAGGAGAGAGAGAGAGAGGCAGAGAAGGAAGAGAGAGAGAGAAGGAGGGAGAGAGAGAGGCAGAGAAGGAAGAGCGAGCGAGAGAGAGAGAGAGGCAGAGAAGAAAGAGAGAGAGAGAGAGGATGACTTTCCATAGGTCCCATATAGGACCAGAAACCGCGGATATTTCAATAGCTCTTCACCACGGTATAACCTTAATATGCACTTCCTCCACACACATATGCACACGTGTGCTATTAACTTGTGTTCCACCTCCCTAAGATGCACACGTCTGTGCACATGCTCTCCCTCCGCAACACACACACTGGGGAGGAAACTTCATGAAGGCGGGCAAGACCCGTGTCTTTCTGAGACGGCCCCGGATAGCGAGTGCCCGCACTCACGCCCAGGAGGGGATCCCCTGCAACCTGGAAATACCACGGGTGCCACCCAGACCCTCTTGGTCCCTGAGACACGGCGTTCCTGGGTACCAGGCGGCCACCCGCCTTGCACACGGATGAGAAAGAGAGAAGTCGAGCCTCTGGTTGCCACTGCTTGGGGACCCTTAAATGGACCAAAGATTAAGCTGTGCTCAATATACTGACCACCTCCTTCGAAAGGGCCCTGCCTCTAAGTGCACATGCCTTTGGGGCAATGGAACTTTCCAGCATTTTCCCTTCTTGCTGGGTTGATTTCCAAGAGGTCATTAACGGTGCTCACTCAATATGTTTGTCGCTCCACCTCCTATGCACATAGTAGGTCTGCACTTTCTCGCTTCCTGGGGTTGGATGAAGCCTCACATGACGAGTTCCCACCAATGAATCGTGAGGGGGAATAACGTGCGTCACTCCCCATCTGGAGAGTGTAACTGCTAACATTAGCATCTTCAGAGACCTGGTTTCCCCGCCCTGGCTCCCAGCCACCCTGGGGGTGTCCGTGTGCACCCCAGAGCATGGAGCAAGGGGACAAAGCCCTTCTGGGGGACACTCCAGAGTCCACAAACTCATTCCTCTGTCCCCCAGGTCCCTGGCCCTGCAGCGCCCACCTCCTGGTGTCCAGAGATGGGCTGAATCGATGGCCAGGGCGCAGGCCAGTGGGCCTGACGTCCCTGCGCCTGCCTTCTGCCTGCCTCGGAGAAGTCCGGGGGCCAGGGGGCACAGGAGGGCAAAACAGAAAGCTCCCACCTCCCCCCTGAAGACAGCAGGGAGAGGGCGTCTCTGGGAAGGAATGTGAGTGGATGCCCCCGGGCCTGAGCTGGCCCCAGCAACACCAGCTTCCCGCAGGGAGAGGGCAGCGGTCCGGCCGGCGTGAAGGTTGTGGGAAATGGCCGTGCGGCATCCCAGAGGCTCTCTCCTCCCGCTCCCGGCCGCTGCGGCGCTCGGTGCCCGGGCTGGCGACCCTGTGCTGAGGCCTGCAGGAGGAAATGAGGCCGCCTCCGGGAAGCCCCCCAACCCCCCACCCACCAGCCACACTGCTCCCGCCTGCTCCCCGCAGCCCACCTGCTGGTCTCACCACCCCATTGTCCTTCGTGTGAAATGGGACAGGGCGCGGGAGCGATTTCTGGGCTCCTGATAGCGAGGAACCAAGCGCATAGGCCATTGTGTTTATTTATCTCTTTTGCTAATCCTCACCTGAGGACACTTTTCCATTGATTTTTAGGGAGAGTCGAATAGAGAGGGAGAGACAGAGAGAAACATCGATGTGAGAGAAACACATCGATGGGTTGCCTCGTGCATGTGCCCCAACCAGGACCTGGACCGAAGAGGAGCCTGCAACTGAGGTCCGTGCCCTTGGCCGGAATCGAACCCGGGACCCTTGGGTCTGCAGACCGACGCTCTATCCACTGAGCCAAACCGGCCAGGGCTGTAATGCCATTTTAAAGCTGCCAGTGGATTTCTCGCTCACCAGGGTAGAGGGGACACACGCGTTTATCTTCCCCTTCTACTAGGAGCACGAGTCGATTCTAAGAGTGCTGCAACCGGAGGGAGGCCTTCCGCAGAAAGAGACTCTGAGGGGTCCCGGGAATAGGGAACGTCTCCGGGACCCTCCTGAGCATCCGTCATGGAGGGGCGCTGGGGTCCAGAGCACCGGGAGGAGCCTGCGTTGGGGGTGCCTCCCTCTTGGCTGAGCCCTGGGGCAACTAGAAGCTGGATGCCTGAGGGAAAGCAGAGGTGGGGGCAGGAGCCGGTGGTGACTGGCAGTCGGTCCTGTGAGGCCCCCTCCCACCCTCCTCTCAGCACAGGGAGGGACTGATGGCTCCCACGTGGGGCTGGACAGGGCTCCTGAAGTGGCTGCTGTGACATTGCAACAGGCAGGTGGCCTCCTTCTTCCTCACGTCCCACCCACGTGTCAAGGTCAAGGTCACCGGCCATACTCCTCAGGGAAGTGTGTGCCGAGAAAGCAGAGCTGGACAATGGGAACGGGAGCCCCGGCCACCTGCGGCCCCCATCAGCCACGTCCACGCGCATCGGCACAGACGCATGGACAGCCACAGGGATCAGAGGAAGGGGGCGACTCCACCGAGGATGCCGTGTCGCCCAAACAAACACCCACGGAAAAGCAATGACCCCACAGCAAACAGGAAGGTTGGGACACTGAAGGGAATTTCCAAAATGTCTAGCAAGCATGCTCAGATACTTAAGCGATGAGTGTGGCTGGGGTACCTATACCCCATTTTGCTCCTTGGTGGGCCACCCCATCCCCACAGGGCTGTCTAAACGGGGCCTCCTCGTGGCGCAGGGAGAGCAGGGCCGGGCTGGCGGGAAGGGGCAAAGCGTCACCCCTTGTTGGGCATGACTGGTCTCCTGAGTGACCTCAGCAGGCGCAAGGATCTTCCCCACTGCCCCCCCACCCCTCCTACCCCCCGAGCCCAGTGAGCCTCTCCGGAGACGCATGGGCTCCACCTCAACTAATTCATCTCTCACCACGTCGGTCTCCCGAATTTGACTATGAAGAAGTCCTGGGTAGAAGACGCTGAGCTCACACGTGACGCTCATGAGCCACTGCCATTTTCCAACATTTGACACCTCCCACAATCCTCAGAGCGGCATCCTAGCATCTACTGGCAACTAACGTATTGTTTTGCTTTCCTGACTACAATGTAGGTGTCATGGGACCACCAGTTACGAGTGAATGTGGTAAACATGGCTGAGTGAGTGAGTGAGTGAGTGAGTGCATGGCTGGTCCGTGCCAGCCACAATTCTAGGCACTGGAAATACTGAAGAGAACAAGACAAAGGGGCCCTTGCTGTCTAAGGTAGACAGAGCGTGAATTTTTTTTAAAAGGACCATAAATAATAGCTCAATATTTGATATCAGACTGTGATGAGTTCTAAAGAGCAAACCGTGAAGCGGCTCACGGGGTGCGGCTCGTGGCAGTGAGGGGAGCCCGCTCCCGGGAGGCGACATTCAAGCAGCGATGCCAGGGGAGAGGAGGCGGCAATGGCCGGGTCCAGGGAGGACGCCAGGTGGAGGGAACAGCAAGGTAAAGGCCCTGAGGGGGTCTGGCAAGGTCACAGAGAAGGTCATTGTGTCTAGAACCCCTGGGGAGCGGGAGAGGTCAGATGAGAAGTTCGGGGACACCCGCCGAGGCCCGGTCACGTGGATAAGGAAGAACTCTGGGTGCTATTCCAGTTGCTATGGGAACCACAGAGTGGCTCTAACGAGGGGACCGTCCTCATGTCTTTAAAAGATGCCCAGACGGTGTGGGTCAGCGGTTGAGTGTCAACCCAGGAACCAAGAGGTCGCTGGTCCCATTCCCGGTCAGGGCACAGGCCCGGGCTGTGGGCTCCATCCCCAGTGTGGGGCGTGCAGGAGGCAGCTGGTCCATGGTTCTCTCTCATCACTGATGTTTCTCTCTCTCCCCCTCTCCCTTCCTCTCTGAAATCAATAAAAATAAAATTAAAAAGTGAGTCCCCTGCCTGCCTGACCTGGAGGTGGCTTCATGATGCCCTGTGGCTGTGGCGGCGGGAGGGGGCAGATGGAACCCCGCCATGTCCTCCCTCAGGCCTCCCTTGTCCTCTGTGAGAGCGGACAGCGCCCACTGGGTTCTGTTTTAGTGCAAAGACAGAGGGCACCCAGCTTTCAAAGCAGCAGCTCCGCAGGGAGCCTTGGGTCAGGGTCTATTTCTTGTTTTGCTCTCTGATTCCCCCACCCCCCACCCCACCCCCCAAAAAACAAAACAAAACACGGGACAGCCCTCGGGGCTCAACTGGGAACAGAGGTCCTCCTTCTGAGAGGAGGGCGTTTGGCCTCCTTGGATACTGACTGGGTCCCCCTCCCTCCCTCCCTCCCTTTCATCTCCCAACGTGGTCCCCTCTTGCTTGTGCGGGGCTGGGGGTCCCAGCGCCTCCCCTCCCCACTCCCTCGGCGCCCTGGCCCCTCACACACTGGCTTGTGCAGCTGCTCCATGTAAATTCCTCACATCCGTCTCGGGCGGCCGGTTTATTTTTATAAACAAAACTAGGACGACACTCCTCGGGGTCCCCTCGGCCGGCCTGCTGTGCAGAGCCGGGGGACAGTGATGGCGAGATGGGTGGGTTTGCACAGATGGCGGCCCGCGCGGCGACATCTCGGGCCCACGGAGCGGGGTTTCTGTTTGGTTTGGGTGCAAGAAACACCAACAAGTCCCCCGCCCCCCGCCCCACGCCCTCCTTCCCGGGATCACAGGGCATTACCGGGGCCCACCAATCACCCCCAGATGATATTAAGTTGCTTCGGTAACGCGCGGGACCCCTTCCGGTGGGCGATTTTTCTTCATTAGAGACGATGGCCCCACGGCACCCAGCCCTCTCTCCCGCGCCTCAGAATGTATAGATCGCGGTCCCTAAACTAATTGTGAGCTGCACGCTGGGCCTCGAGCCGTGTGTCCACGGAGCAATTACCTCCGAGGCCTTGATGAAAGGCGCAGGGAAGCCAACATATGAGGAAAACGAAGACCTCCGGCCGGGAGGGCGGGGACCCTTATCCATCCGGACCCCCGACCAGGGCCCGAGAGGTGACAGGCACTGGGGGCGGCCGCCGACTCCTTTATGCCGTGATGCACCGGAGCGGGTTCCGCGCCACGGGGACCCCCTCCTGAGGAGGCCCGTTTCCCGGGGTTCCACGTCTGGGGCCCGTCTCGCTGCTCAGGAACCCACCTCCCTCCCTGAGCATCAGCGCAGGAAGCCGGCCTTCGCGCTCACCGACCTGGACGCGTTCCCACCTCCTTCAGGGGCTCTCAGGCCCCGGGCGGGGAGCTGCTCCCACTGAATGGCCTCTGGGTGCTGTCCTCAGAATGGCATCACCACCCCTACCCCCCTCAGCTCCCCGGGGGCAGAGCGGAACCCGGAGCCCGGAGCCCAGAGCCCGGAGCCCCAATTCCAGACGCCTTCTCACTGCTGCTTGTTGATAAGCTCAGAGACAGATAGGGACTTGCCCAACGCCACACAGCAAATTGGTGCCAAAGGAAGTCTTCTCTCTCCCTCCCTAGACCTACTCCTCTCTAGATCCACATCCATGCCCTGGAAAACCTTGCCATTTGGAGGTGGAATGCCTTTTCTTTTCTTAAAAAACAACAACATTTTTATTGATTTCAGAGAGGAAGGGAGAAGGAGAGAGAGAAACATCAATGATGAGAGAGAATCATGGATCAGCTGCCTCCTGCATGCCCCCTTCTGGGGATCAAGCCTGCAACCTGGGCATGTGCCCTTGACTGGAATCAAACCCGGGACCTTCCAGTCCACAGGCCAATGCTCTATCCACTGAGCCACACCAGCCAGGGCTGGAGGTGGAATCTCAACTCAAACTATCACAGGAGGAGCGGCTGCTACTGCTGCCCCCAACACGACCCCGGTCCATCGCCTGCTACAAACACGACTGGAAGGCAGTGCCTACGTCAAGGGGATCTCAAGGTCTCTCTTCACGTGTCTTAGGGGGAGAAAGGTTATTTTGGCGTACGATCAGCCCTGGCCAATCAAGTGTCTGCTCTCAGTCCACGATACCAGGGCACTGTCCATGCTCCATGCACCGCCACTCAGCACCCGCCGGTCCTGCCACCCGGACAGCTGCCAGCACCCGGGACGGAGCCCGAGGGCACCTTCGGACAGAGGAGGATGCAGGGAAATGCCAGCGAGGCAGCATTTGGGAGCAGCGTCCGCCGCGGGAAGACGGGCGCGGGGGACAAACGTCCCACCTCCCTGGCGTCTGAAATGGAAGGCCTCTGAGACATGGCCCTGGGCCTCCCTGGGAGCCTCCGTCCTGGAGGTCCCCAGTGGGATGGAGGAAGACTGCTGTGCACGGGCGGGGGCACCCTGCTTCTGACCACATACCTTAGTGGCTGCCTCCCCGCCCCACCTGTTCCCCCTTGGGCCTGCCAGTCATTCCTGCGGTCACCGTCCAAACCAACTCCTGACCCTCCCACCCTGTCTCAGGGGCCGCTCCTGGGGGACCAAGCCGGATGCTTCCCAGCCCCTTCCTCCTGAGGCATCGGTGCCAGCGGAGGGCCTTTGCACTGCCTCCCGTTTGGGGCTGTAAGTCCCGCGCTGAACGCTGGTCTTGGATGAACACGTGGGCTCATTTCTATGCGGTATTTAGAGTGGAATTGTCCGGTCGTCGACTATGCATATGTTCAGGGTTAGAAAACTTTCGCCAGGTGTTTTACAGGCCAATTCTGAAAAATAAAATGAAAACAATGAGCGGTTCCACTCTTCCACACCCGGTGTGAAAACAGTTTGTAGAGACCCCGTGGGGGGTTCAAAAAAATATTCTCACACGGCCAGTGTGGCTCAGTGATTGAGCGTCGACCTGGGAACCAGGAGGTCACGGTTTGATTCCAGGTCAGGGCACATGCCTGGGTTATGGGCTCTATCCCCAGTGTAGGGCATGCAGGAGGCAGCAGGTCAATGATTCTCTCTCATCATTGATGTTTCTCTCTCTCTCTGCCTCTCCCTTCCTCTCTGAAATCAATAAAAAAAATATTTTTTTAAAAAAAGAACTATTCTCTGCCGAAACCGGTTTGGCTCAGTGGATAGAGCGTCGGCCTGCGGACTGAAGGGTCCCAGGTTCGATTCCGGTCAGGGGCATGTACCTTGGTTGCGGGCACATCCCCAGTGGGGGGTGTGCAGGAGGCAGCTGATCGATGTTTCTCTCTCATCGATGTTTCTGACTCTCTATCCCTCTCTCTCTTCCTCTCTGTAAAAAATCAATAAAATATATTTTTTTAAAAAGAACTATTCTCACAGAGAAACTACTGACTCTGTTGAGAAGAAGGTCGGTGAGAAGACCGGCCCTCTTGTCGGCTGATCCCCAGGCCTTTGGGGGAGCCCCAAGGAAGCGTAGTGGTAGTTTGTCTCTTTAAAATGAAAACATGCCCCGCAGGTACACCTGGGGGCCGGCCCTCTCGGACCTCCCTGAGGGGTCTCCCAGCTCAGGGTCCCAGGAGCCCACGCCTCCCACCACTTCCAGGCTATGATGTGTATTACACTTGTTGACGGTGATTTGCAGTAGCTACCTAGAAGCATCGAGATC